>NC_137106.1:36289940-36434940 GCF_949357685.1 Gobio gobio
TGTGTGTGTGTGTGTGTGTGTGTGTGTGTGTGTGTGTGTGTGTGTGTGTGTGTGTGTGTGTGTGTGTGTGTGTGTGAGTATGTATGTATAGATATTAAAGGTGCCAGGAAGAACCAAAAAGGGTTTTTCACAGTGATGCCATAGAAGAACCATTTTTGGTTCCCTGAAGAACCGTTTTGTTCAAGAGGGCATTTTTTTTCTAACCATTTTATAGTCTAAAGAACCTTTTGTGCAATGGAAAGGTTCTTTGGATATTAAAGGTTCTTCATGGAACCATAGAGTGTAAGGTGCTATATAGCACCGCTAACTATGGTACTATATAGCACCGCTACCATATACAGAACATGTTAAGATATGGTGCTATATAGCAGGGGTTTTCAAACTGGGGTCCGGGGACCCCCAGGGGTCCTCCAGAAGGTTCTAAGGGGTCCCCGGAAAATTTCTGAGAATAATACAAAAAGAAGCAAAAATTGATCTTTCTTGCCCTATACATACTTCCAGAATTGTATACACTCTAAAAAAAAAAAAAAGGTTCTATGGCACCAAAAATGGTTCTTGGCTCGTAATCCTAGGGGAACCTTTTTAAGTGCTATATAGCACCAATTTTGGTGCTTCAGTGGTTCTTCAGCGGTTCTTCAGAGGTTCTTCACCGGTTCTTTGACTAAGGTGCTATATAGCACCACCATATACAGAACATGTTAAGATATGGTGCTATATAGCAGCAAAAGTGGTTCCTCTATGATTACGACGAAGAACCATTTTTGGTGCCATATAGAACCTTTTTTTTTAGAGTGTATGTTTGCTTTGTATCTTTCTAGTGAGTTTTTCTCACTATAGTCCTTTATCTCGCTCTCTGGGGTTATAAGGCGGTTTTCTTAACACAGTGCGTGAGCGGCTTACACACATTTTCAAGATTCAAGAGTTTTATTTGTCACATACACAGTTATATACACAATATACAACTGGCAGTGAAATGTAAACAGGTCCGCTCCATGGACAGTGCAAATAACAGTTACAAGAAATTAAAATAGAAATAGAATAAAATTAGAATAAAAAGTATTAACATAAGTAGAATTATAAATAAATCAAGTAAAAGATAAAAATAGGAAATAAGATAAAAATAAAAATATAAAAATTAAAATATAAAAAATATAAAAAAATAAGTGGATATGATAAGTGAGATAAACTGTAGACTTAGAAATAAGTGGTTAACATAAATATATATATATATGTATATATAAAGAAGTATAATGTGCAAGGTTTATTACAGGTTGTTACGCAGTAACAATAGGAAAGTAAAGTGCAGTGCAATGGCAGTATGTGGATGTTAATGTTAAAACTAGATGTTTATGCGTGTGCGGGGTGAAGTGAAGTCACGTGACTGAGTTCAGGAGTCTGATGGCCTGGGGGAAGAAGCTCCTCCTGAGTCTTTCAGTCTTTGCCATCAGGCTACGGAAGCGCTTACCAGATGGCAGCAGGGTGAAGTGAGAGTTTGCAGGGTGATTAATGTCTCTGATGATTTTAGTAGCTCTACCTCTGCAGCGTTTGGTGTAAATGTCCTGCAGAGACGGGAGAGCTGAGCCTGAGATGCGCTCGGATAAGCGCACCACTCTTTGCAGGGCTTTGCAGTCGTGACTGGTGCTGTTCCCGTACCACGCTGTGATGCACTGAGTCAGGACACTTTCTATCGCCCCTCGATAGAAAGTTTTCAGGATGGCTGGTGAAACCCTGAATTTCCTCAGCTGGCGCAGGTGGTACAGTCTTTGCCTGGCTTTTTTCACCTGTGTCTGGATGTGTGTAGTCCAGGTCAGATCCTCGGAGATGTTCACACCCAGGTATTTGAAGCTGCTCACTCTCTCTACCGGTGTCCCGCTGATCATGAGAGGGGAGTATGACCGATGCTGTCTCTTCCTGAAGTCCACAATCAGTTCTTTGGTCTTGTTAACATTCAGAGAGAGACAGTTGTCCTGGCACCATGATGTCAGTTGCTCCACTTCGTCCAAGTATGCCGTCTCATTGTTGTTGGAGATGAGACCCAGGACAACAGTATCATCAGCAAACTTGATGATCGAGGTGGAGCTGTGTGTGGACAAACAGTCATGGGTGTAGATAGAGTAGAGCAGGGGACTCAGCACACAGCCCTGTGGAGCTCCAACACTCAGGGTGATGGAGGTGGAGGTGAACTGGCCTACTCTCACCGCCTGGGGTCTGCCAGTGAGGAAATCTTCAATCCAGAGGCAGAGAGAAGAATTCAGGCCTAGATCCAGGAGTTTGTGTGTTAGCTTAATGGGAACTATGGTGTTAAAGGCTGAGCTATAGTCAATAAATAGCAGCCTGACATAGTTCCCACTTTTGCTGTCGATGTGAGTGAGGCAGGAGTGAAGGACGTGAGAAATGGCATCTTCAGTCGATCTATTGGGACGATAGGCAAACTGAAGAGGGTCCAAAGTGTCAGGAATGGAGGAGCAAATGTTGTTTTTAATGAGTCTCTCAAAGACCTTCATGACTAAAGATGTGAGAGCCACTGGACGATAGTCATTTAGGCAAGAGGGTTTACTGATCTTAGGTACAGGGATGATGGAGGATCGTTTGAAGGAGGTGGGGACAACAGATGTAGCAAGGGACTCGTTAAATATGGATGTAAAGAGCCCTGCGAGCTGATCAGCACAGGACCGCAGAACACGACCTGAAATACCATCCGGCCCAGCAGCTTTCCTGACATCCACACGTTTGAGTGCCCTCCGAACCTCGTCCTCCGAGACAGAGATCACGTGACTGTTGCTGCTCTGAGGGACTCTCTCTGACGCGTCACTCGCCGGAGTCGCGCTGCCGCGATTACCATCAAAGCGAGCGTAGAAAGAGTTTAACTCGTTCACCAGCAACGGATCAGCTCTCACCTCTGCAGACGATTTAGTTCCAAAAGCACAGATAGTCCTCAGTCCCTGCCACATCCGCCGAAAGTTTATGGCGAAAGTTGCTTATACAAATCATTTTTAATTGAAAATGTTCTTCTTCAGGTTTAAACATCCAACATTGAGTATAGCAGATTTACATGGGGAAACAATATGTTGTATTAATGTCACACTTACTATTTATCTAACAGTTTAATTGTTTTTTCATACATAAAAATATATAGATGAATTTTAGGAAGGGGGTCCCTCATAAAGGTTCATCATATTTGGGGGTCCTTGGCATCATAAAGTTTGAAAACCCCTGCTATATAGCACCAAAAGTGGTTCCTCTATGATTACGACGAAGAACCATTTTTGGTGCCATATAGAACCTTTTTTTTTTAGAGTGTACATACATAGATACATAAACACAAGCAATTTTATTTATATTAATTAATTTCTTAATTTTAGCTTCACATATAAGGGGGGATTTGAACCACATTCAACCATGACATGAACGTGAGACAAATTAAAGCCTATAACATTATAATGTCACAGCAGCCTTTTACCAAGAAAAGGTTATATTGATGTAAAGGCAGTCTTAATTCTCTGTGTATGTGTGTGTGATGAACCTGACTGTGTGTGTTGGTAGGTACCGGTCCACTGGTGCATACAATAGAAATATGAAATGGGCAAGGTGACATTGTCCTGACATCCCACAAAGCGCTGTGCTACATCATAATTTGGACACGTGCTAGAGCTCATCTGGAGGTTAATTCAGTTCTTTATTCATAATAACGAGCTATTCTGTTCCTCTACTACTGTATGACCTCCAGCAAATCATGATATCACCTTAAACGTTCACTAACCTGTCCGCATGTCAAAAACCAACAAGGGCAAATAAAAACAGTGTGCATTTAAACCTTCCATTTGCAATGTCCTTGCAAATCCATTTTAGACACAACCATGGATGATCAGATCAAAATATTCAAGTGCTTCCCATTTGTTGTACAATTTAAGATTTTACCGAAGGCATTTTATCTCACATAAACAAAAGCAGTTGCAAAGAACACTCCAACATTCACACTCATTCACATAACACACCAAATGCTTTCACAAAACACTATCATATACAATCAATGTAAAATTCACTAATTAATCTCTTAGGCATATATATTTAGTAGCCTTATGTCATGCTCTGACCCTAATGCACAGGCAACCCAAACTTTAATCCGCCTCAAGTCAACTCAATACGTAATAGGGTGTAACATTTCAAACCAAAATGGCTGCTATACTCTCCCTGTTACCAAGGCATGGCCACATAACAGTAGCATTTAAAAGTCAACAATATGGCTTTTTTATAAACACTTTTATTTTATGTGATGGTGTGGACATGATATGCTTAAAAGAAATAACTGCTGCATCTAGAATCGCATACTTCCCTACTATATGGTAGGAATTCATATATTTATATATATGAATTCACAGTACTCATAAAAGAGTGGGCAAAAAGTACCTGAATGCTGGTAAGTCATGTGATAATGACGAATGTAGTTCGTCCATACATTTTAAGCAGTCGCGAAGTAATTACTTATTCAAAATAAGTGCCTACTCAAGAGAATATGAGATTAGACAAAAATTTTGACAACTAAACGAACTTATTGACCTTTAAACATGGCTGCTCTGATGATTCCGATAATGTCACTTTCTCTTGATTATACTATTTAAAATGACAGCGCACAATTATGTGAGGTAAATAAGTTGAGTGGTAAAACTCACAGAGACAGACACATTAATTGAAATATTAAAATGAATTTTTAAATAAATGTGATTGATTTAGTGTGAATATGAAAACTAATATGCTTTTTATTTTGTAATAAAAACACAATAAAATCTCTATCTGTAAAAATGGCTTAGTATTTTATTGGAAAGGTAGTTTTAAAGGGTTACTTCAGTGATTTAGCATTTAGCTTTGTATTAGTAGAAACCTGGTAGTATATTCGAATTATGGTACTTTACCCCCCTCATGTCCCCCTGAGACGAGAGAATTATGCTTTTTATTTCTGGAAAAAATCCTCAGATGAAGTAAATATCGTCATTTTGCGTCCACAGGGGAGGGATCTCACTCACAGAATGTAAATGCGCACGGCCGCTCGGCTCGGGCATTCATAATGGAGCGATATGGAGCAAAGTGAGTGTTTCAACTTTTCAATGAATTCCTATGAAAGTTTAGCTTCCATAGGCATGATCTGATAACGCGCCAGACTGGACACGCGCCGAGAATGACAGCCGCGCTTACCTCAGCTCTTTGCTCTCGTGATGATTGAAATCTGACTCTGTGCCGTGACTTTCGTTCGGCTCACTCACAGTTTATTGTAAAGACACATTCAGTTTTTAATTGTAGTGTCTATTCTCTAACTGAACGAAATGATTTTATTACTATGAATATCAAAACGACGGTGGGGCAGTGCCACGGTGGGCAAGTGATAACCAATAGCCGTGGCTTTGGAAGTGGCCTCGTAGGGCAGTGAAGCAAGTGCATTCTGGGAGTTGTTGTCTTTCATCCACATGAGACAAAAATACATTTTCTGTGATTTCTCAGTCTAGAAGGCACCAAATTCAAAAATAATTTCACATTTCTACTACATAAATGACAGTTTAAATACACATTAATCTTCCCAGCGCTGAAGTGCCCCTTTACTCTTCAAACTTTTTCAAGGTAAAACCCCCCAAGCCTAGCTGGCCACCATTAGATCAGCTGGAATGTCAGAAAACAATAGAAAGCTCCAGTAAAATTCATCTCTGCTGATCTAACACCATCTTCGGTTGTTTCTTCCTGTCCTCCTGACCTTTACGATGCCCTCGTCATTCACGGCATAATTAACTCGGCTTTTCTCCCAGTCTGCACTACACCGGTCTCACTCACCCTCTTAACCTTGTTGATTTTGCAGAGGAATGCACTTAAACCTCTTGTAAAACATGGCATTTTAGAATGAATGACTCCATCTGTTTTCTTTTTCCCCATCTCTTTGTGTCAAAAGGTGTGCGTTTCCCTTGAACTCAACCAAACGATGGAGCCCCTCCGTCAAAGTTCTCTATCTGGTCATCTCTTTGAATACCTTGAGCTGAATACATGCCATGCCAAAAACACTAGTAAGTAAAGTGCCTCGGGATGCTTTTTTTAAAATGTATTATTCTTTTAAAGTATGGGGTTTTAGCCTTTTTTTAGTCAAACAACATATAGAGACCATTAATAATTCAAAGAAAAGCTTCTCTATTTATTGCCATGGAGGAGACCGTGTCTTCTATATGGACATGCACAACTGGACAAAACGACAAAAAGACAAAACAAGATTCCCTGAATAAAAAAACAATGATTCCACGACAGCAAAAGAACATTGTTAACATTTTAGGGAAAATATAAGAAGGTTGAAAATGTTAAAAAGGATGTAAACCCAAATAATAGGGAGATAAATAAATTGATATACTACGCAAAATATATGGATAAATAGATGGAAGAAAGGAAAGACCAATCACAATCCATTATGCAAATAAATGTAAGAAAGAAGACCAATTACAATTCCTTATGCAAATATAGTAAGTGCAATGCTTAGGCAATTGAAGATTTTTAATCTTAGTTTTGAAAATATAAATAATTTTCTTAAATTATATAGAATATAAAAATAGTATCTAAATTAATTTAAACAAACAAATAAATATTTTAATAGATAAGTGGTTAGTATGGAAGCTTGTTTCCGCCACAGAATAAAACAAATAATAATTGTGACTTTATAACTCACAATTCTGACTTTATATCTCACAATTCTGACTTTGTATCTCGCAATTCTGACTCTATATCTCGCAATTCTGACTTTATATCTCGCAATTCTGACTTTATATCTCGCAATTCTGACTTTATATCTCGCAATTCTGACTTTATATCTCGCAATTCTGACTTTATAACTCGCAATTCTGACTTTAAATCTCACAATTCTGACTTTATATCTCGCAATTCTGACTTTATATCTCACAATTCTGACTTTATATCTCGCAATTCTGACTTTATATCTCACAATTCTGACTTTATATTGTATCTCACAATTCTGACTTTATATCTCGCAATTCTGACTTTATATCTCACAATTCTGACTTTATATTATATCTCACAATTCTGACTTTATATCTCACAATTCTGACTTTATATCTCGCAATTCTGACTTTATATCTCACAATTCTGACTTTATATTGTATCTCACAATTCTGACTTTATATCTCGCAATTCTGACTTTATATCTCACAATTCTGACTTTATATTATATCTCACAATTCTGACTTTATATCTCACAATTCTGACTTTATAACTCACAATTCTGACTATATCTCACAATTCTGACTTTATATCTCACAATTCTGACTTTAAATCTCGCAATTCTGACTTTATATCTCACAATTCTGACTTTATATCTCGCAATTCTGACTTTATATCTCACAATTCTGACTTTATATTATATCTCACAATTCTGACTTTATATCTCACAATTCTGACTTTATATCTCACAATTCTGACTTTATATCTCACAATTCTGACTTTATATTGTATCTCACAATTCTGACTTTATATCTCGCAATTCTGACTTTATATCTCACAATTCTGACTTTATATTATATCTCACAATTCTGACTTTATATCTCACAATTCTGACTTTATATCTCGCAATTCTGACTTTATATCTCACAATTCTGACTTTATATTGTATCTCACAATTCTGACTTTATATCTCGCAATTCTGACTTTATATCTCACAATTCTGACTTTATATTATATCTCACAATTCTGACTTTATATCTCACAATTCTGACTTTATAACTCACAATTCTGACTATATCTCACAATTCTGACTTTATATCTCACAATTCTGACTTTAAATCTCGCAATTCTGACTTTATATCTCACAATTCTGACTTTATATCTCGCAATTCTGACTTTATATCTCACAATTCTGACTTTATATTATATCTCACAATTCTGACTTTATATCTCACAATTCTGACTTTATATCTCGCAATTCTGACTTTATATCTCACAATTCTGACTTTATATCTCACAATTCTGAGAAAAAAAGTCAGAATTGCGAGATGTGAACTCACAATTGTGAGATAAAAAGTTGCAAATAACATTTACTGTATATAATTTATTTTATTTTTTATATTTACTGTATTTTATATTCTATTCTAGTATTCTAGGGTTTTTTGCAGCCCAGGATGGATGATCGCTTCAAAGCATCAAAGCAGAGGTCTCAAGCAACATTTACTACCTCTGAGGAGGAAACAGTCCTGTTGTTATGTGGTTGGGCAATTGAAAAAATGAGTTAGTCGGTAGGGGGGCAGGGGCCTCTTCTCAGGTTAAAAGCAGAACGAATGGCCCTCTCCACATGTGTGTAAAACCAGTGACCGCATGAGAGATCACAGCGGTGTAAGACAACAAGGGTAAAGTGGAGTTCATGCTGACTAGCACTGCTAATAAGAGATAGTTTACATATGGTTTACTGCTACTGTTTATAAATGAGCTTGGGCACATGCTAAACACTATAGGCACAACAAAATGACTGTGCCACAATAATACTTGATTCTGATTGATACTAGTGCTATAGGTTTCATGCTTCAATATCTATATGCATTATGTAATACAATAATAACTCAAATCAATATTTAATGCCCATTTATTTACGTTCAGTCATGAAAACACTCAGAATGACAGTTTTATGGCTCAGTCTCTGGTAAGATTCAACCCTTCAGATTGATATAAGACCCCTCCACTAGGGTGCTGACCACCATATTCTGGTTTATTTTGTGAAAATTTTTGATCACTTACTCTAAAAAATAATGGGTTGTTTCAAGCCAAATTTGGACAAATTAAAAATGACCCTAATTTGTGTTGAAACAACCCTGAGTGAGCATTTTTAGAGTGAGATTCCCAAATCCCAAACTTTTTTGTCACCCAAACCCCTTTGGAATAAATTATTTACTTGCAATTTTAAGTTACTATTTCAACACTTTCATGTTCACAGTTCTCTGATCTCATTTAATGGTAACATGACTCATGACCCATGACCCATGATTCAAACCCCAGTTTGGGAAACACTGCCTTACTTACAGTATGTCCCATAAATAGTTTGGTGTTCCAATTTTATCGTCTGCTAGCTGTGATTCTTTAGGAACTGTTCTTCTAATATTAATTGAATTTTGTCCTTTTTTTCGGTCAGCAGAGCACAAAGGACAAGGTATTTAGTCAGAAATGTCATAATAAATAAATGTATGCAAAAAGCCTTGAAAAATAACGTGGAAATTCAAGGTTTAAAAGGCCACTAAACAAACAAATAAAATGCATTCAGTTGGACACAATGAAAAAAAAAACAATATGTATTTTTAACCCTTGCATTGCCATTTATTCATCAAAGGTATCTAGTGAGGTTTACTGGATAACAGTTAAGAGAGCTGTGTACATACTTGCAATATTTTCTTGGTGAGCACACAATCCATACTAAGGACTGCAGCTGCGGAGTGAACCCGACACATTCAACACATCAAACCATCTAGTCTCCAGAGGTACATTACACAAGAAATCTTTTCCTCACAACGATAAAGCCACGAGTGACTAATGTGAACTAGCACCGCTGATCGCTGCCTTAAAATCACAGATCTGCAGAACCAGCCGCTGTCCTCCTTCAAGCCAGTTCTGCTTTGATCATGGAGAACTTCGATCCGGCTCGGTTCAGCTAATCCCTGTGAGATCGATTGCCCATGTTTAAGGGGGAGAACCTGATGTTTTCTCTGACTCGGTTCTGGGGTGGATTACAGGCCTTCATGCTTTGGAGGAAGTGCTGGCAGTTATTACGGGGTACAGCAACAACCTGAATGGACTCTTGAAATACAGTTTTGGTTTTCACTAAAAAACAAACCACCCACTCTGCAAATCTACAGTGGGTTTAAACATCTGCTGGATTTGGCACTGTAAAACTAGTGTTTACGGGTCATGGATGCTGTTCGACATCATACTGATCTGAGAAAGCGTTGAATTACACACAGACAAAAATCACAGTAATATTCAACAACATCTTCAGGTTGGCATTCAGCAGCAGGCATAAACAATTTAACTATCTTTAATATTTCTGTTGTGTCTCTCGCATTTAATAAAAGTAAATAGAGAAACTATTTTAGCTTCTCCTGAGAATTTTCTTTCATTTAAGCTCAATATCTCAAACTGTGCTTTGTGCTTTCAAAATATAAAATCAAACATTTCTCATCAATGTCTTCCAAGACCAAATGATCTTAGCTATTCTATCCATATTAATTTTACAGCTCTATATTCTCATTGTATGTGAATAAATGTCTCAATGTATTTTGCAAACTTTAATGGAAGAATTTTAGAAGAAACATCTTTCCTCTGTGTGTAAGACTTTAAAGGGGTCCTTGATCATGATTTCACTTTTTTAACTTTAATTAATGTGTAATGTTGCTGTTTGAACACAAACAACATCTACAAAGTTACGACGCTCAAAGTTCAATGCAAAGAGAGATATTTTCTTTTACAGAAATCGACTTTTAAGGACTACAACAAACGGCTGGTAAGGACTACAATGAGCTTCTTCATGGCTTGGTGGCATAACAAACACTAAAGTTCAGTAGCCGCTCCCACTGATTCGAGCTCGACAAGTAGTGAGTATGAGGTCTCAGCGGAACAAAAGTGGCCGTTTCTAAATTTGTGGGTGTTTTCAAACTGATGGGTGTTTATAAACCATGAAATGAAAATGATCCCCTTCACCCGACCCCACCCCTAAACCCTACCCACACTGTGACGTGGGCAAATCAGGTAACGCAGTGAAAAACGCCCTCTGTTTATGGCCTTGCCCACTGATCTAGTAACTCCTATAGCTAAACCTGCAGAGACCTATACTTGCAAGTAGTAGTAGGTGAATAACAGACGTGATGCTAACACTGGATCGAGCAACTAAGCGATAAAACTTCCTTTGAAGAGTTGAAAATGTTGTGCAGTGCCAGGTTGAAAAACACAGTAGCTGTACTTTGGATTTTCTATACTGGATCCGACAAGAACGCGGCAACACACTTATGTGAGTACAAATTTCACTATCACTATTGCTTTGTTACAGATCATTATATGTACGGATTATGTACATGTCTAACCAAAATCACCCGTGACCAGTGATTCTGATATGTAATGATTCATATAGGCCTACAGTCAGATGTTTTTGTCTCAAAATTGTTTATTTGTCAGTAAATCAAACCAGTGACTAAACAGTCAACTTTACATTGTTTCTCTCAGTAGGATGAAAATAATTATTTAAACTGTGATTAAATTATAAAGTGATCAAAGAATGCTCCCTTTACAATCTCAATCCCTTTACAATCTTTGTCAATCAAACAGCGCAAGTGTTCTGGACTCTCGCCAAAACTCCTGTTAGAATCAATGAATCTCTTATTTACATTGTGTTTGCACTGTTAGTTATGATAAAAGCATTCGTTAGTGTGCAGGAATCGAGTTGCAATGACAATATCGCTGCATTCATGCGCTCAACATGTCTTTGACAATTCTCATCACTGCAACCTTTCATCCCATGATCTACATATAATGCTATAATCAACACTTTTCACAATGAGTAAACCTTGTGAACTCTCTTAGTAAAAACATGTACACGTAGTAAAAATACTTCCACATGTATCAGCCAATCAGCAGTGGGTGTTTACACTGACGTCTCATGGCTTCAAACAGAGCATTCAGAGCAGAGTAAAAAAAAAAGGTTAGGGAAAATGCCTTTTATTTCTAAATTTCTATGTAAAAATCATGCTAACATTATAAGTGCACCTAAGGAAACATTATAAAATAATAAAAAAATGACCCCTTTAAAGTCTAAATAAGTACAATACTTAAAGGGATAGTTCACCCAAAAAACGAAAATTTGATGTTTTTCTGCTTACCCCCAGGGCATCCAAGATGTATGTATATCTGTATATATATTTCTATGATCGCGCTGGTATTTTGACCCTACTCGCAGGAAGTTATGGCGGTCTGGAGAGCTGGTTACATTCGTCTGATGTGAGGTGAAATAATAGCATAAATACCGTTCGGTTTCTCGCAGAAACCAATCGTTTCGTGTCTTAAGCATGGACTGTAAAAAAATATGGACGTAGTGTCCGTGACATCACCCATAGGATTCTGATGAGCCGTTCTGAAGCGCAAAGTAGGGACGAGCTGGCCGTAGCCATCTTGGCAGCGCGTCATCGCGCATCACTCCCGGATAACAGAAAATGGGCAAAAAGGCGGGACGTGGGCGGAGCTTAAGTGACGCAATGACTAACAGACAGCAGATAAATGGCTATCCGACTGTCACTCGAAGTGGCCACGCCCTTAATTATGCAGAACTTTAAGGCTTTATATAATGTAAACGAATGAGTTATAAAAAAATTCACCCCCTCACAGTTGTCATGAAGGGCAAAATTAGCCGTATAGACCAAAAACACAATTTGTACCAGGCTGTAAACATGTTTTATTCTGCTGTGAAGTTGGGCATTTTAACATGGGGCTCAATGAGATTCTGCTCCCTTCTGGAGCCTGTCTTTAGCGGCCAGTCGGTGAATTGCAGTTTAAGGCACTTCCGTATTGGCTTCAAGAGAAACTGCGGGAGGTTGCCGCTTGGTCTTAAGACATCAATGTGTCGTCACGAGCCGCAGGGTTTCATTTGAAGTTGTCTGTGCATGTTTTTTTTACTCTAATAGAATTAGACCCCATTCACATGCATTATACGACTGACAGAGTTAAAAATCTTCATTTGTGTTCGATTGAAGAAACAAAGACACCTACATCTTGGCTGCCCTGGGGGTAAGCAGAAAAACATCACATTTTCGTTCTTGGGTGAACTATCCCTTTAAAAAAAAATACTGAATTCAAAGCCCAGTAAAAGCTTCAAGCTGTAATACAACAGCACACCTCGGCCTCTGCATGAAAATAAAACCTTTCAACATTTCATACCTACAAAAAGAGCAGGTTTTTAAGGCTAACCATTACCTGCTGTGAGACATTCAGGTGTAAAAAAATAGAAATTAACGGACTGTGCTGTTGAGAATCCAAGCAATCTCAATCTATAAACAGCTTTTACTTAGATTGACTGTCAACAATCCTCCATTGTTGTAAGCAGCTATCAGGTCACATTCTGCAAAGCCACAATACATTATTCACATTCATTACCAACAAGAAGTAACCTGTGATGAGCACACCAAATCCAGCAGGGCCATGCATGTTCTGTTGTCTCATCGCTGAGCTGTATTCATAACTGCCCTAGTGACACCGTTACACCCCGGCGTCAAGACAAAGCCAGCCACCAGACAGGAGGGAGTGCCATTTACACTAAGAACGGCTGCTGAATTGAACCAACGTCGGCAAACCTTTCCCGTTTATTCCTATCAGTCCGTAGTGAAAAAGCGACCTCTTTATATGATAATGCCTTGCTCACCTGAGAGGCATAAAATGAGCATTAAACCTGAAATATGTATGAAGCTCACACCCATGACATGTTGCTACCGTGGCAACAGTGCTCTTTTGGAGCTGTGTGTGCATGGGAATGAAATGAACATGCTTCTGTTCAGCGGGTGTAATCTAAAGACGAACCCCAGGGGACGTTCACAATGCCGCGAGTCCCACAGCACCAGTTCTGTGAGCTATTCCTCTGTTCCAGTATGCTGTGCTCTACTCACAGCTGGATGTGGGATATTCCTACTTCAGACCATAAAAGTGTGTCGCTTGGAAGGTGACACGTAAGCATTGCAGGTGTTCAAATGTCAACAAATAATCGAATAGTAAGCAAATTGCAAATGATAAATGCTGCTATGTTATGCTAACATTTATTCTGCATGTATAAGATCACCAACAGTACATCATTTACCATGTTTTACGCACTTGACTTTAACAATTAAGTCGGTTTAAAGGGATAGTTCAACCAAAAAATAATTTACTCACCCTCATGTTGTTCCAAACCTGTATGAGTTTCTTTCTTTTGTTGAACACAACACAAATTTTAAAGAATGTTGGTAACCAGACAGTTGAAAATGGACTAACCCAGCAATTGGGTTGTTTTAAGCAAACATTTAACCCAATTGCTGGGTTAAAACAACCCAATTGCTCGGTTAAAACAACCAATTCTTTGGGTTAAAACAACCCAATTGCTGGGTTAAAACAACCCATTCACATGGTAAAAACAACCCATTTGCTGGGTTAAAACAACCCATTCACTGGGTTAAACAACCCAATTGCTGGGTTAAAACAACCTATTCACTGGGTTAAAACCACCCAATTGCTGGGTTAGTCCATTTTCAACCCAACTTGGGTTGTTTTTAACCCAGCATTTTTTAGAGTGTATGGTATTTGGGGTAAAAGGCACCCCTGCTGTTGGGGCAAAATCATTTAACATGATAATAAACAGTTGTCTGGCTTTTCCATTTATTGACATGACATGGTTAGATTCAGATTGTAAGTATCATTTATAAAGTTAGGTTTCCACCTTGATAATCACCACATTTATCATGAAACCATCATATTTAAAAATGTGATATTAATCATATCACATAATAAAATATAATTTATTGTTACTACTGTAAATCTATATTCAATTATCATGGGATCTCCTTCAGAGCTTTCAGAATCTTTACTTTTTTAAATGATTTTGTTTCTATATTTTTCAGATATATTTCTATATTAACATATTTTAATGACAGCATATTTATTGATCAAAAATGAATTATATTATTCATCAAAAGAATAAATAAAAACTTTGCTAAAGTGATTGTTTCAAACAAGTATTAACTTAAACATTATTAAAAATATATTATTTTAGCTAAAGTATTTGTATCAATACTGTGAGCCTTTTACCCCGTGTGTGGGGTAAAATGCCCCCCTCGACACCCCATACATTTTTAAGTTTTTAAAATAAAATAAACCAATTTTATGATTTATTTTCACACAAAATCTGTTGCTCCATAAATGTTCAATACAAACATATATATTTTTCTGTATATACACTATAGGAGTAGTGAAAAGCACTTTTTTTTTCTTAAGGTGTGCCTTTAGCCCTGTTGTACCCTATTTTTTGTCCTACTATGGAAGTCAATGGGTGCTATCAACTGTTTGATTACCAACATTCTTTAAAATTTCTTCCTTTGTGTTCAACAGAAAAAAGAAACTGAACAACTTGAAGGCGTGTAAGTGATGACAGAATTTTCATTTTTGGGTGAACTATCCCTTTAACTATCAAATAATGTGGGAACTGAGTTTTATTTGCTTTAGTCTCAGCCTCAATTGACCAATCAGTAAGCCCCTCCATTTGAACGCAGATGAGCCAATGGGAACTTGGTTTCAGCACAATAAAAAAACATTGGAAGATCCAAAGCTCTCATCTGTTTGCTGGTGTTTATGCTGCAAAAATGGTAAAACGATGTGCCTGGGGTAAAACTGATTCCAGTTATCCTGTTGTCATACTCTCATTAAGTTAAATAGCTAACTGTTTGCACGTCATGTACATTGTAAATCAAAAACACATAAACGAAGGTCTACATTTCAGTGCCTCTCCATATTAAATTCATTTAAAAATCGTACCCTGCTGTACATGAACAGTATAACAGACAGTAACTAAGGGGGGCGGGGCTTAACGATAGGTCAAATGTCACACCCACAGACCATTGGCTGAACGTCACACAAAATGGGAAACACTTTAAAAGTTTCGAAGTCGTCATCTGATTGGTTGAATTCTCAAAGATTTCAGGGTGATGCGTGTCGCAGTCTTAAACAAAAAGAGCACTTATCAGGATCAACTAAATGCTGGATTTTCAAAAGTGAAGTTCACAGCAGTAAACTTGCACTACGTTCTTGAATGAATTGCACTGTTATCGTAGGGACATCGACATTACTAAACGTGACACTGATCAAAACGATTTGTGATTGGTTGCTTTAGATGTCCTCTTGGATGATCCTTGACCAATGAAAGCTGCTATTTAGACCACAAGACTATATTTGCTTAAATGTCATTGTTTATCACCTCCCTCTGTTCTATCTAAATTTTTTGTAGGAAATTAGACGTTTACTTCCAGAATGCAGTGGAACGCAGCATAATGTAAAGTGTCCGGAAGGATCATATATCACAATGAGCCTCTACCCTTCAGTTCATGTCTCAACACTCTCTAATCACCATGTGGGTGAAGATCCTGCAGAGAAGAGCCCAAACACTCAGGCATGTCTCCTTTAAAATCGCCTCTGGCTTAAAGAGCGTGCTCATGGCCACCCTGCTCTTCCATGATCCCATATCCTTCCCATCAGCCCCTCCTCCTCCAGCTTGTTTTAATGGGCACCTCCAGGTCACTTGCAGCTGGCAGAACTGGCCATAAAATCTGGAGACCAACAGCAGGTCTGAAACACAAGCCGCGGCCACACCAGATCAATGGTGCCCTTTAAAAACAGCAAAATGCTACTTTTGGATTATGGCAATTATATTAGGTGTGACATCAACGTAGACACAGTGCTTGATGAGGAGATGGAAGTGCAGATGTGAGGTTTTGGACTACTGAGGGGCAGTTTTTTTTTTTTTCTTGAAAGGATAATTGGTGCAATTATTGAAATGATGAACATAATGGATGCCATATGTTTGTGTAGCTTAAACTGAAAGCATTGCAACTGTGATCCTGTAGTTCTTAACACAACAAAATATGTGAGATGGGGGGGGGGGCATCTATCTATCTATCTATCTATCTATCTATCTATCTATCTATCTATCTATCTATCTATCTATCTATCTATCTATCTATCTATCTATCTATCTATCTATCTATCTATCTATCTATCTATCTATCTATCTATCTGTCTATCTGTATGTCTGTCTGTCTGTCTGTGTGTGTGATCTATCTATCTATCTATCTATCTATCTATCTATCTATCTATCTATCTATCTATCTATCTATCTATCTATCTATCTATCTATCTATGTATCTGTCTGTCTGTCTGTCTGTCTGTCTGTGTGTGTGTGTGTGTGTGTGTGTGTGTGTGTGTGTGTGTGTGTGTGTGTGTGTGTGTGTGTGTGTGTGTGTGTGTGTGTGTGTGTGTGTGTGTGTGTGTGTGTGTGTGTGTGTGTGTGTGTGTGTGTGTGTGTGTGTGTGTGTGTGTGCGTGTGTGTGTGTGTGTGTGTGTTAATGCGCACAGCGATATTGCATGGTATAAAATGCTGTACTGATACTGAATCTCTATATCCCATTGTTTGTGACAGCACAGCGCCCCCTGTTCTTAATGGATAATTATTGGACCAACTCTGCTTTGGTTTTCATGGGACACAAACAAAACCACTGATCAATAACATAAAAAGGTCTCTAAACTATTTATTTCTAGGGGTAAATCATACATCTGTTCTGTTTATACACAGCTCCCGGTATTAGTTGCTAAAAATGAACCTTGCTGCATGAGCACACGGCGAAACTTGATATTTACGCACACATGCATCCAATTACGCACTGCATTTGTACGCATATATACACTCTGTGCTTATGATTTAAACTTTTGTGGAATCCACACCAAGTACTGCAGCAGTAAGCTACTAACCAATGTGTCCAAAGCTAATCGCAATGGATAGTTAATCATAAATGCGCTTCTCTCAGCGCCCATGCTCGCCACCACAGCCACATCATGGTAGGCCTATGACGTGTTTCTTTACACAATCTGTTCTCACTTTACTGTCTTCGTAACTCAAAAGACTGTTAGTCAGCAATTCAATTCACCCCCTTTGACCAGGCTCGTCGTGATCTCAGACTCGCACTGGAATTACAGAGATAGTGGATCTGCAAACATGCTGCAGTGTCATCCACCCCTCATGTGCAACACTTCTGTGTTTTCAGTATATATTTTGTAAGTTTTGCTATGGAATCAAGTGAGAACAACATATGACAAGAGAACAAATCGATCCAATTTAATTCTAATAGAAGCACGCTTTAAATCTGAAGTTTAAGTTTTGATTTCTGTGCATACTTTGGTTATCCAAGATTCGTGTCCAAAATTACGCACTGCAACAAGCGAGTTATCACACGTCAGAATGGATATCTGCTGCATGGTGCATTACCAAGTCAAAAACTGATTTCGAAATAGTCTTAAATGATTTGATATGTCAGCTTACCTTGCTGGAGTAGGGTCCGGGAATTAGTAGTTTTAATGCCTGCCTCTTCAGCTCCACCAGCCGAGCGTTGCAGTTCTCGCACCAAATCCCCCGATCAGAACCAGGTGAGCTCCCGCTACCCGAGGCTGGAGAACCAGTGCCGAACCCTGGAGATCCGCCTAAGGAACCGGGCGAACCGGTGCTGATTCCAGGCGATACAGTAACAGGTGAGCCGGAGAAAGAGCCGGGGGATGATATTCCTGATCCGGGGGAAGGGGTTCCAGAGGACCCGGGCATGGAGCCGGCACCTTCAGGGACCGGGCGACTGGCGCTCCGGGACTCCTCATACGCTTTTCGGTACCAGGTTTCAGGAGAGAATGATGCTGACTTTGTAGGGGATGAATCGGTCATCTGCAAGAAATGATAATATAATGAAAAGCAGTGATTGAAACATTACTGTCTGGATTGCACATGATACATGTTTAAAATAAGTGTGCAAAGTGGTTTTTAATCATTTGCATATTGAGTTTGACATTACAATTAGTTTGTTGTTGCTGCTTTTCCACACTTGAAGATAATGTATTATTAAGTCTAATAATAATACATCTTACCCCATATTTTCTACTCCTGGTCCCAGATCTGTCTTTATTCCCTGTTAGAGAGGTCATGATTAAGCCTGCAGAGGTACTGATGAAATAACTGTGCACCCTGTTATATCCACAACCAAAAGATCCAAAAATCAATCTCTGGTCAGTTCAGCAGTCCTTCTGAAGTCCAGTCTCAGCGACTAGTGCCATGCAGAAATCTATCCATCTTCCGCAGAGGAATATGAATAACAGATGGTCCAATCGAAAACGTCCAACAGTGGATAAATCCAGTTCTTTCTTTTATGCTCTCTGATATGCTGAATCCATGTGCAGTGCGTTAGATTTCACAGCATCCCAGCACAGGCGCATTTTCCCATGCATGTGGACTTGTGTGAGGCGCAGGCTGTAGATCAGTGGATCAGGCTCTGTTGGAGGACTGATCTCTGCACTGCTCTCACTCCAGAGGAGCGCACACATCTGTCTCTGGGTAGACTGGCCACGCCCCCTCCGCGCCTCTCAGCGAATAGCGTGTCCGAGAACTCATGACTGACATGTGGGTGTGCGTTGTTTTCCGCACGCTAAACTAAACCGATTTGAGGGAAATTTTCATTATGGAGTCAAATTGAGTTTTATTACTGAATGACTTTCAGGGGGTCATTTATTTTTAAAGAAATTCTAAGCAGTGCTGTTCTGCTATACATTTATTGAACTAAACACGAACTACATTTTTGTGATTTATGTAAATTAAAAATAAATAAATAATGACAACATTGTACAATACCGATCTTAACAGAAAGTGCGAACAGTTGTCATGCTTAATCGGGCGAACGCGCACTGCGCGTGGACATATTTACCGCATCATGACCTGATCATGACTTGTAGCCCTACTCTAACTTGATGCAGTTGAAATGTATATAAAAGTGTTGTACAAAAAAAAAAAGTACGACCACCATATAATTCGTACCCTGCAATGGTGGTTGGAGAGGTTTATAGTTTAAAATGCAGATGTAGTATACAATGAATGACAAAAACTGCTTTAGGGCATAATATTAGCAATATTAAATAATAATAAGAGTACATTCATCTATAAAAATTGGTATAATGTTATTTTCTAAAATAGTAGGCTATAATAAATTGAAATAATGAAAAGAGTGCCGGGTTAATTATTGTAAAATCTTCCAATTATTTATACTGCAAACATGTAGTAGGCTACTGAAGTACATACAGTTTATTATGAAACCAAGAACAAACATTTGCAAGTCATTTTGCAGTGTTTCTTAATTGATCAAATGTTTATTTGCATTGGCATGAAAATAAATGGCCAGTTATTTTCTTAGTTCAGTAGGAATTTGAAGGGACATTTTGTAAGCATGGGTAAGTAGCGCCACCTACTGCTCACACAACTAAAAAACCCTCTAAACCTCCACTCCTACATAAGAGACTCCGTAAGATGTAATAACTACACATAATAACTGCGCACAGTATAATAAGTATTACATTATTATTGTAATAAAATGTTCATAATGGAATAATTTTCTAAAAACGTAATACAATCTTGCACTCATAACTCACAAAAAAACATGTCATAATTTCATTATTTTAATAGCTTTTAAAACAATAAATATTAGTATTCCTTTAAAGTAGATACATTTAACCTGCTTACAAAATCCACCAGATTACTGATATTACTACTACTGTTTAATAAACATATAATTATAATAATCACATTAATATTTAAATCTGTTGTATTTCGCAGGTAGTTTAAGACTGGATTTAGATTTTTTAACTACTATACTACTGTAAGGGAATACTAATATTTTTTATGTTTTAAAAGCTATTACAATAATGAAAATATTACGTCTTCGGTCAGTTTATAATTTAATAATTATAATTATATTTATTACATTAATAGCTCAAGATTTGATTACATTTTGAGAAAATTATTACATTATGAACATTTTATTATAATAATTGCTACAGACACCAACAGTTAGAAATAAGTAAATGACCATTCGTTTTTAATCAAATGAAACAGTACTGCTTTATCGTAAACATTTAAAGGGATAGTTCGCCCAAAAATCATAATATACTCACCCTCAAATTGTTCTAAACCTGTATTTATTTCTTTGTTCTGCTGAACACAAAGGAAGAATTTGGAAGAATGTTTGTAACCAAACAAATCTCGGCTGTCGAGACAAAATTATGACAGAATTTTCATTTTTGGGTGAACTATCCCTTTAAGAAAACATGTAACCATACCACAAGGCATTGCAAACAAAGAGAAAGCTGTACTAAACATAAAAGCTTGGTATTGCTCATATTAGTTGCACATCCATCCTTTTTAACAGATCTCTTCTTGCCATGTTACCTAAAATGTTGTCCATCTTCACCTTCATGTTATTGCAACCTAAAAAAATGTATAACTTTATTAAATATTAGATCATAATTTTCCATTTTTTACTTTCTGAACTAACCTCTGTAATTGCATTCTGTAAAGGCTATCATTGCGTGCTTCTTTGGTTAGTTCACAGAGGGGCAGTTATGATCCGGTCTTTCACACACACAAACACACTCATGGGGCACAGGTTAATTAGGAAACAATGAGTAGCAAGAATATGTCATCCCTTCACAAAAACTGTGGTATCAGAGTCTGCTAATGAAACTAAAAAGAAGAAAGACACCACATACTGACTTTATAATGAGTCTCTCAGGCCCACAATTGGCCTTAGAAAACCTCTCTCATTAATAGTGAGAATGATTATTAATCTATGATACACCCTCTCAATCTTGCACACATTCTCCGCTTTATTTGAATAATACTGAATAGGGGAAATGCTATACTGTGTATTTTCCTCAAACTATTTAATAAGGAAAGAGTACACAGCATTAATGATGTATACCACAGGGAAAGAGACCAAAAAAACGTACAGTATTATTTATTATGGTAACTGAGAGGATTGTGCTTATGAGTTACCTTGATTGTAACTCTCTAAACTCTCATTTATTTGAACTATTCGCTCCGTCAGCCATCATCGAGTGTCGTTAAAGGTCATCATGCTCACAAAGTCCTTGTAGAGAATGGCATTTGTATCAGGATCAACAGCCGCAGACAGCATTTCATCCATCTCTTCTTGTGTGAAGGGCTCGCCTTCAACACAGAAAGAATTCATTTTGTTAACTGAAAACAACAGAATTAGTGAACTTGACTTCCTTGTGGATTCCTTAGCTGTATCGCAATTCAGAGGCTGCAGCCTTTGAAGGCCTAGCAACTGTTTTAGTAAGTTATATATAATTGTTGTTGTTGTACATTTTTTACCTTTAATTGAACAGGATAATCAAGGAGAGACAGGAAGCTATATCGGAGGAGAAAGGACCACAGGATCGGTAAAGGACCAGAACCAGAACTCGGGTCGCTGTTGCACATAAGGCTATGGCTGCGTCCGAAAACATAGTCCGAATGGCTAAGGCCCTGTCCCAAATGGCACCCTAAAACCTTGCGGTCTTCCTACGAGTCTGCACTTTCATGACGTAATGATGCTTTGACTGTCAGGAAGAGGTCTGCTGTGGAGCTCACTTCAGTGCGGGGTCGGTAAAAGTGAGAATTGAGGGCGCATATCGACCGCAAAGGGGGCGCTCACAAGCACCCTTCTGAGACCTAAAATAATAAATGGGGCACCCTACAGTCTCGTGGACTTAACGGACATGCGCACACGGCAGCCATTGTAAGTCCACAAGACCGAAAGTGCATATGAAGTGTGCCATTTGGGACAGGGCCAAAAATGCAGCCTTCAGAGGATGCATTCCAAGCTAGGAAGGCTCCAAGACACGTCCGAATCCAAAGTTAGCTCCTAAGATACCTTCATCTGATCGATTTTTGAAGGCAGCATACATGTATCATTCGCTACTTTTGATATCCCGCAATCCTGTGCTTTCCATTGAGCTAAAAAATAAAGATGGCGTCTGAAAGTTGCAGTTTGTGGTCAGTTTGTCTGTAAATGTATGTTTTTGACCAACGTTTTCCATTTTTTATGTCATTTCTAGCGAGAAATTACTATTGTTGTACTTAAATATTCGCTTGGTTATCACCAACGCTCTCTCTATTTTGCTGTAGATCATTAAACCGTTACGCTGCATCGGAAGTTTGTCCGTGAGATACCTTCATGCACAAATACTGCCTGCAAAGTCATTGCCTGATAGGGCAGCAAGTCAGCTGCCTAAGTTTTTCGGACAAAGCCTATGGCTCTGACAGAAGGCCTAGCAACTGAGATAGCTGCGGTAGTAATGTTTGTACTGGATTTAAAAAAAAGTTATATTCAACAGTCTAAAAACAAAACAGGGTTCATAACCTGTTTAAATATGTTCAACTTGGTCCATTTATTTACATAACAAAGAGTACAAATGATATAAAATCGCATCTTAGGCCCTATCCCAAATGGCACCCTAAATACTCAAGTTTTTTTTTTTTACTTATAACAAAAAACAGAACAATGTATAAAAGCTGATATGTGACAAGGTGTACAGCAAACAAGCTAAACAACCCAGAATGAAAAACTCAGACGTTTTTATAAGCTGTTGACCCAAAAAACGAGCATTTAAGGACAAAAAAGTGGATACAGGCAATTGAGACAGAGCGCAACATGCTATATTACACTGAGAACTACGCCCACTGGAGGGGAATGTAACCAGCGACAGGAAATATAATATATAAAACTGACATTTGGATATTTGACTTAACAGTGACAAAATGTTTACTGCACACATAGGCACACTGAGTGTCAGGATCCCAAAATGTACCCATTCTTCCTGCTGAAGCTTCACGTCTTATTGCCCGTCTCCACTTTTGTCTCCTTAAACGCTCGTTTTTTGGGTCGACAGCTTCTGTGTTTTTTAGCTTGTTTGCTGTACACCTTGTCACATAGCAGCTTTTATACATCGTTCTGTTTTTTTGTTATAAGTCCGAAATGACAAGGAGGCAGCCTCACGCAATGCAAAGTCAATGGAGAGTGTTGGATCCCCCCCCCCCCCAGTGTGGGCGTGGCCTAAATATGCTCTGTCTCTACAGTACGACAAAGCGTCACATTCTGTGACGTTGATACAAGGATGAATTTAAACCCGGAAGTTGAATATAGCAGAATTTTTTTTTAAATTAACTAGTTTTCTCCTACAATCAAACTCAATGGATGGTAACATTGACTTATATGATGCTCAACACTCATAACTCTGTTAAAATCTCAGAAAATTTGGTTCAGGGTTACATGACCCCATGTTCAACTTGGTCCATTTATTTACATAACAAAGAGTACAAATGATATAAAATCGCATCTTAGGCCCTATCCCAAATGGCACCCTAAACACTCAAGGTCTTCCTTCGAGTCCGCACTTTCGTGATGTAAAGCTGCTTTGACCGTCGCACTTCAGTGCGGGCTGAGCAAAAGTGCGCATCGAGGACGCATATCATCTGCAAAAGGGGCGCACGAGCACCCTTCTGAAACCAAAAATGACAAATGGGACACCCTACGGTCTCATGGAATTAACGGACAAGAGCACGCGGCAGCCATTTTAAGTCAACAAAACTGATAGTGCATATGAAGTGTGCCATTGGGGACAGGGCCTTATAGATATCTTAACATTTAAGCGCTGTAGAGTTTTTTTTTTTTTTTTTACATTTGTATCATTAGATATTTCAGCAATTTGAAACCCAATACTTATATTAAAAAGTGTAATTCGGCATTTTCTTCAAAAAAATCCAGTCTTCACCAGTGCGCAATGAATCTTGGAATAGACTAGGCCATGAAGGATCCTTCATTTTCGAATGCAGCCTCTGAATTGGGACACATCTTACAATTGTTAAATTGTGACATTGCACATTGATTTCAAAATATCCAAAACCCCTATTTTTAATAGTCTCATTGGGCATACTATACCTTCTTGTGTTAAATATTTGGTCAGTTCCTCTGGTTCCAAGTGTCCTTTTTTATGTTGATCTAAAACCTTTAAAAAGAGACAACAGCACCATTCCTTTGAATAATTCCATTAGTCTAATGTCTCCGTCTTTATGTATTAATTAAATAAATGTATGGAAGCTTGTTTCCACCATGGAATACATTTTTCTAAAAAGTCTGACTTCTTTGCTCACAATTGTGAGATATAAACTCGGAGTTGCGAGTTATAAAGTCCAATTCTAAGGGAAAAAAGACTCACTTTTCTCAGAATTGCTCGTTTATATCACACAATTCGAAAACTCACAATTGCGATCTGAGATAAAAATATTGCAATTACTTTTTAAAATGTTCTATTAAGAGGCGGAAACAAGCTTCCATAGAATAACACAATGTGTCAGAGCAAAAGAAACCTCAAAGGCCTGAAGGAGCAGGTCTTCTGGAATAGGACGGAACCTGCAATAAAGAGGAAGCAGAGATAAAATAGGCATCAATACTGAGCTTTTTAATCAAGAATTTGCAATGTTTGCATCTTTACTTCATACCTTAAAACACTTGATTTAAGTTTCTTGTTAAATCCCTATGGGGTAAAGTGAATAGGAAAAATACTTCTGCAAACAAGGTTGATGAACAAGTGGTCAGTCACTTAATCGTTATTGTAAAGAAAACATTACCTATCAGCATTCTTTTGAGCTTTTAATTGCTCTCAGTTATAAAATTGCCTCTGGAAAGAGAGTTCAAAACAAAATAAATAACTTTAACTGTTACAACTATGAAGCGCGACAGAAACTAAAACAAATCCTTTTAGAAAAATCCTACCACCTGTACTTCAAAAAAGTATATCTGACTGGGGCATATCTGATCTCGTCCATTGGGTGCTTTCAGATGCGCAATTGAAAACATGTTAATAGTTGTAAACTAGCAGACCTATTTTAAGATGTGCATTTCATTAAGACAGGTGGATTGTGCGTGCACTTACAGGGATAGTTCACCCAAAAATGTAAATCTTGTCAACACTTACTCATCCTCAAGTTGTTCCAAACCTGTACGAGTTTCTTTCTTCTGCTGAACACTAAATAGGTTATTTCAAAGAGCAGTTGACGGTAGCCATTGACTTCCATAGAATTTTTCCCCTACTATGAAAGTCAATGGCTACCGTCAACTGCTCTTTAAAATAACCTATTTAGTGTTCAGCAGAAGAAAGAAACTCATACAGAATTGCAACAATACGAGGGTGAGTAAATTATGACACCTTTTTTCATTTTTGGGTGAACTATCCTTTTGAGGGTTATTTCAAAAACAGAGCCTCACATTAAAAAAAAGCGGAAAACTTCAGTGACAACCCAAGTAGGAGGGGATGTTCTCGCGACCTTGCGAAAACTTCCTCTTTTGGTTAAGAAAACACTGCAGGTTCCTTATATGACTTTAGGGGCAAGTTCCATTTTGGTTATTCTAGGGTCGCACAGCAACATTACAAAGATTTGGGATGTTAACAGAAAGTTCCCACATGGTTGGTGAGTCTTCTTAAGGTGCCCCCCACAGCACTTGGTGCCCTACACGCGCCTATTATGCGTGTGATGCGCGTGGTGGGAGCGGCGGCGCTGCGCTCCCCGTTAGTCAGATGGGGACGTTTCATTCGGGACATATCTTGTTCAGTGCAGTGGTCTCTACACTACATTCCCATACCGTTTGCAGGACCTTTAGGGGACCAACCTAGAATGCTATTTTTTTTAGGTCCTTCCAACACATTTACTGAATGTTTTTAGAACATGTTTGTGTGAATCTGAATAGGAGCGTTCTGGGAACAATACTAGGTGATGTCCTTGACACCAGCAGGGACGTTCTGAGAGCATCAAATTTCCAAATAAAATATGGTCCCCTGAACATTCCAAGAACGTCCTGAATGTTCCATGAAGGTCCGCCAAATAACGTCCCCGAACCCTATAAAGAACTCCACAGCATGACCGCCTCGGAACGTTTCTAGGCGACGTACTTGACCCCAGCGGGGACGTTCTGAGAACATTCTGGGAACCTAAAATTTCTAGCGGGGAAGGTCCTCTATGAGCAGTGTAGTTTAGAATTATTTTTATATACTACACTCTAAAAAAAAAGGTTCTATATGGCACCAAACATGGTTCTTGGCTCGTGATCATAGTGGAACCTTTTTTAGTGCTATATAGCACCAATTTTGGTGCTTCAATGGTACTTCTCTGAAGAACCGCTGAAGAACCAATGAGGCACCAAAATTGGTGCTATATAGCACTAAAAAAGGTTCCCCCTTGATTACGAGCCAAGAACCCTTTTTGGTACCATATAGAACCTTTTTTCTAGCATTTCTAATACTTTGAACAAGCTTTTATTTTTATATTTTCAGTTTTTGTTTGAGTAATTTCAGTTTTATTTATTTTTTTAATATTTCTTTTTAGCCTTAATTTATTTTAGTTCAGTTTTAGTCATTTCAGTTTTTCAACATAAACAGAGTTTATATCTAAGTTTACATTTTTCATGTAATATTATTTTAGTTTAGTTTCAGCTTAATTTCAATTACCAATAACTACGCTGTCTGTGACAACATATTATAAGCATAAGTACAACTTAACATATTAGTATAACTATAACATATTTAGACACAAACCAATCATACATAGAAAATAATTTGTCATTTGCATTAAAAATCCGTTTGGGCAGGGACATATTTCTAATTCTGCTGAAAGCTCAAAATTATTATAACTGATCTGATTGATTCTAATCTCAGTGTCTCAGTGACAGTCTTACTTGCACTCCAGCAGGATCTTAGTCATAGTTGGAAGAAACTTCTCATAGCGTACAAACCCAGTGGGCTCTTCTTCTTCAAGCTGTGGAAGTAATCAAAAATCATAACCACAATCTACTCGGCTTGCAAGAGTCAATAACTGAATGAACCAATGTCTAGCACTATAAAAACAAACCACTGACCTCAGCAATGACATCATGCAATTCAGCTTCAGATGGAAAACAGCCAAGTGAACGGATAATGGTGCCTATTTCTCTTTTACAGTGAAAAATATCAGTATTAAACAAGTCACCCTCATAGAACATTTGTATTTGAACTTAATAAACCACTAGTAAAGTATGATAGAAAGCAAGGAACGCGACATTTTAAATGTTACCTGACATCAACAGTCTTGTTGGATTCATGGTCAAATACGTCAAATGCATTACTTATCCTCTTGTGAGTTTCTGTTATGATAGTTTCTGACAAAAGGAAATTATGTTCATTCAGCAAATATGACAAAACAATGGAGTAGACGTCTCAGTTAACTTACTTCTGTAGTATTCATTTAAGTTACTTTAAGCAACTAACGTTAAGTTAACATGACAAGCTTGTGCTGTCTATTAACAACTAACGTTAGGGTCTTCTTTGCTACTCAGCGTTAGCTAGCTATATATCGATACTTTGCACAAACCATTTAATGTCAAGTGAGCTACAAACAGCACGTAAGGGTACAAATGCTTTTAGGTAACGTTAAATCGTAAGCCCGAAAGAGAAAAAAGTTTAGCATTTTGAATGTAACGTTTACCTGCGCTGTACTTGTCCGCCATGTCCAAAACACTGGTTGCTAGGTAACGCGGACACTAGTCTTAAGCGTTTTTACCATAGACTGTAAAAAAAATTTACTCGAGACGTAATTAGTTATTTGGTGTTTTTACAAAACACAGTTCTTACATTCATAACCTGCATAAAAAAAACCGAGATAAAAAAATAAAAAATAAAAAAAAACACGGAAAAAAAACACAAAACAAAAACATAATTGCTGATGGTGTTCTATGAGCAACGAGTATTAATATTGTAGACCTACTTATTTATTTATTTTTGCTCTTGTGCTTGTGGCATTGAATAATAAAATAAAATAAAAATTATAAATTATAATTTATATCTTTATATCTTAATAAATTAAAAAATCTCTAGGATCTCTGGGGAAAATGTTTTTTTTTATTAGTCTATTGTTAAACTTTATAAAAACCAGTATTAAACTTAGAATTTAAAACTTTGAATAATGCCATATTAGTCACACCAAACCAAAAATAATAACGTAATTTCCATAAAAATAAATAAATAAAATTAAAATAAAACATTAAAATAAAAAATCAGTTTTGGCAGGGGCATTTACTTTAGTTTTACTCTGTTTTTCTGTATTTATTTATTTTTTAACATTTTTTGTAATTCGGCAAAAATCATATATAGGCCTAGCCATTAAGAAAAACTAAAAAGAAAAAAAAAGAACAATAATAGTATTAATAATAATTTCATAAAAATTGCAGTTTATATAAAATAGTGTTCTCTGGCAATGCTGATATTAATGTTGTTGACATACTAATTTTAATAGCTCTTGTGACATTGAATAATAAAAGGATACTACAATAATAAAGTAGTATAATATTTAATATTATTTTATAAACCCCATTTAAAAACTGCCCATTAATTATTAGCCTCAACTATATTCAGATGTATTTATTTTCTGTACATATGAAAAGTGACTGTAATTAACTTACTGATATTTTCTATGTATCCCAATTAATATTTAACGTTACGTACTTTTTTAGTTCCAGCAATTCCCTAATAAATGACAGTTTATTCTAATATCTTTTTCGATAGCCCTGTAGTGATATTTACGGTACTTTGCTCATCTATTATGTGCATTACGGTAGATTATATAAGGCTAAACTGCTCCCATTCTGCTCCGACTGCTGCCCATCAGTGACCGGCCGCATCAAGCGTCTCTGGACAGTCCGCACTTAACCTGCTCTTCCCGTTCATATCTCACAAACCTGGGGTATAACGTCTGAAAATAAAGGATCGAAACGGCGAGATGAGCGCAATGAATGTGAAGAAGCTGAAAGTGAACGAGCTGAAGGACGAGCTGAAGAAAAGGAGTCTGTCTGATAAAGGGCTGAAGGCTGAGCTGATGGCCCGGCTGCAGGCCGCTCTGGATCAGGAGGCGCTGTCCACCGACACCAACGGCTCTGAAGGACTCAGTTACATGGGCGACGAAGACCTTGAGGAAGATCTGGTTGGAGAGAGCATGGAGGCTGATGAGGAGGATGGAGAGAACGCGGAGGATGAGGAGCAGCAGGATGATGACATGGAGGAGGAAGAGGAGGATGCCGGGGTAGAGATGGATAAATCAGATGAAGATGAAGATGTCCTGCTTAAAGAAGATGATGAAGAGATGGATAAATTTGATGAGGATGATGTGGCTCTCGACATGGGCCCTGGAGAGGGTGAGATTACACGATGAAGCTTGTGCAATTCATATTTTTATATGCATATTTGGGTTGTGTGATGCCAGAATAATTCATCCTGACAGCAGAGCGCAGGGCTTTATGAGATACTGCCACTGGTGTCCCATTTGTGTCCCTACTACTGATACAGAATACTAATAGATTTAAGAATGAGACAAAAGAATATATATATATATATATATATATATATATATATATATATATATATATATATATATATATATATATATATATATATATATATATATATATATATATATATATATATATATATATATATATAGGCTAATATTTATTTCGTATTTATGTATCACTAAGTAATATATTGTTTATTTAAATACATATTTTTTATTCAATTTTAAATGTATTTAATTTTAATTTTATTATTTTATCATAAATCTACTAGGCCTATATTTATGGTCATCTATAATATTTAATAATATATCAAATTAAACAAGAAAATCTGCTGATTCAGAAGACACTTGTTCTGTCATGGTTTTCATACCAAAAAAAAAATCAGTTCAGCGGTAACTGTTTCAAATCAAATCAAATGAAATTTTTAGGCATAAACAAGACCGTTTCCTGAGAATGACCTTTAGTGTCCGGTGGTTTTCATTGGTTGAGCAGTAGGCTCTCGGGGTCGGTGAGCTGTAACAGGATGCTGAAGTGGAGATATTGAAGGACAAAAGCTCCAGATGGAGTCTGTGCGTAATGATCTCGGTTCATTTGTTTTACTCTGCCTGCCCTGGAGTGGGGCCTGAGGAGGACCTCATTAGGACACTGTTATTCTTTGTCTTCATTTCGCACAGTGGTTCTTCTAAACCCTCGTCCTGGACTCTCTTACTCCCAACAGTACATTTTGGATGTCTCTCTTATCTGACACAGTCATTTCAGGTCTTGACGTTTTTACTAACAAGCTAATGAGTTGAATCAGGTGTGTTTGATTAGGGAGACATACAAAATGTGCAGAGTTGGGGCTCGACTCCGGGACAGGAACCACTGTTTACGTTTACATTCGCCCTCATAATGCGATTATAATTGGATTTTGAACAATATTGCGATTAATTACCTCATGTAAACGCAATACTTCGATCAAACTAATGCAATTAAGCCCATAGTAACATAGTCGCATTAAACTAGGTGGCGTACGCCGATTTTTAAAGCAATAAACGGGCATGTAAACAATCGCATTATCATTCTGACCAAAGTGCGCATGTGCGCGGACGTACACGGATACCGTGCGTTGTTCACTCACAACTTCATGAATGAATTCTGAAGTTTTATCTTCTCCAAATCTCTAAACCGTGTCAACACAACTCGCTGCCCAGTCTCTGCTCCGTATCTCCATCCAGACGGCGCGAATAACACGGCAGTAGGCCCCGGCATTGCGATGTTCATCATGGCACCGAATAATATCATTTAGTAAGCTACGTCCATATTATGAATAAATAATATAAAATGTATTATGAATTTGATGCGAGTAGTCAATGACCGGTAATATGCTTATTAGTGAATAATCAAAATAATGAAACGTGCGTATAAAGCTGGAGTGAAGAGTTCATGTCACGCAAACATTACTGCGATTAATATCTTTCTCTGATTATTATAAATAGTCGCATTATTGGTGCACATGTAAACGTAGTCACTGATTTAGCAAATGCTCTCCCCTTGGGGTACTGTGGGGTTAGGCCAGGGGTGTTAATTATCTCCTGGAGAGCCACAGCCCTGCAGACTTTATCTTCAGTCCTAATTAAACGCAATCAAGTCCTTCAGGCTTATTTGAAAACTACAGGGCTCATTCTGAAATTGTCCCCCTATATACCCTTAAATAATAGGGTACTATTTGTGGGGACAGCCATATGTAGCGATGTCCGAAACCATAGTGGACGTTATCTAGTGCACTCCTTCAATCCCACAATGCACCGCAATAATGAGTGTACAACCGATTTAAGGCACTTTCACATCAAGATCGATAACTTTATAAAGATAACTATTTGCGTCCACGCCAACAAACAATAATGGTCAATAACTGTTGTCCTCAGCATGCTATGATTCGAGTGAATCTAGCTAGTGTAATCGGTCTAAAGCCCAAAGTATATTTCTTTTTTTACGCATATGCGAGTGTGTACGCACAGTCAAATACACAGCCTGGCAAAGTACTTCTTTTGATTTGTACGTGCAGTTTTGAGTAGGCCGAATCTCTCGCCACGACTTACAACCATAGGCTGAATCCGAAATCGCCCCCTATACCCTTAAATAGGGCACTATTTGAGGGGACAGCCATTTGTAGTGGTGTCTGAAACCATAGTGGACGTTATTGAGTGCACTCATTCTATCCCAATAACGAGTGTACAGCCGATGTACACTAAACGGCTGTCCTAATTCACTCCCTCGTGTTCATTCACTCCTTCAAGTGAACTGTATTAGTAGCCTAAAGTAGGGAATGGTGATTGAGGGTTTAGGGGGCGATTTCGGATTCAGCCATAGATTGTAAAAAGAAGATGGACGACACCCCTTCACTATCTTCCATTGTAGAAAGTCAATCCGCCAATGTCTGAATATGGCGCTGACATCTTGCGCTGTTTTGGGACCTGCGTCTGCGCAGTAGAGAGCAAGAAGTAGAGCGGCGATATCAAAACCCCGTCCACACTGCCGCAGTATCTGTTAGTACAGTTTACTGCAGAACTACTCATTATGTTGGTGTGAAATTAGTTATGGAAATGTAGAAATTAAAGCTCCAATCTCCTCCCAAAAAAATGCAGTTGAATAACTAACTAAAACCAAACTTTTTCAAAAAAACGAACACTTGAACTTACATCAGCGTGATCAAAACTATTGTTTGTAGATTGTTTAGTTTGTCTTGCGTCCCATTAGAATAGATGGAGGGGGGCAGGATTTATGAGCTATACTGGGACAAACCACCTGGGGGCGATCGAGACGCTTTGGCTTCAGCAGGTATGTGTGTTGGAGCAGGTTTGGAAATAAACTCTGCAGGGCTGTGACCCTCCAGTTTTACACCCCTGGTTTAAGGGTTTGTACTGTATGTTACGTGCTATCGGAATGATGATAAATGTCCAAGTTAAAAATGATGCCATGAACTTTAAACATTTAAACACGCCATGTCTTCTCGTTTATTATGTTTATTATGTGTATTATTGCATATTTACATATATGCATAATCATTTGAAGCATATTGTATGTGTTATATACACCGTAAAAATAGCCTGTATTTGACAGAAATTCCAGAATCTTATCTAGATAGCACTGCAAATGTTAATTTGGTTGTCAATGATTTGGACACTAAATTTAACTTAGGCTTTAATAAGATTGTCCCAATAAATAGGCAAGAATAAACCCGTTGTCCTCCATGATTCCGGATCTTTCCGACAACAAAGCATGTGAATGCGACAAACTTGTAATCGCAACTTCAGAAGTGGGAAGTTGGAAATTTCCGATAGCATTTAAATGCAGCATTAATAACTTTTGGGTTACCAGCCTAGATCTTAATCAATAACATTATCTGCAAATGTTCACAAAAATAAATGTAGTCATCTATGGCAGTCAGTTGAATTTTGATATTGATGTTTTATAAAATACTAGTAGTCCTGTGCAACAAAACTAATGGATCTAAATGATGTATAGTAGTTTGCATATTCCTGTTTTTCATTTTCTATTTAATTTTTGTTCTGTCAAGCACAAGTTAGGGAAAGAGGTGCTTGTGCGTTTTGCCCATCAGTATCCCCAATATTTGCACACTCTGTAACACTTTTCTTCTAGATGCATGTAATGTGAATCTGAAAATGTGTGTTACTTAGCTCAAAATTTCACAGATTAGGAGGTTGTTTTGGCAACAACCTCCTGTCTTTACCTATACAAGTGCTGCAATGTACCAACCGCACTGTATGACATTGCTCCTTGATTTTAAACATGTGAACCTATAATTAAATACACCTTTCTTTTAAAATACTGGTCATTGCAATTCATGCATAACCAAAGTAACTATTTGGACCATCATGTTACATCATGATGGGTCCAGCAGGGAGGTACGCCTCCTTACGTTTTATTGTTTTATTTCCAAAGGGGATGCAGACAAAGACAAGAATGATGAACAGAAGAATAAGAAGGGTGTAAAGAGACGCCGTGATGAACATGGAAGGGGCTACTTTGAATTTATTGAAGAGAGCAAATACAGCCGGTAAGAAATGTGCAGTCGGCCTCTGGTACTCCTGAGGTTCCGCTGCACCTTAAAGATTTATGAGCAGTTTTGGCAGTAAAGAGCCAAATCTGACATCATCAGTGCAAAGAAACACACATTTTTAACTGACCATTTTGAAAGTACTTTCAGCCTGTAATAAGGGCATCTCCGTCACCTCACGTGGTATTTTTCCCCCCATGTTTTTGTGTAGGTCAGAGCTTGGGCTGTTAAAAGTGTTTATAAAGTATTTTGTATAAACGTGTTTATATGACGATATTCTTTGGGGTATTGATGCATTTATAGAAAATAAACTAGTCATATCTTTTCATATTTCTGTATTCCGCATCGGATGTTATCTTTAGAAATGATTATGATTGGATGTATTCTTCCTTATCTTATTAATATTGTTTTATGTTTTCATGTTTATGACGTTTAATTGAATTTTTATGATGTGATGGTATTGTCTTTCCCCAGGAACTGTATGCAACCACTGTATATTATCAATTTTTATATATATAAGTGGCTAATATAGCTATTAAACACACAAAAATACATACAATTTTTTTCTAAATATATTGAAATAATAAGTTAAGTTAAAAAATATTCAGATAAAGTGTTTTACCTCTAAAATGTAATCCGAGCAGATTTTTCTTTTCTTTATTTTTGTGCAAACCCACCTAATTTGTGTTCCCATAAAAAAAAAAAATACGGTTTGATTTATTTATTTTCAACATATTCTGTGAAAAAACACATTATATATATATATGATCACATTTTCTGAGACAAACAATAACTTCTGATTTAATAGTTTATTAGAAAATAATATAAATAAGTGTAATAAAAATCAAACAGCATTTATGTGCTTATTAATGCGTGTTTTATACCCGCAGATTATCTCAGTTGGAACACATTTCAAATGCAATGGAAGTTCAATGGGAACTTTGGGGCTCTGAATTTTATAGAATTTTATTGAATTTCCCTCAGGGCGAAGTCTCCCCAGCCCCCTCTGGAGGAAGAGGATGAAGAGTTTGATGACACAACTGTATGTTTGGACACCTGTAAGTATGAAGATCTCACAAATACTGAGTTTAATTCATTCAATTCAAAAATACTGAATATTTCATCAAAGCAACATGCAGAATATATTTCTGTAAAGTGTAAATGTTTAGTCCTCAAGTCATTTGTCCACCTCTTATTTTCCTCAGACAACTGTGACCTGCACTTCAAGGTGTCTCGGGATCGGTATAGCGCCTCCTCTCTCACCATGGAGAGCTTTGCCTATCTTTGGGCAGGGGGACGAGCGTCTTATGGTGTGGCGAAGGGCAAGGCTTGCTTTGAAATGAAGGTGAGAGAGCACTGTCTTAACCTCATCTTTACTATTTCTAGTTGTCCTGTCATGCCCTTAGCCTTATTCTTGCATGTCTTTGCACCAGATTATCGAGAAGATACCTGTAAAACACATTTCCAGTAAAGGAACTGAGATTCATGATGTTCTGGTGGGTTGGTCTCTGGAAAATAGCTCTCTTCTGCTAGGTGAGGTGTTTGTGTTGACTTCTTACATAGGAAAATATTATAGTTGAACTATTAAATTCATGGTGTAATTTGAGTGTCCCTTTGTCTTACATATTCACAGGAGAGGAGACGCACTCATACGCCTTTTCAACTAAGGCCAAGAAAACCAGCAACGGAGTGACAGAGGACTTTGGGGAAGCATTTGATGAGAATGATGTTGTTGGATGCTTTATTGTAAGTATCCATGTGTTTTCTTATCCAGAATGAGAAATTACTACTCTTGACCACTAAGTGGCGCCATGTATTCATTCACTAATACCATTTAAAGGGGTCCTATTATACTTTTCCACTTTTTCAACTTTAGTTTGTGTGTTCTGTGTATGTGTAGTGTGTATGTTGCTGTTTGAGCATAAAAAAGATCTGCAAGGCTACAAAGTTCACTCCAATGGTAGATATTTTATTTAACAAACAATATGTTAGACTTTTGGATTAAAATATCTGAAAACCACTAGAACAGTGTTATATATTGTGTTGACTTGTGTACTTGCATTATCCCAAATGTTTCCAAGAATGTCTAAATCCAGAGAAATAAGCAATTTTTACAAGGACAAGGACAGTGTCCATGCGATTTTCGGTTTTATTTTGTAGAAACCATGGAAAAAGCAAAGACGCTTTAATATATTATGTGCTTTATTAGACAAGGGAACAACTGTTTGGATACATTTATAGACAGAAAACGAATAATTGCTGTATCACTCAACACATTTAGTCTTATTGTTTGAATCTCGCGAGTACCATGTTTTACCATGCCTAATATCGATCTAGCTTCTCGTCTCAGAGTGTGTCGTGTGTCGCGCTCGTCTCTCATTAGCAATCGCTCCAGCGGCCTCGTTCAGCTCCCACAACACTCGGTCCTGCTCTGCTTCATATGTAACGTTAATAATCTCATCCATGAACATGATTTCTGCCCGAGTCTCGTCCCGATTCTTTTCCACCAGCTGTGAGGTGAAGACTACAACTCCCATGATTCTGCGCTCAATCTCAGCGTCATCAAGCTACGCCTTTGTTTTGAATAGGCGACCTCTAGCTGCGAAAAACTTCATATTGTGCCTTTATTTAAAGGGTAATTTCAGTGATTTAGCATTAAGCTTTGTATCAGTAGAAACCCCGTAGTATATTTTAATTATGGTACTTTCCCCCCTCATATCCCCCTGAGACGAGAGAATTATGCCTTTTATTTCTGGAAAAAATCCTGCTTCCTTGGTGTAGGGAGTGGCCTCGTAGGGCAGCAAAGCAAGTGCATTCTGGGAGTTGTTGTCTTTCATCCACATGAGACAAAAATACATTTTCTGTCTTTTCTCAGTCTAGAACAGTGGTTCCCAACCACGTTCCTGGAGGACCCCCAACAGTGCACATTTTGCATGTCTCCTCAATCAAACACACCTGATTCAGGTCATCAGCTCATTAGTAGCTACTCCAAGACCTGATGTGGGTGTGTCAGACAAAGGACACATCCAAAATGTGCACTGTTGGGGGTCCTCCAGGAACGTGGTTGGGAACCACTGGTCTAGAAGGCACCAAATTCAAATTCCAAATTCTACTACATAAATGACACAGTTTAAATACACATTCTGCTTCCCAGCGCTGAAGTGCCCCTTTAACAGAATTAAAGATTAAATCAAGAACTACAACGAACAGCTCGTTTGGACTACAACATGATTTTTCCGCATCTTATGAAGTCACAATGTTACTAATTTATAATAACCCAATAATTCAATAAACCACGGCCAAGGAATATGCAAAAAAGGGGACGAGGCCTGGTCGAGCTGCATTAGAGAAGACAGTGTTGTCGCTATGTCAAAGAGACGCTGTTAACACACAGTTTCCAAAACTCATTTGTTTAACCTTCCTAAGGCGGACAAACTTAGATTGGTTAAAATTAATTTCAAACATTGTTCCTGAACATTATAACTCCAACGTTTATCTGTGCCATGCTAATTTTATGGAGAACAGCTTGTTTTCTGTTGCTTTGTAAGCTCTCGCTTTTGTAAGATGGTACAACTATGGTTTTGTGATCGATTATTGTTTGTATTACCTTAATTTTCCTATAAATATCATTAAAAGGTGGATAACTTCGTATCTATAGTGTATAAGAAAATTATAAAAAACATGACACTCTGAAATGTTCTGTGAAACCCATGCTTGCAAAGTCTGCATGAATTCCGTTCTGCACTATCCTCTTGTTCGTTAACATTGTCAGGGTCTGAATCGGGCTTGAATTGGTTTGAAATGGGCCATTGTAATTCATGTTTACACTAGAGAAGAACTGGCAGTTATGGAGGGGTGGGACATTTCCCGAACAAGTGCTAAGCGGTACCAATCACAACACACTAGGCCAGCTAACCAATCACAGCATATTTCGGATTTCGGAAGGAGGAGCTTAATGGAAATCTGCGTGTTCGAGCAAGACTGAGGAGAGAGGAGCTGTAGTAATGTAAAATATGTGAAAAATATATATATATATTTTTTAAATCAAGCATGAAAACATTTTCTAGTACACCCAAAAAGCAAAATCAAAACTTTGTGAAAGGGTATGATAGGACCCGTTTAAGAATTTGGGATCAGTTAGATTTTTTTTTTAAAGAAATTAATACTTTAATAAAAAAAAAATTTAAGCAAGGATGCATTAAAGATAATCAAGTGACAGAAAATACATTTATAATTGAACAAAAGGTTTCTATTTTAAATAAATGCTGTTCTTTTTAACTTTATATCGATCAAATAATTATGAAAAAGATTCAGTACAGTTTCCACAACAAACAAAAAAATTAAGCAGCACAACTGTTTTCAACATTGATGATAATAAGAAATGCTTCTTGAGCGGCAAATCTGCATATTAGAATGATTTCTGAAGGATCACGTGACTGAAGACTGGAGTAATGATGCGGAAAATTCAGCTTTGCATCACAGGAACAAAAAAAAGTATATTAAAATATAAACATATTAAATTGTAATATTTCACTATTTTGTTCCTATTTTTACTGTATTTTGATAAAAACAAATGCAGCATTGGTGAGCATAAGAGACTCTTTTTTTTAAATAAAATTAAAATAATCTTACAGACCCCAAAAATGTTAATATTATATTAAATTACATTATTATAATATAAAAGCAATAATAAATAATAATTATAATGTTTTATTTAAATTCTTTTATCCAATTTAAAACCAAGATTTTGAAATGAAATATTCAGTAAGTGTGGGTGTGTACATTTGGCCATAATATATAATGATTGCTGTGTTTATGTGGCAGAATTTTGATGGGGCAGAAGTGGAAATGTCCTTCTCCAAGAACGGACAGGATCTGGGAACCGCTTTCAAAGTCAGTAAGGATGAGTTTGAGGGGAAGCCGCTCTTCCCTCACGTCCTCTGCCACAACTGTGCGGTTGAGTTCAACTTCGGCCAGTGTGAAACACCGTACTTCCCCCAACCGGACGGCTTTACGCTCCTGCAGCAGATCCCTGTTTGTGATCGCATCAGAGGACCAAAGGGGCCTGAGACCAAAGAAGACTGTGAGGTTGGTCTCTTACCCATTACATTTTTCATCTATATCATCATTAAAGGTCATCATTGAAATCTGCTGCAAATCTTCACAGGTCATTGTCATGGTCGGACTGCCTGGATCTGGAAAAACTGAATGGGTTACAAAGCACACAGAAGCCAACCCTGGAAAATACAACATTCTTGGGACGAACACCATCATAGAGAAGATGATGGTGAGTGTTGATTTTGCTAAATTATAATTATAATTGATTTTGCTACGCTAGTAAACATGAACAAACAATGGACAATACTTCTACAGCATTTGAATGTTTTAAAAATCAAAAGTTGTATCTGTTAAGATTAGTTAATGCACTGAACTAACATGAACAAACAATGAAGAATTATTGTTTGTTCATTAACTAACATTATCAAAGATTAATAAATGCAGTAAAAAATACATTGCTCATTGTTAGTTAACTAATGTTAATGAATGGGGCCTTATTGTAAAGTGTTAGAGACATTAACATAATAATTGATGTTATTTTGATGTTGAAATTCAGATTTCCAGTTTGAAACGACAGTTGAAAGATGTCACAAAGCTCTCAGCGCTATCTCAGCGCGCTCCTCTCTTCCTCGGAAAATTCATCGAGATTGCTGCACGTAAAAAACGCAACTACATTCTTGACCAGGTGACCTGGAGTTTACAAATACATCACAAATAATCAAAATCAAAGCATACAATAATCTCTCTTTAAGCTCTCTCTTTTCATGTTATGTATTTAATGCATGATTTTTATATCATTTGCTGAAAAATACAAAATCTTAAATGTCTCCAATATAGACTAACGTATCCGCACCAGCCCAAAGAAGAAAAATGTGCCTGTTTGCCGGGTTCCAGCGTAAAGCTGTGGTAGTCTGTCCAACAGATGAGGAATATATACAGAGGACTCAGAAAAAGGCAGAAACAGATGGCAAGGATGTACCTGAACACGCAGTCCTAAAAATGAAGGGTAAGGTCCATTTCTCAAGCCATACTTGATCTAAGATATGTGTACCTGTTTTATTATGTATATACTATTATGGTATTTATTAATATTTTGTATTAGCTTTTCTTTTCTTTTTTTCTTTTTTATCAATTTTGGAATAGTGCTCAAAAGTTTACATACCCCTTGCAGAATCTGTGAAAATGTGAATACTTTTTACAAAATAAGAGGGATCACACAAAATGCATGTTATCTTTTTTATTTTGTACTGTCCTGAAGAAGATATTTTACTTAAAACATGTTTACATATAGTCCACAAGACAAAAAATAGCTGAATTTATTAAAATGACCCTGATCAAAAGTTCATGAACCATTGATTCTCAATACTGTGTGTCGTTCGCTGGATGATATATTTTTTTGTTTGTTTAGTGATGGTTGTTCATGAGTCCCTTGTTTGTCCTGAGCAGTTAAACTGCCCAATGTTCTCCAGGTCCTGCAAATTCTTCAGTTTTCCAGCATCTTTTGCATATTCGAACCCTTTCCAGCAGGGACTGTATGATTTTGACATCCATTTACACTGAGGACAATGAGGGACTCGAACACAACTGTACTATAAGGCACACTTTTTTTCATAGTTTCGCTGGTCCTGCGACTTATAGTCAGGTGCGACTTATATATCAAAATTAATGACAAGAATAAACATTTAGCTACGTCTACAGCCGCGAGAGGGCGCTATATGCTGCTCCTGTAGCCCACCCCTGAAAAAATTATTAACTGAAAACAACTGAAAACCTGTTAACTGAAATATTAACTTAAAGACAACTGAGAAAGACTGAACACAAACAAAATGCCCCCCAAAAAGAAAATCATACTCTGCAAATTACAAACTGCAGGTAACGTTAGTAAAATATGCAGACGAAAATGGTAATCGAGCAGCAGAAAGAAAGTTTGGAGTGAGTGAGGGACTGGCGAAAAGCAAAGGTTACTTTAACTGTAATGAAGAAAACAAAGAAAGCTAATCGCAGACTGAAAGCAAGATGGCCAGAGCTGGAGGAACGAGTCCACAGATGGGTGCTTGAACAATGCTCTGCCGGGAGAGGCTCAGCTGCGCGAGACAAACGCTGCCAGTGTGAATGCCAGGTGAATGCACAGCGTGTGTGCGCGCGGCTCCCGCTCTCCATACCATAGACTGTAAAAAAATATGGACGTAGTGTCCGTGACGTCACCCATAGGATTCTGATGAGCCGTTCTGAAGCGCAAAGTATGGATGAGATGGCCGTTCCTTCTGGAGCATCAGTGAATGTTTGAGCCTTTTTTAATAGTTGTTTTAAAAAAAAGTTAAAAAATGCTGGAAAACTGAAGATTTTGCAGGACCTGGAGGATTTTTCTGAAGAACGTTGGGAAATTAACTGTTCAGGACAAACAAGGGACTCAAGAACAACGCTTTTATTTATTTATTTTAAGAAGCAGGGGTTCATAAACTTATGAACGGTGTCATTTTTATCAATTCAGCTATTTCTTTTTGTCTTGTGGACTATATGTAAACCTCTTTTGTGTAAAATATTTTATTCAGGACAGTACTAAATAAAAAAATAACATGCATCTCTCTTTTTTTATTCACATTTTCAGATTCTGCAAGGGGTGTGTAAACTTTGAGGAAGACTGTATATACTGTATATATAATATATCATTTATTTATTTCAGTTAGTTGTAAATAAAGTGATGAGTAGTAATTTAGTAACTTGCAGCAAATTCTTTAGAATTAAATAAAATCATGTGATTAAATGTAATGGTTATGAAACTTTATTTCATTACCTTGTCCATCAACATGATTTGTGCGCCCCGTCTGATTGATTTCCATCGGCAGAGGAGGTGAAGACGACAACGACAAATCATTCCCCGCTCCTTCACAGCGTCACTAAGCTACGCCTTTGTTATTATTTTGAATATGCGACCTCCAGCTGCGATACATACATACTGTGCCTTTAACAGTAACAACCCTGTTGTGCAACTGACAAAACTCCCAAGATGGCACATTATAACACTATAATCTTTTCCAGGAATATACACGCTGCCAGTGGAAGGAGAGTGCTTCACTGAAGTGGTTTATGTCGAGCTGCAGAAGGAAGAAGCATCTAAACTTCTTGAACAATACAAGGAGGAGAGCAAAAATTCCCTTCCTCCTGAGAAGAAACCCAATCAGGGAGGTGTACAGCTTAAGAGGGGAGGCACCCGGGGCCGAGGAGGCAAAAATCTCTTCAACCGTGGCGGAGGACAGGGTCAGAGGGGAGGACGAGGAGGCTTTCAAAACCGAGGCAACTTTAGGGGTGGTACGCCATTTCAGTTTAGCTAAAATGTTTGTTTTTAGAAGAACTTTAAAGACATCATAAAGCAGCACCTCCATAATGTGAGTGGGAAATAATGTATAAATCAAATGCTTTTCTTCTCGGATTGTTTGACAGGGCCTGGACCGCGTGGCGGGTTCAGCAGACCACCGAGAGGCTTCCTTCCTCCCCCTGCCTTCAGAGGAGGCTTCAACCGGGGAAGTTTTAACCGCGGTGGTGGGATGCCTAACAGGGGCGGCGCCCCCAGGCCAGGACATGGGCGTGGCAATATGGTTAACATGGGCAACCGGGGAGGAGCCATACAAAGAGGCAACATGGGACGAGGAGCCAACCGAGGAAACTTCAACCAGGTGAGGAATCATTGATGGTGTAGATAATTTTTTGTTGTAAACTGAAATGTAGTTGTTGTTGTAGCAGCCTGAACAATTTGAATCTGTATGCCTGTAAGATAAGCAGCTGAATGGAAAGTAGGTCAATTTAAAACTAAAGCCGCTTTTCCACCGTTGGGCTGAATGATTCTGAGAACGGTAAGGAACTGTTCCAGTTGTATTTCCACTTGAGTCTGGTATGGCACGGTACGATTACAAACTGAACTGTGCCGGTAGAACGCATGTGACGTTGCAATTCAATATGTCATTTAAAAGCGTGATAACTCCCTAATATTGACTGAAATCATTGTAAGCTTTTGAGGTTTTTGTAAGGTTGTGGATAGTAATTTATTTCTGACTTCTGAATTATTTACAACTAATTTGTTGTAGGGGGTTTTACCGTTAAAGACCAGATATGATTAATGAAGTCCCACAGTCAGAATTATAATAAGAATTTTAGTGAAGAAGAGTTTGCAGTTTTATCAGCAGAAGCCAGCTTCATGTCTCACAAGGAGGTCATAGCCTGCTCTGCGTACGTACAATTTTCCACCACAATTATACCTTAAATTACGTCATCACTTCTGGTTGAATGATTCTGATTGGCTAAGAAATAGATAAACATAGAAATTTTCCACTCATGGACTGATAGACAGAAGTATTTCTGCATTGTTCACGCAGATGACACCCGAGGTCACGAGACTGTTTGTTTGTCTTGGCGCCAACATGTCGAAGACAACAAGTCATACCATCTTCCTAGGGTGCCAGTTGTTCACCTCCGCATTGCTGATCTGTAACACCGAATACTAGCACACATGTACAGATACACGGTCCTTAAAGGTTGGAGTTTGTTGAGCTCTAGCTCGGACCAGAAACTTTCCCAAAACATACTAATAGCATGTTCTTTCTATCAGTAAGAGGTACAGACATCCTTGGAACTGAACAATATTCACCATTATTCTCTATTGTTTAAATATAGAAAAATGCATGCAGAGAGCAAATTCCATTAAACAGACATATCATTCTATAACTACATAAATCTAATCAGCTTAAATAAGCTTAAATAATTTAATATGTAAAAGGATAAATATTGATATATATAGATTGAATTCACACCCTTCATCATCAATCAGAGTTTCTTGTTAGTTAATTGCAGTTACTTGAATGTTAATATTGCGTTACTCATTTGTTCCTGTGTAGTTATTCATTAATGATGGAACTAATCACCGTGTTACCAAAATATCCGAACATCCCTCATAACATGGTCGGTATTTACATCTCACAACTTTCTTTAAACTCTTGCTGCATTGCCAAGGCAATGACTGGCACATTTGTATTAGATTCAAAAGAGCTCTGTTATCAAGCCCCACAGTGGTAAATGAAACCATATGGCTGGGCCGGATCAGCACAGAATTGAACGGTTAAACAAAGACAACGGTTTGGCCCGATGGTGGAAAAGTGGCTTAAGACACCACCCAAATGTGGACCAGGAATCATAAATCTGCTGTTTCCACAGAAGTTCAGGGGTCGAGGAGGAAATAATCGAGGTTTTAAAAATGGCAACTTTAGCATGAACAAAGCACAAGCTTTCAACCAGAGCTGGCAGCAAGGGGTGAGTCACTCGAAAAATATGTTAATATTTAGAAAAAAAATAAATTATATTTTGGACTATTTTATATGAAGGATATTTGTTAGGTTTTGTTTTGGGATAGTTCACCCAAAAATTATGTCATTAATTGCTCACCCTCATGTCGTTCCAAACCCTTAAGACCTTCGTTCATCTTTACACAAAGAAAGATATTTTCATTTAATTCTGAGAGCTCTCTGTCCCTTCATTGACAGCTACACATCTACCGCTTTGACGCTTCAAAAAGTTCATAAAGAGATCGTAAAACTAATCCATATAAACATTCATCAACTCACACATCAGTTGTGGTAAACAGAAGCTCAAGCATGTTCGATAGATGTGCGAGAAACAATGTGGTCCGAAAGAGGTAGTTGCGTAGCTGTCTATGGAGGGACAGAAAGTTCTTAGATTTCATCAAAAGATTTCATTCATTTGTGTTCTGAAGATGAACAAAAGTTTCACGGGTTTGGAATGACACGAGGGTGAGTAATTTAATAACAGAATTTACATTTTTGGGTGAACTATCCCTTTAATTCCAGTGGTTAGTCTAATTAGATCCCTGTATTACAGTAAAAATGTTTTCTTAAATCATAAGTATGTATGTATGTACACTATATTGCCAAAAGTATTGGGACACCACTCCAAATCATTAAATTGAGGTGTTCCAATCACTTTCATGGCCACAGGTGTATAAAATCAAGCACTAGGCATACAAACGCTTCTACAAACATTTGTGAAAGAATGGGTCGCTCTCAGGAGCTCAGTGAATTCAAGCGTGGTACAGTGATAGGTTGACACCTGTGCAATAAGAACATTCGTGAAATTTCCTCACACGGTCAACTGTTAGTGGTATTATAACAAAGTGATAGGCCATGTAAAATCACAGAGCGGGGTCAGCGCATAGTGTGCAGAAGTCGCCAACTTTCTGCAGAGTCAATAGCTACAGACCTCCAAACTTCGTGTGGCCTTCAGATTAGCTCAAGAACAATGCGTAGAGAGCTTCATGGAATGGGTTTCCAGGGCCGAGCAGCTGCATCCAAGCCTTACATCACTAAGTGCAAAGTGTCGGATGCAGTGGTGTAAAGCATGCCGCCACTGGACTCTAGAGCAGTGGAGACGTGTTCTCTGGAGTGACGAATCACACTTCTCTGTCTGGCAATCCGATGGACGAGTCTGGGTTTGGCAGTTGCCAGGAGAACAGTACTTGCCTAACTGCATTGTGCCAAGTGTAAAGTTTGGTGGAGGGGGGATTATGGCGTGGGGGTTGTTTTTCAGGGGTTGGGCTTGGTCTCTTAGTTCCTGTGAAATGAACTTTTAAGGGGTTCGTTCACCCAAAAATGAAAATTCTGTCAATTACTTACCCTTTTGTCGTTCGACACCCGTAAGACCTTTGTTAATCTTCGGAACACAAATTAAGATATTTTTGTTGAAATCCGGTGGCTCAGAAAGGCCTCCATTGGCGGTGAACAAACAATGACATTTCCTCTCTCAAGACCCATAAAAAGTACTAAAGACGTTGTGGTTAACGAGATGGTCTTACAGGTGTTGAACGACATGAGGGTAAGGATGACAGACATTTTTGGGTGAACTAACCCTTTAAACGAACACGCCAACTTTTTGGGACTTAAGCTTATTCACCGTATCCCCCAGAGTTAGATAAGTCCATACATACCATTCTCATCTCCGTGCGTGCCATAACTCTGTCTGATGCACACACCGCTAGCCAAGCTTAGCACAAAGACTGGAGGTAAATGGCTCCAGCTAGCCTACTGCTCAATAAGTGACAAAATAACGCCGACATTTTCCTATTTACATGTTGTGATGTGTATAGTTACATCATGTACTAAGACCGACGGAAAATGAAAAGTTGCGATTTTTTTAGACTGATATGGCTAGGAACTGTACTCTCATTCCTGTGTAATGATCAAGGAACTTTGAGCTGTACCATGAGTGCAGCGGCGCAATGGTATTATGCAGCGTCTGAAAATAGTCCCCAGCGCTCTCTGTGCAAGCAGATTGTCACGTTGTGTAGCATACCCTGTCCGAATGATGGCCAGACTTTACTGATGTTTCATGGAGTTTATTGAAACCGTTTGATCTCCAAAAAAATAATTGTAAGAGTTGAACAAATAAAGCAAAGAAGTGCGCATTAACACTTCGTACACAAACTCTCTCTCTTCATAGCATTATCATCAACATACAGCGAAATACAAAAAAATACTCATTACAGATGACGGTAAACAAACACATACACACCTTATGCCTTTTTGGTGGGTGCTTAACAAACTGCAAACTTTAAATCTGCCTAACCACTCCAAAGAACCGCGAGCTCTCGCTATCGTTCCGTAGACTACAGCATCCGTCAAAATAAAAGTCCCTACTTATTAAGACCGATAATGCAGACCTTAAACCTATTTAAACCCAAAGAAATGTCAAAAATGTACACAAAAAAACAAATTATAAGATAAATCACAATGACACGTTGGTTATGTTGACGGAAGTTAGCCTATTTTCAGGCGCTGCATAATATCATTGCGCCGCTGCACTCATGGTACGGCAGTAAAATTCCTTTATCATTACACTGGAATGAGAGCATAGTTCCTGGTCATATCAGTCTAGAAAATCACAACTTTAAATTTTCCGTCGGTCTTAGTACACAATGTAACTATGCACATCACAACATGTAAATAGGAAAATGTTGGTGTTATTTTGCCACTTATTGAGCAGTAGGCTAGCTGGAGCCGTTTACCTCCAGTCTTTGTGCTAAGCTAGGCTAGCAGTGAGGGTGTCAGACAGAGTTATGGCACGCACAGAGATGAGAATGGTATGTATGGACTTATCTAACTCTGGGGGATACTGGGAATAAGATAAAGTCCCAAAAAGTCGGCGTGTTCCTTTAATGCTTCAGCACACCAAGACATTTTGGACAATTTCATGCTCCTAACTTTGTGGGAATAGTTTGGGGATGGCCCCTTCCTGTTCCAACATGACTGCGCACCAGTGCACAAAGCAAGGTCCATAAAAACATGGATGAGCGAGTTTGGTGTGAAGGAACTTGACTGGCCTGCACAGAGTCCTGACCTCAACCTGATAGAACACCTTTGGGATGAATTAGAGCGGAGACAGTGAGCCAGGCCTTCTCGTCCAACATGAGTACCTGACCTCACAAATGCGCTTCTAGAAGAATGGTCATGAACACACTCCTAAACCTTGTGGAAAGCCTTCCCAGAAGAGTTGAAGCTGTTATAGCTGCAAAGGGTGGGCCAACTCCATATTAAACCCTACGGATTAAGAATGGAAAGTTCATGTGCATGTAAGGCAGGTGTACCAAAACATTTGGCAATATAGTGTATATATAAATAATATACTTGTGTAAATGTTTTAAATAATGTCATGAAAATGTGCAAAAATATCAGTGGTCATAAAAATGTATTCAGGCTTCCTTCTTTAATTCCTTTTTTCCTTTGTCTTCATCAGTTCTGGAATCAGAAGCCATGGAGTCAACAATACCATCCTGGATATTACTGAATAATCGCTGTGATGGACTGATATCACATAAAGCTTTAACTTCAGAAGTCATTTTATCTAATGTCCTTTTGTTTTTGTACAGATTTTCATAGGACATTGAGGAGAAATGACTCTGGAGCTTTCAGAGCTTCACAGGTTACCGGTTAAAGTCTTTTTTTTTTTCTCCAATTAATATTTCATGATTGTCTTTGACCTCAGGTTCATATGACAATGTGGTTCAATTCAGGAATCTCAGTGTAACTTCAGGGTGGGATGTTTGTCTTTTAACAGCTTTCAGGGTTTTACCTTTAATTAGTCTTGTGTGAATCTTTTGTGTAAGCTGTGTAAGGTAGGAATACTATTGCTGAGGCACTTTGCAGTTATATGAAGAATCTTTGTCCTGCTGCAACAATTTTTTTAGTTAAAAGAACATGAAACATTTAATGGATAAACTAAGATACTGAAATTTGGAGGACGACTTGTCTGGACAGCTTTTGCAGACTGTATATTCAAGAAAATGAATTGAAATAACAGGAAATTTCAACTGAAGTTATGTAATAATTGAGTCTTTAAATAATCGCTACATTGGATTATATTGCTGAATTTTGAAATGTCTTGATTTAAAAGCAGTCCGCCGCCTGTACATAAATGAAGTAGGTGCTGAACAGTCTGTACCTCTAAGTCAAAATCTGTCTAGTGTAGAAAAGCAATGCCTGTTGTCTTATCATGTACTTGTTGTCATTTGAAAAACTGGAGTCTAGCTCTAAATGTGTGTTTTGATCAGTGGTTTCAATATGTTTGGGTACAAGGCTAGCAAAGCTGCGTAAAGCCATCAGATTTTGAACATTTCAACTTTTTTTCTGTCAGGAGCAATAAACAGCATTTTCGATTCTTTGCCACTAAAAAAATAAAGCAGAATAGATGCTTTTTTTATTATTGGGATTCAGGATATTATTTATGTGTAGTGTATTTTAAGAGCACCAAATGTTATTTATTTTATTTTATTTTATTTTGAAATGTGGCTGACTGCTCTTTAAAGATTTTAATCGAAGTTTTGTCATAATATATTTTGGTCTTTTTGTGAATTATTTAACTTTTTTCAAAGTGCACACGGTTTACAAATCAGTTTCAATCTTCTTTAATATAACCTTAGATGTGACCACTTTTGTAGATCAGTAAACATTTGTAGTTGGCTTCAAAATTATAGCAATTAAATACTTGAATATTGGACTACATCATCTCACTCCATGAAACAGTGATTATACAATTATTTTATAATCGTTCTCTATGTATTAAAGCTTTCAAAGGATGTCAGGGTTAAGAATAGGCAGATTTTCTAATGCTTTAATGGAAAAATGTGTGATTATTGTAGCCGCAAACAAATGCAAACATCCAAGCAGATTTAACACATTTGAACGTTTCTTTCTTTTATCTATAATTCTCACAGCAGAGATGCTCTTGCATAACTATGAAATATTACCAATATTATGATTACATATTCTTTAGTGATGGAAATATGCATTATAGCAACTTTTTTACCGTTGTAGATAATCTCATATGTGTCGTTAAGATCTCCATTGTCCCAGACTTCTGATGCAAATGATATGTTTTAGATAATTGTTGACAAAAAAATACGACAGATATTAGGAAAATTATCATTTTATTACTTTAAAAGTATTACTGTTTTGTACTGAGAAATTATTAATGGCATGTGCTGTAAGACGTAAAAAAAAATGAAGGTGACTTCACTTGAAGCTTGTTTTGATGTTGTATTTGTTCATGTTTAAGGTATTTGGTCAGGTAAAAAAAATATAGTATTGAGATTCTAACACTTGTAATATAAACCTTTTCCTTCTTTCTTTTTATACCTTGCTATGTTTTGTATTTTACCTTTAACCGAGAAGAAAAATATGAAATGAGTAACTTATTCCATGCATTCTTTTTGAAATAGATTGTTTTTAAATTATAATAAAGTTTGAAGATAATAACTGGCTTGCATCTCTCTATCTCTCTATCTCTCTATCTCTCTATCTCTCTATCTCTCTATCTCTCTATCTCTCTATCTCTCTATCTCTCTATCTCTCTATCTATCTATCTGTCTGTCTGTCTGTCTGTCTGTCCGTATGTCTGTCTGTATACTCAATTTAACAACTAGCACATTAGGCATACTCATACTGAGTGTTGCAATAAACTTAAGCCAACAGAAGACTAGAATTTCAGGCACAATTTATCCTATAGGCATATCCATGCAGAAATATAACACTCATGTTAGTCTGTGACTATTTAACTCTCTGTTTATGTATAGCTCTGCAACATGAATGAGATGTAGTTACACTGCAACCAGAGACATTCATGCCAAGCTGTTTGCTGAGTCAAGCACAACCCCTTTGGGGATAAATATCACATTTCATGCCTGTTTGTAAAATATACAACAACAATACAATGAAGGAAAAAAACCCTACGTACTTCATCCTATATTAAGGCTTTAAATATCTTGATATGTATTTAATATAGCGGTCAGTAATCAATTAAATGTTAAACTTTTATTTTGAAACAAAAACGATCGGAAATGACTCACTCCATTTCGTTTCTGTACTAGAGCCAATGGGAAAGTAACATTTGGTGGCAAATACACAAAAGGGTATTTCCAGCAGGGGGCGCAAGGCGGCTCAAAGAATTACCGACGTTTTTTTTTTTTATTGTACGAAAATGTAATTTACAATCATTTAAGTATATTACATCTGCGGATTACAACCAATTTTTTAGAAAATACAATCTATAAAATGATTATAAAAATCGTTATCAGATAATCATCAAGTGTTATCATTGGTCAATCCAACCAGCGTTGAGAAACGTAACAGATAGCACGTGACAACGCGCCAACGCAATACTTCAATGTGGTCTGCTGAATAATAATTTATTTAATACATAAACGACAAAGACACTAAGAGTGTTAGTAAGTATTGAGCTGACAACACAGAGAGAATATTTAAAATATGACAACTGTTGGCAACAGCAGCGCTTAACTCACGCGAAGTGCCTTTCTACCCTCTTTCATTTCTACAGCAGGAAAAAACATCCGCCCCTTGATTCATCATCACATACTAGCTCAGGAAGAAAGAGAGGAGTCAGGAGTGTGTTCATACATCTGCAATGGCCATTGAGCTGCGCTCTGGTGTCAAATATGGCTCGTTTTTGTCACTCTCGGTGGTGTTGGTGGCGTATTGGTTCCGATATCCGGACAGTTCGGTTCTGGACGAGAGGCTAGACGTGGTTCTGTCTTCATTGCTGCGAGCAGAGCAGAAAGTGGGCATGGACGGCGTGTCCAGACCGCGAGTGGCTATAGGTACAGACTTTTAAGTGCACTTAACAGCATGCAATAATGCAATGCATATATGTATAGGTTCTGCAAGTTCAGAATATGTAATTTATATAATAACGTTGTTTTATATTTATTTATCTATGTATATAAATAAATTTAACTTTTAACTAATTTCGTGTAATAATAGTACTATAACAATACGTTTGCTTGTTAGATTAGCATCTTTTGGTGTATGCATGCATGCAAATTTTCCATTATCATAATGACAGTAGATATTTTATATAATAAAGTTGTATTTTTTTTAAATAAATAACTACTCATTTAATATAACATGCATATTCTGAATTTATTGATTTTTAATTGATAACTTTTTAATTTTCTAAAATGATTTGCAACATATTGATCATTATTCATTTGAACACATTTTATTGTTTCTTCTTAGAAAGCGCACATTAAATTCCCCTTTTATCTGATAATATGGCTTGTTTTGTTTCTGAGTATTGCTATCTTCTAGGATCAGGCCTGCATTTGTGTTTTGCATGTTTGATTTGCATCTTTTCTTTGCTTTTTTTGGATTTCTTCTTCAGACTTAACAGCATGCAACAAATTACAATGATGAGAAGCAATGCATAGGCATGCATGGAATAGATTCTGCAAGTTCAGAATATGTCATTCATATAATAACGTTGTTTTATATCTATTTATTAATTTAATCTATCTATTTATTATTAAGTAGTCGCACTAAATATTTAATAATAAACTTTAATACAAATATGAAATAAACTTTTTAACTAATTTAATGTAATAATAATACTATAACAATACGTTTGCATGTTAGATTAGCATCTTTTAAAGTATGCAATGCATATGCATGCAAATTTGCCATACTTAAAATAAGAGTAGTTATTTTATATAATAAAGTTGTACTTTTTAAATCAGTAACTACTCATTTAATGTAGTATGCATATACTTCATGTATTGATTTTTATTTTATAACTTTTGATTTACTTTTTCATTTTCAAAAATGATTTACAACATATTGAAAAGTATTCATTTGAACAAATAATATGTAATTTGTTTGATTCAGATTGCCACATTTTTCTTTTTAGAAAGCCACATTATGTGCCCTTTTTATCTGATAATATGGCTTGTTTTGCTTCTGAGTATTGCTATCTTCTAGGATCAGGCCTGCACTTGTGTTTTGCATCTTTGGTTTGCATCTTTTCTTTGCTTTTTAAAATTTTTTGGTTAAAACAGTCTCTATAATAGGGGGAGGGTAAACAAACAAACCTTTGACAACCGGTTTAGGTCTTATGTTTACCAAAATTCCTCATTCATTAACCTGAGTCACATGCACAGCCCAATGCAATGCATTTATTGTATTTGTAGCCTGCACGTGGAAGTTCTTCAATTGATTGACTATTGATGTTTATTCAGTTCTATTGAATCAGTTCACCTGCTATCAAAGCCTATCTGTGATTGCACAGTCATTATCTGTTATCATTCAGTCTGTACTAGTCACATTTGCTTTGGCAAACTATGCATGGCATCTAATCCATTCCCCCACCCCAGATATGTTATGACCTATGATTTAGTTGTGTTTTGTTGGATGATCAGGTTCAAAGATTGAATAATTGTAATATTATATATTACTTAACATGTCATTTCCCTGTCTCTTATCAGGTTTTGGCGGCTGTGTGGATATCATAGTCGATGGAGTGACTCTGCTCAACAAAATCGGTTTGAATCCGACAGACCAGCCCCTCCACCACGACTACATAGAGAATGCCGAGCAGCTGGCCCAGAGTTTCGCTTACTTTTTCTCCCCCGGAGCCGCTTCAGAGTGAGTGAGAGCCGTTCAAGCATGTTCACAAAGCCCTTGGCATTGTAAAGATTACACAATAAACTATAATAGCAAAAATTGAGGCCTGGGCTCAATTAAACTGTTACAAACGCCCGTTTTGTATGTGTTAATATTTAACCGTTGGAATTAAAACTAACTGGTCCCAAGGTGAATCACTTCACAGAGTTAGCCACAGATGTAGTTTGTCGTATTAACTAACGTTACAAAACCACAAAGTGACACACTTCGTAAGTTAAATATTAATAATTAAATGAATTTGTTAAGCTGTAATGTGGCAGACCCTCTTAGTTATGTTGTGCTGGCAATGTGGTAGCTGAGTCCAGCAAGAGAATTCACACTTGAGAGTGGAACGACAAGCCTCTCAAGATAATATTGCAGTTATGTTGAGACGCTGCATAAAGCTGTTTGAGACTGCTAAAGTGGCACATTAGCATTTGGAGAGGCGAATGCTTCTGGTTGCTGTATGTTTGGATTGATGTGTGAATTTCCCCTCTAGCTTATAACCATCAATCATGCTGTCTTTTCATTCATTTCAGCTAGAGAGGCTTAAAAGCCTCTGGCGTCAGGGTTGCCAGGTCTGCGGAAAATAAAACCTGGCCCAATAACCAATCAAAAATTATCTAAAAATAGTCCAATATAATTTTCTCAGTTGGGGGGGGGGTGGGTCGGAGCACCGATTTTATACATATAATCATTTTAACAATGATTCAACAAATGTCCAACCATTAATTTATAATTAAATGCATTTTATTTGATGAAAAATATAGTAAAAAGCTGCAATATTGTGAAATGTTATCTTTTTATGTTTTATATTTGAAAATGTAATTTATTCCTGTGATAATAAGACTGAATTTTCAGTCTTCAGTGTCACATGATCCTTCAGAAAGCATTCTAATATGATGATTTATTGCTCAAGAAACATTTATTATTATTATTATTATTATTAATGTTGAAAACATTCAAACATTTATGGTACGATTTAAAAAAGAGAGAAATTAATACTTTTATTAATCAAAAGTGACAGTGAACTCATTTATAATGTAACAAAAGATTTCAATTTAATAAATGCAAATAAATGCTGTTCATTGAATTTTCTATTCATCAAAGGATCCGGAAAAAGTATCACCATTTCCACAAAAATATTAGGCAACTGTTTTCAACATTGATGATAATAATAATAAATGTTTCTTGAGCAGTAAATCATCATATTAGAATGATTTCTGAAGGATCATGTGACACTGAAGACTGGAGTAATGATCCTGAAAATTCAGCTTTGCATCACAGGAATAAATTACATTTTAAAATATATTCAAATAGAAAACAGTGATTTTAATTTGTTATAATATCTCATAATATTACTGTTTTTACTGTATTTTTGATTAAATAAATGCAGCCTTGGTAAACAGGAGACTTCTTTCAAAAACATTTAATAATTAAGATGTTTTCAAACTTTCGACAGATACTTTAGAAATAAGTTTTTTACAAAGACAAAAAGTTAGATGACATTGAAATTCGATCTTGAAATTTGAAACTAGCAAGGCTTAAAAATGCATGAGGCTAGGATAGGTTTTTGTGATGATGACTCAACACTGCAACCTTACATGAGTGAAACCGCGATACTTAGAGACCATCCCATAATACAAACTTTCTATCGCCTGTCAAATTTCTACCCGTATATCGTTCACCCCTATATCTTTCATCAAATTTGAATAATTTGCTAAGTCTCTGAAATGACTTTCAGCTGACCTCACCTAAATGCTATCTAGTTTTAAGCTACTAAAATCTTGCCAGTTGTCATTGCAGCCATTTAATGCAGAATAATGTGGATGTATTAAAGTTTGCATGCGTAATAATAGGGAAATTGCCTGATTTTCACAATCCAATTTATGGCTTAATACAAGATCCATCTTTTTTTCTCTCTCTCTTTTTGTTTCACTCAGAAATGTCACAGAAGTAAATAAGTTGTGAATGCTGTATAAAGCTACACTGTGTAACTTTTTTAGTTTATTCTTAACTAAAAACACTTAGTTCTTTCAAAAATATATGTGCTCATTAATGTATATTTACTTCTTTCAAGTAATAAAGTATTCTCGTAAGTTTATAATATGCCATTGAAAATACATACGGGTGAGGGGTTCAAATGCGGGTCGCCATGTTGCCCCTCCATCTTGAAAGTACATTAGCCAAAGAGGGACATACCCGTAAATTCAAGCTTTGCCTTTCGCGTTTTAACACTCGATGGCACCGTGTCGAATGTGGACGAGGTCGAACTGGAAGCCATGTTAATCTTGGACTAAATCGGCCACCGTAGGAGTTAAAACGAAATCGGAATTGAGAGGAACAGAAACTAATATTCACTGGATGGTCATATACCTTTTCACCGCTAGATGGGGGAAAATATCACACAGTGTAGCTTTAAAGCTACACTATGTAACTTTTCCGTCCACTAGAGGTCGCCTGTTCAAAACAAAGGCGTAGTTTGATGACGCCACGTTTGAGCGCAGAATCTTGGGACATGTGGTCTTCACCTCACAGCCGGTGGAGTCAGGATAGGACTTGGGCAGAAATCATGTTCATGGATGCGATTATTAACATTACTGTAGTCTGAAGCAGAGCAGGACCGAGTGTTGTGGAGCTGAGCAAGGCCACAGGAGCGATTGAAGAGCGGGACTGTTATTAGGGCATAGTCGCCGGCGGGACTTTTATTATGACACGGTTGCCGGCGCCACTTCCTCTTTTCCAGTCATGAGTGAGAGGTAACGCAACTCTGTTTATCGTATTAGATATATCTGAGTGTGTTGAAAAGGAAGTTATGACGTTCGCTCGGCGGCTGCTATGACACTTGTTCACACTGCAGTGAGAGTAAAGTGTTTCACTGAATAAAACCGGAAACCGAGGGTGACGCAGATATGACGCAATCGACAGGCGACTCCCTCAAACGCATAGCTCACACGTCCCGGTTCCTTGGTTAAAATAGCAATTTCTCACGATTTACAAGTAGTTGGAAACATTTGGGATATTCTAAGTACTCAACTGAACAAAATATATAACACTGGCCTAGTGGTTTCTGGATATTTTACTGCAAAAATCCTACATAGTTCACCTTTAATGTTTATTGTTTCTAACTAGATAACTGTCTATATGGTTGCCTATGTACAATAAAAACACCTGTGTGAGGTCAATAATTCCAGAATAAAGGATAAATAAACGGGCTGTTGTTGAATTATGAGTTTGTTGTACAAATGTATGTTCTTACTGTATGTTATTTAATTTGTTAGCAACTATTCATAATACTTTTTTTCCCACCCAAAGTGATATGGAAATAACAAAAACCCTTCAAGTGCTTGACTTAAGGCTGCATAACATACACTGCATAACAGTGTGATTACAGTAAGCACTGTGTTTGTTAATCTGCTGACAGTTTTTTCTTCTTCGCTCTTTTCCATAGGAGGTTTGTGATGAATGACACGCTCTTCAGTGAACTGGTAGAGGCTTCTCGAGAGCTTCCAGGAAACAGGTGGTCTATAGGAGGAAATGCACCTGTCATGGCCAGCAGGATGGCGCTGGAAGGATGTGATGTGCTTTTAGGTGGCAGTTTCAGCACCGATTTCACAGAAATCCTCTCACAACGCATTACAGGTGCTGTAATGGGCTTATTTTCAGCTCTTTCTATTCAATATTGTAAATATAACAACACTTTAGTACCCCTATTATGCTGTTTTAAAGGCTCCTGATTCTGTTTTGGAGGTCTCCTGCAATAGGTTTACATCAGTGGTGTCTCGGCCCTGGAGAGGCACTGTCCTGTAGAGTTTAGCTGTAAACTGCCTCAACACACCTTCCTGGAAGTGGAAGTTTTGTATGCCTAGAAAGACCTTGATTAACTAGTTCAGGTGTGTTTTTTTGGGGTTTGGGCAAGTGCGTAATTTGCCAATAAATAAATGCTGGATACAGAACAAACATTAAAAGGCGCTGTGACCGACACTGACCATACAACTTCAGTTTTCTCAGAACGTACAATGATGTCACTAAACTGTGGTAGCACAACAAAATAAGAGCATCATTCACAAGTTTCTGCACGGCCCGTACGTGACATGATGTGAAGGCCAAGTATGGTAACCCATACTAGGAATTTGTCTTCTGCATTTAACCCATCCAAGTTAGCACACACATATTAGAGGCAGTGAGTAGTGAACACATGCCGGGTCATTTAAAAACAAATTTCGGAATGACAAAATCCCAAATCTGACATTTTCTGGAACAGGATCCAGCTCAAATTTAAGCACTGGTTGGAACTCTTCAGGACAGCTGTCCTCCAGGAGCAGAAATGGACACCCCTGGTTTACATGCATCCAAGGCCAAAAAACACTTTAATTTTCTATAAATTAATATGCATGGATTGAGGCATCACCTCTTTTCTCACAGTGTCTGAAACTTTTCGATAGGATCCAGTCTCTCTAAAGACACTGAGAATCTACTCAGCTCTGATTGGTCAGACGGCCCTGTCTGTTGTGATTGGTCTACCACTTACAGCGTGTGTTGGAAACAAGCTTGCCGCTCTCGTGTGAAAACTGAAGCCAAAATGTCTGGATCGCCCCCAGGTGGTTGGTCCCAGTATAGGTCATAACCCCCGCCCCTCCTTTCTATTTCTGATGGACGTGAGACAAACGAAACAATCAAATTACACTTAATGTGTATGCTTAACTTTTTCCCAAAGTTGGTTTCTGTCATTTTAGGCAGTTTGTATCACGCTGATTTAATTTCAAGTGTTTGTTTTTGGTTTTAGTTAGTTATTTGATGCTATAAAAACGGGGGGTAATTTCTACATTTCCATAACTGTTTATTTCACACTAACATAATGAATATTTCTGCATCTGCGAGAGTGTGGGCGGGCTTTTGATATTGCGGCTCTACTTCCTGCTCTCTACTGCGCTGACTTGGTCCCAAACCTGTCAGTGCCATATTCGGACCTCCGGCGCCTTCACTTTTCTTTAGCAGAAGAGAAAGAAGACGCGTCGTCCATATTTTTTTATGGCCTATGGTTGGAAACCAAACTTCCATAACTGAATTTCACATCTAGAGGATTCCTCAGCACTTGATACACAGTGATATGAACAGTAACGATGGTGTCAGTTTTACAGTATCAATTCATGTCCTAGTCCTCATCCTTTGGAAGTGCATGCGAAGTGGATTTGCTTTCACAGTACCGTCTTGTCATGTCGACAACACGAACCAAACTCTTCCAGGCCTCAGGTACATCTACAGTGTTTGAGGGCGGGTCAAATTAGACATTGATCACAGGCAGCCTATGAAGACCATAAGCTGGCATTATGCAAATTTGTTACAAACCTACGTAGGTTCGTGCAGGTAGAAAGACTGGAATTACTGACGACTCGTTTCAGGCAGTTCAGAATAGGATATAGGATATCAATAGAATTGAAACTGAGACATTCACAAACAGCTACAGTATGTTACACACTACTCGAAAGGTATTTTACAAAACAGCATAATAGGGGCACTTAAAAATCTTTATTTTAGAAAAATGAAGTGTATTTTCTGCTTGCTACAGCTCTTTCGTCCATGTTTTGCATTGCATTGAATTATTTTGTCTCTCCTCAGTGGCTGGAAACACTGTGGATGAGCCAGACATCCACCTGATCCTGGAGTACCCCACAGGTGCCACATGGGGGCCGTACACTTCCCGGAGGGCCAACCGGTGGGCTTATATTATTTACTTTCAGTTTTTTTGTTTATTTTCTTTTTACTTTACCTTTACCTCCTATAATCTAGACATTTTTACTTTCCATGTAAGTGTTTTTCTTGTATTTCTGTAGGTACATTGTCCATAGTGATGATCATAATCCATATTTGGACTCCATGGAGCAATTTCAGGAGAAGCTGAATGGCTTCAAACCAGATTTGCTCGTAGTAGGAGGGTTGCAGATGATGGACAACTTCCCTTTCAAAAAGGGTAAGTGAATGAAGCCGTCTGAGGGCAATAATTAACATTTCATTAATAACATTAACAAACATTATTAATACTTTTATTTGATCTACTTTCAAATAATAATATGAAACTTTTTATTCATGTGTTTTCATATACTAACATTTAAATGTTTAGTCAGTAAATTTGTTTTAAAATGTTTTTGAAAGAATCTCTTGTGCTCACCATGACTACATTTATAAAATATAGTAAAACTTTTATTACTAATATATTATTACACTTTAAAATAGTTTGTCATTTTAATCTATTTTAAATTATAATTTATTCCTGTGATGGCAAAGCTGAATTTTCAGCATCATTACTCCAGTATTCAGTGTCAGATGATCCTTCAGAAAACAGTCGGGCTGCTTAATATTTTTGTGAGAACTGTGATACATTTCCCCTTCTAGATGAATAGAAAGTAAAAATGAAAATAAAAAACATTATACATAGATTTACAGTCACTTTTGATTAATGCATCCTTGCTTGATAAAAATATAAATGTATTTAAAAATCTGACCCCAAACTTTTGAACAGTAGTAGTGTATATTTTATTTCAACTACTAATCAGTTAATCATTATGTGTATTCGTGAACTGAATAATAAAAAGTGCACATATAATGGACTATAGACCTTCAGCCTGTATGTGGATCAGTGGTGGTTTGGAGCTAAACTAACCCTGCACTGTGACTATCACATGGTGAGATTAGCATGTTTTCCCAACTGCCCTGGGAAAGTAGACAGTCTGTAATAACTCTTAGCACTCCTTGATTTTGCTTGCTTTGCATATCTTTTCTCTCTGCCCTATAGGGAAATTACTATTACTAGTATTTACTGCACATCGTCACTGCTCGCATCATAAACAGACAAATGAAAGCTGATTTGTTTGATTGATTTCAGTTGTCTAAGTTGGTTATCTGTGTTTTAAGTAAGTAATATTTAGACTTAAAGGGAAAAAAAATGCTTAATGGAGGAACATTAAAAGTCAAATGTGTAACTATTGCACTGTAAAATATTAAACGGTTTTTAACGGCTAAAGATTTTTGGAGTACATTTTTTCAAGAAAACATTGTTTCAGTCTTTCTATATCAAAATGTCCTGTTTAATGTGTTACTTGCCATTTCTTTGTAGTTAATTGTGAAGTTTACAAACCATTTATGAGTGAAATGTTGTTCATTGTAAATTTCGAAGTTGTTTTATGAGAAAATATTTACAATTTCTGAGTGAAAATTGTCCTACACCAAAATAGTTTTCAGTGTAATTCACTTTTAATGTCCATCAAAAGGATAGTTCACCCCGAAATTAAATTTTCATCATTTACACACCCTCATGTTGTTTCAAACCTGTATCATTTTCCATCTTCTGTTGAACACAAAAGAAGATATTTTAAAGAATGTTGGTAACCAAACAGTTGATGGGAGCCATTGACTTCCATAGTATATTTTTCGTACTATGAAGGTCAATGGCTACCATGAACTGTCTGAAAGAAACTCATACAGGTTTGGAACAACATGAGGGTGAGTAAATGATGACAAAATGTCATTTTTGGGTGAACTATACCTTAAAGCAGGGTTTTTGCTATATTGGTTGAAAGATTTTGTAATAACCGTCTCTTTCATACAGGAGAGCGTGAGGCTCTGCTGGGAAGGCTGGCACAGATGTTGTCCTCCGCGTCCCCGCAGACTGCCGTCCATTTCGAGATGGCCAGCTTTGTGGACGAAAGTCTGTTGTCAGATCTACTAAAGTTTGTTCTTCCTCACGCCGACTCTTTGGGCATGAACGAGCAAGAACTGCCCAATCTCTTGAGCCTTTTCCGCGGCAGCAACTTGACCGTGCTTTCCGACCCCAACCCTCGTGTTGCTACGGTGCTGGACCAGATGCGAGAACTCTACCGCCTAGTAAACCAGCGCCACCTTGAGGCCGGGATGGGTCGGCCGCTCACTCGCCTTCACGTCCACACACTTGCTTTCCAGGCCATCATCGTCAAGCGCGGCTCCCAGTGGAAGAACACCATGTCGGCCACGGCCAAAGCCTCTCTGACTGCCAACCGGCACGTCTGCGGCTCGCCGGACATCGATCTCAGTAAAGCACGGCTGATTATGGACGAGTCGTTCTCCATCAGCAGGCGAGAAGGAAGTCAGAGAATTCCGCTTCAGGAATCTCGACCGGTTTCCTGCTGGGATGAGAACGGCTATGAGATCTGCGTGGCTCCTGTGCTGGTGTGTACAGAGGTGTACCAGACTGCTGGAGGAGGAGACAACATCTCTGCCGCTGGGCTCGTACTGCAGATCTGAAAATGAGACGTCTTCATCCCACATGATTGGGTTTTATTTTGTGGTTTTTGTTTTTTAAATGGCATCATTTTATTTTCGGGGGACATTGAGACACATCATGTGCAATACAAACATTGGGTCCAGCTTCTATAAAGTTGGGTGAATCTCACAAAACCCCTCAACAACATGTCCATGTCTTATTTCACGCTTAAATCAAAGAGAAAGTTTGCTTTTTTACATTTGTTTTATTATGTTGAGTTTAGATTTTTTTCCAGTATTATTTTATTGACAATTAAGCACGTTTTAGCGGCTAATTCTCATTACTGTATTTTTTATTGTAATATTTAAAAAATAGTGTATTGTATAGTATAATGAAAATCACAAAAAATACAGGGTAACAGATACATTACATAAATTAAAATGTGCTTAATTATCGATGGTCTTAATTTTTTTTTTCTTTATGCAAAATCTAATTTCTAATTTTGATTTGTGTGAAATATAATCTGGACACTTATTGTAAGATTCACATAGTTATCCCACCTATAGGTCATTTGTTTTCAGCTTACAAATGATTTTCTTTCTCATTTAAAATATCTTTACTCTTATCCAAAACCTTTATGTGTCTTAAAATGGCTTCGTAATCATTCACTTCATGCACACTAACCCAATAGGGGGCCAGTAATATTGAAATAATATGCTGAAGAATCTTTGAGCGCCCAGAGCTCTTTATATTATGACTGAAATCAACCAATGCAAATGCACAATAACGGAAAGTGGAAACACAGAAGAATTTGGCATGATTGAAGTGTAGTGGGGTCCATCCATAATACCCCATAACCATAACATTGCTTATTTGTCATGCATTATTTTTTCCTTATTTTAAAGCACGTGATTGTATTTTTTTGCATTCCATGGCATCATCATATTCCACTTTAACAAGAGAATGAGCACATCCCAAACATTGAAACAAGTCTGTCTTCCGCTTTAATTTACAACACAATTTATTTAGCTAATTTTACAACACAATGTCTGAATTAAAAGGCATGTTCTTTTTAATCAAAGGATCATGGCTTGATTTTAAACTCTAGGGAAGGGAACGTTTTTAAGAATGGTAATCCCTTCACCCCAAAATCTAAAGAAAGAAATGTATTACATTATTTACAATTGAGAATAATCGTATAATATCCTTTGTCATGAAGATGATGTCATAAAGCAAGTCTTAAAGGAAAAGTGTGTTATTTCTGTGCTATCATCATTACCAAATATAATTATCAAATAATTTCTTTATTTAATTTTTTTATTTTATTGATATTTTATTTTATTGTTTAATTTTATTTTATTTTACTGTATGTTTTTTTATATATAATAAAAATAAAAATAATAATATTATATATATATATATATATATATATATATATATATATATATATATATATATATATATATATATATATATATATATATATATATATATATATATATATATAATATTATTTTTATTTAGTATATTTTATTTAATTTATTTGACTGTATTTTTTTTTTTTTTTCTCACCTGATTACTTTAGTTATGCTTGTGTTTTATCAAATGAGGAACTATTCTTGCAATGGATGTAGTAGCCAAACCATGTGCATATACCTGCGTGTATGTATTTTCAGGAGGGGGATTTGAAGAACTTAATATCTGCCATAATAGTGGCCATAGTTGTGAGTGTCTCTTTTAACAGATTCAGAAATATCTAAGCGAGTTTGGGCCCTGGCTTCCTTTCAGTCACAACTTCCATCAGTCACCCTGAGTGCAAATTATGACCTACCTCCTGTGCCTATGAAAATATATCCAGCTTACCTGATGTCCGTCATGATTCTATTGTACACCTGCGTTTATTTACGTGATGGGCACATTAGAGTGCTTGTCTGTGCTAGTGTAACCCGATATCAGGCGGGAGATGGAAGTTAAAGATGTCCCACCATATGAGAGATATCAGGGTGTGTGCATTGAGACGCTTGCCAGCTAATATATGATATATGTCTCAGGGATTACAGTAGCCTGGATGTCTATGATCCACAACACTTGAGTTAGAACCAATTTAGCTGTGACAGAGAGCAGCTGGTGTGATTCTGGTCTGAGCCTGTAACATACTGACCAACTGATGGTCCAGTAGATTTGAAGAATCTTTTGTGTGAAAAAATAGCAATGGAGGCTTTTGTTGTGAATGTGATTCATGTGTCGATAATAAGGGTTTTCGCATGCCTGAAGCAGTTGTAGCATTGGAATAGTTTATTTCGGAGTGGTGGTAGTAGGAGTATTGAGTGTTGTGCATAAGCTGGAAATGAGTTGTAATGAAATGCCTTTTTCTCTTTCCTTCTTTTGTCTTGGCCATGTGTGGTCTGTCAGCAACAGCTGTTCTGAAGGGAAAAGACTAATTTTTGAATGACTTCTTTGGATTTGTATTTAATAAAATATTACATTCCATTTATGGTACTCTGCTGTGTATTTCCAATTATTTTATGAACAATTTAGGACATTTTGGAATGGTTGAGGACAAAGCAACACCGTTGGTTTACTTGTACGTAATTTATGAATGTTTAGAATTGTATAGAAGTATATTTCAGAATATTTTGTAGCAAAAGTACAAAAATATATATTTTGAAGTTATAAGGTTTTCAAAAACATTATTATAAGTAAATATAAATAAATAAAAAGTATGTTTTGGTATAAAATAAATGGAGTGATGTTGTCATTAAAGCAAATAGAGACATGCCATAAAGCAATTAGTTCATAAAAATAAAATAAAAAGTTATATAAACGTGAGAAAACAATGGAAGATGCTAAACAGAAGAATTCCATTAGTGGTATTCGGGTTCCACGGTTGGTCATTTTGGATGCAAACCTCAACTGCTTTAAGGTTTAAGCCCACTACAAGATACAAATATTTTCAGTTTTAATGTTAAACATTATCCTTACATTAAAATCTATATGTAGATTATGTGTATGTTAACAAGATGCGTTCAAGTTATGTAGGGTGACCATATTTTGATTACCGAAAACCAGGGGCCCGTTTCAATAAGGAGGTTCAACCAACTCTGAGTTTAAACCTGAACTCTGAGTTGACTTACTCTGAGATGGGAAACTCTGAGTTTTGGGTTTCAGAACAGCTGAATTGAGGTAGTTCAATCAACTCTGAGTAGACTGACTCTGAGTTAAGCACATGCTTTATATATACACATATATATATATATTCGAAAACTCTGTAAGTGTAAAAATATTTCTCTAAATATTTCTCAGCTCTAAAAACTGTTCTTTACATCTCAGTAAATAATACTTCTTTTTTAGTATTCCACTTTTATTGTGAAAAACTGCAGCGCTAGTCCTACGAGAGGATCTGATTGGTTGATATTGTATCCACTCACAGAGCTCGTTGATTGCAGGTGGCAGAGAGAGAGCCGACGCGCTGTGAGTCTGCGGATGCTAATGCTCAACACTTAACGTCACTAACGTTTATAGTTTATCACAGTCAGTTAAAATGAGCTCCATTGGGACCGGGGTGAGTGGATTCAGTAATATAAAATGTATCATAGCGTTTGAATAAGATATAATGCAGAAAGAGCGCTTAATAACGGAATGCGTGTATGTCTGTGTCATTCTGAAGCTAATAAGCTACTGCTAGTGTGCAGGATCTGCATTAGTCTGTTTTATTTATCTCCAACCCACTTAAAGTTCAAAAAGTGTTTTCATTCATAAGTATCTTAAGTTATTTTCATGTACATGGTTTAGTTGTGTGTTTTCTGCACTGTTTTGCCCCTGCTGAGTCACTGCTCGCTAACAATGAAGGATGGCAGTTCAAATGAAAAGTCACTGAGGAGGCAAAGTGAAAGTAAAATTGATGTGCACAGCGAAAGCTGCTTTAGGCTTATAATTGAGGGTTGTCGTTATTATTGCAGGGATTAAAAACTACTTGAATTGTTTATTTATATTAAATGAATACCAGCAATAATTTTGACAGCAGTTCTCTTCTCCCCCATCCAGTATGATTTATCCGCCTCCACCTTCTCACCTGATGGAAGGGTATTTCAGGTCGAATATGCCATAAAGGCTGTAGAAAATAGCAGGTAATTAATTAACCACTATTACTACTACTATTACACATTAAATAATCTAAGCAAGAAACATTTTTAACACATTCATTTCAATGTGATGATATTTGTGTTTTGCACTTGATGTCTAATCAAACTGGGGTTCATATTAAGAAGATTAATTTAATAATTTGTGTTTAAATGTTTTTATCGTTCATCAGCACGGCAATCGGCATCCGCTGCAAAGATGGAGTCGTGTTTGGCGTAGAGAAGTTGGTGCTGTCCAAGTTGTATGAGCAGGGCTCCAATAAGCGCATCTTCAATATTGATCGGCACGTTGGAATGGTAAGAACATTGAGCAAACAGATTCTCATTGTGGAAATTCTTAATCCATTTATCTGACTTCACCACGGACAATTCAAAACAACTCCCAGTTGTTAATATAATACTACAGTATCTCGAGGTAATTCCCTTCTTGAATACTTCTAACACAATTTCAATACTTCAAGGTAAGTCCCGTCGAGAAGCTACTATCACTAACGTTACCTCAAACACTCATGAGTACACAGGTCTTTAGCATCTGTACACTCACCGTCCTTCTCAGGTGTACGCTGGTCTCTGCAGGATCCTTTTAATACTAACGTATTACAGCCTCACCCCGAGAACGGCTCTATGGTCTTCCGACACTATCACTGTCCCTACTGTGTTCTTTTGAGCGCAGAATCTTTAGTACTTCTATTCCTCAGCTGCGCAGCATATATACCTGACACCACTCTAAAGTTGCTCTTTGCTGAAATTAGGTTTTATTCACGGCCGGGAGATCACTGGTCACAACAACCAAATGAGTCTCCTGAACAGAAAGATGTACATTTAAGTTTTTACAGTTGATTGAAAATGAATGTCACTCAAGTTTCCTTCACTGTGATTTGTTCTGGTGATTGGTTTATCATGATCTAAGGTAATCATATGACTGTTCTTATTTGTGTTAAAGGGATAGTTCACCCAAAAATGAAAATTAGCCAATGATTTACTCACCCGTAAGTCATCCTAGATGTATATGACATTCTTCTTTCAGACGAATAAAATCGGAGTTATATTTAAAAGTCCTGGCTCTTCCAAGCTTTATAATAGCAGTGTTGCTCTGTTTTTGAAGTCCATAAAAAATGCATCTGTCTAGTGCTGGGCGGTATACCGGTTCATACCGAATACCGGTATTTATTTATTTTATGAAATGAATTTTGATGATACCGCTATACCGGTATATGTCGCTTAAACAACGTTCGGAACGTGGCGCAGCGCGTCATTGTTTGAGAGGGGACCCATTTCATTGATGCACTGTAGTAAGGAGCAGTCAGAGCACAGTTGAGATCGCATTAACAGCACAGCCTATGGATGAATCCTATACTCTCATTCATTATTCCCTATGTTATCACTTTATTTGAAGGAGTGAATGAAAACGTGCGTGAAGACGGACAGGCAATGTGTGTACATCGGCTGTACACTCGTTATTGCGGTGCAACGGGATAGAATGAGTGCACTCAATAACGTCCACTAGGGTTTCGGACACCACTAAAAAGTGCTGTCCCCTTCAAATAATGCTATATTTGAGGTTATGGGGGGCGATTTCGGATTCAGCCCTTGATTATAGTGGAGAATTCGAACTACATGTGGCGCGCGCGAGAGAGCGGTTTCTGCACGGAGCTCCGCTATATTACTATGGGATTAACAACGATCACCACATGGATCATATAGCACTGATATAGACCGGAGCGAGCGCGTTTACATTTTTTATGGACATATTTCATAAACTCTAGCGCTCTAGACATGAACCAGAAGCGTGTGTGCGCGCATATTTCATCACGTCTTATTAAAATGAAATGTATGCACTGATTACACTGATACAACCGTATGTCTGATCACGAACGCGCTGACACGATGGATTATTCTGCTACACAAAAGACAATGATGTAAATTAATAAATAAACTGACAATTCAAAGAAGAATGGGCAAAAAAGTAACTGCTTTATTCTTTCTGTGTTAAACTGATGTGTCATTCGTTCATAGAGTGCTCTTAAATGTATTGCAAATATACGCGTTTTTCTTCGTTTTGGCAGTTTGTTGTTAAATAGGGTTAGATTTTTAAAATGCTTAAGGTGCCCTCAACTCAACTTTTAATATTCAGGTGTCTGTAAGTATGGCTCTGAGTGTGTTGCAGGTCTGTGTTTTATTGGTTGCTGTCTCTCCACAGCATCATTTTGTGAGGCTTTGTAAACCAGGCCTATTAACTCTAGTGTGGAATTTTTCTAGTCACTCATCATGACAGTAAAACAGGGTATTCTAGTGAATCTCCTGCAGTATTTCCTCTCTTAATCAGTAGAAAATGTGATTAACACCCGGTCATGCATAGGGGAAAAAATACCGTCATATACCGTGAAACCGATATAATTTAGAAAAATACCGTGATATACATTTTTGGTCATACCGCCCAGCACTACATCTGTCTGTCATATAACGTGCTCCACACGGCTCAAGTGAATCTGCATTTGTGTAAGAAAAATAACCATATTTAAAACTTTATAAAGTAAAGTTTCAGCCGATCGCCTTTTCCATAAATTGAAAAAGTGTTGAAAGTGTCTCTGGCGTTCAAAAGGCTAACGTTACCAGGTATGCTCGTAAGACGCATCTTGAATCGAGAAGGCACTTTCAACACTTTTCCACGGAAGGCGATCGGCTGGAACTTTACTTTCTAAAGTTTTGAATATGGATATTTTTCTTACACCAACGCATCAATTCGCTTCAGAAGGCCTTCATTAACCCCCCCAGAGCCGCGTGGAGCACGTTATTTGACGGACAGATGTATTTTTTATGGACTTCAAAAACAGAGCAACTGCTATTATAAAGCTTGGATTAGCCAGGACTTTTTTAATTTAACTTTTTTAAAGAAGAACGTCACGCCTAGGATGATTTAAGGTTGAGGAAATCATGGGCTAATTTTCATTTTTGGGTGAACTATCCCTTTAAGTCTACATGGTCTTTGACCTGAACATCCTTAAGGCCTTTGCACACTGAGTCCGATATTCGTATGCAAAATTTTTGCACGTCAAAAAATAAATTCGACCTCACGTTATGTCAGTCACGCTTGCGCACAGCCTCCAAAACTTTCGTCCGTCAAAAGAAAATTCGGAACAGGTTCGATTTTCTGCGTTTTTCGCATCCGTTTTTCCCATCTACAGTGCTGATGCCCAACCTAAAACTGCTGGCAATGGTGGTGAATGAATCGCCAGTGCTCAGATACCTACAATTATGTATACAATTATTATTGTATCAAAATACTACTAATATTATTATATCACAGCTATAATTATAGCACACCAAGTCCCTGTAAACCGTGTGTGTGTGTGTGTGTGTGTGTGTGTGTGTGGATCCCTTAGACATACTGCCAGTCTCTGTTCAGGATCAATTGATTCACGGAAATTGGTGGTCTTCTTTTTAATATGTGGCAAAGCAAAGCATCAAACTGAGTCACTGACATTCTAAAGTAAACTTTGAATTGGTCTGGATAATCCCGCAGCTCCTTGATAAGGTGGTGGAACTCTCCTTCCTCTCTACGCGATCGCAGGAGTGGATGGACCCATTATTTTCTCTTTCTTTTTCTCTTTTGGAATATAAGAAGAGAGAGGACAAAAAAATCATTCTCACTACTACTGTGCAAGGTCTCTGTGTGTGACGAATTTTTCGGATCACTAATACGAAAAGACGCATGCGAAAATTTCGGACTCAGTATGCAAAGGCCTTTAGTCTGCGTTTTTCTGTAGTTTCATGTTAAATAACCCTTTTACCACTTCTGAGGCCAGCCCATTATATAAAATATTTCCATCACAGTGCTCAGTAAAATAGTTTAGTATACATACTTGGATTATGCTGATGGCAGTGAATTATTAGATTGTGTCTCCTAAAATTCTTAACTTCCTTTATTGTACTTTAAAAATCAATTACATCCATGTGATTATTTGGACATTGTGCGTCCTTAAACTACACTGGTTGTCAAAAGTTTGGAATAATTACGATTTTTTTTTAATGCATTTGAAAGAAGTCTCTAATGCTCAGCATGGCTAAATTGATTTAATCATAAAATCTGTAAAACAGTCATATTAATTTGTGAATATTATTACAATTTAAAATAACTGATTTCTGCTATATTATATTGTAAAATACAATGTATTCCTATAATGGCAAATCTGAATTTGCAGCATAATTCCTTTAGTCTTCAGTGTCACATGATCCTTCAGAAATCATTCTAGTATGCTGATTTGATGCTCAAGAACATTTCTTCTTTTTATTATGCATATTCTTATAATTTTTTTGGATTCTTTTAGTAGAAAGTTGAAAAAAAAAACATTTATCTGAAATATAAATCTTTTGTCACTTTTGATCATTTAAAAAAGAAAAAAAGTATTAAAAAAATATATAAAAAAAATGCTGTCTCCAAATGTTTGAATGAGTAAATCTCTACGTATATATGAATTCCTGTTTGTATGTCTTCTAGGCTGTGGCTGGTCTTCTAGCTGATGCACGATCTCTCTCAGAAGTGGCCAGAGAAGAGGCCTCAAACTTCCGCTCCAATTATGGCCATGACATCCCACTGAAGGTTAGAGAGAGTAAAGCAATAGATCACACCAAAATTAACATTGTGCCTTCATTTATTCACCGTAAATAATTTCCTCACTCTAAAGTTACCAACAAAAAAAGCATAGATGTTAGGCCATATGACTCGTGCTATATTATAAATCGTATGTATCCATATGATTTATGTATATGAAACAAAGAATGGTAATTCTTTTAATAACAACAGTGAAGTCTGAAATGAGATGCTGGTCATTGATGTACTTTCCTCCAACATATTTTTCCAAACAGCATCTTGCAGAGAGAGTGGCCATGTATGTCCATGCATACACATTATACAGCGCTGTGAGGCCTTTTGGATGCAGGTAGGTCTTCTGTAAAGTTTTGATAATGCAATATATTGGTTACTTGTAAGAGCTTTATTTAGTGTATATTTTTTATTAGTGTGTTTAACGTTTTGTTTTACTTGTCTCTTTTTCTTTAACCTGTCAGTTTCATTCTGGGATCTTATAATGAAGATGATGGTCCACAGCTCTACATGGTTGACCCTTCTGGGATTTCATATGTAAGAGATCTCTTTACATAAATTATCTCTTTTAATCAGTACTTGAATACTTAAAGGGTTAGTTCAACCAAAAATAAAAATTCTGTCTAAATATTCACGCTCATGTCGTTCCAAACCCAAAAGACTTTCGTTCATCTTCGGAACACAAATGACGATATTTTAATGAAATCTGAGAGATTTCTGTCCCTCCACTGAAAGTCTGTTCACTCAAACCTCTGACGCTTCAAAACGTTAATAAAGAGATTGTAAAATAAATCAATATGAATTAGAGCTGCTCTATTAAAGGGGTGGTAAAACACATTCTTTTGAAGGCTTGACTGTGTTTGTGGGGTGCACTGTAACATGTGTTCATGCTTCGTTTAAAAAAAAAATTGCCTTTTGTCATATATTTGACCTTTATTCTACACTGCTCTGTCCCTCCTTGTAAAACGGTCTGATGCTTTCCGGGTTGTATGAAGCCAGTCCCTCAAAAATACGCGATGGGCTCAGATTGGTTAGCTGGCCCAGTGTGTTGTGATTCGCTAACCGCCTAGTGCACGTTTGTCGGAAACGCCACGCCCCTTACCTTTACCGGAGGCTGTGCTTTGGTCAGTATTAGAAACAACGGCGTCAATAAAACCATATGAGCCCGAATCAGACCCAGAACATTTGAGTGAAGATGATCGAGCAGAACCTGTTCAGTCCTCAAGAGTAGGGTTGGGAATCGTGAGAAATTTTCCGGTTCCGGTTCCGGTTCCGCCTAACGATTCCGGTTCCAATTCCGGTTCCATTAAAATTATTAAACAAATAGTGGTAAAGGAAAAAGGCACAATACGCAACTCAAACAATCCATTTTGTGTTTATTACTTGCTCTAAAATGTATTTACAGGTTGGCAATGTCAAAAAAGTCCTGTACTGTACATATATTACAGTATTAATTAAGCCATTCTTGCAACACATTGTTTTTCAAATGAACACCTCTGAAATTGTCTTATTACATTTTATCTCTCTGTCTCTAATAAATATAATTTATAACTTGGTTTTATTCAGTTATATTTATTAATTAGTTGTATATTAATTTAATAGTAATTCAGTTATTCAGTGAACTTGTAAATAATAAATTGCAATTCAGCATTACAAAGGTAATTGTGCCTAAACCACTAAACCGCTTACCTAAACCACGGTGACTCAACGGTTGACAAATATATATATATATATATATATATATATATATATATATATATATATATATATATATATATATATATATATATATATATATATATATATATATATATATATATATATATATATATATATATATATATATATATATATATATATATATATATATATATATATATATATATATATATATATATATATATATATATATAGGCCTTTCACTATAAATCTGGTATAAGCCCTGAGGCACTCTCTGCTGTAGCAAATGTTTTGTCAAATTGCTAGTGCAGCCTCCTTTGCATGTTATTAACTTTTCACGTGTTACATTTTGCTTCATTATCATTCATTCTTTGGAAATGAATCCATACTTGTGACTTTCTCTTCGCCATGCTGGTGGTCAACGAGAAAATATCTGACGCAAAACCTTAAATGTGTAGCGCGAGGGCTTTCAGGCTGAACTGCGTTGCACTCCTGGAAGCGGCAGGCAACGTAATTAATATTCATGATGAGGTGAGCCAGGGTTGCCAGGTTTTCACAACAAAACCCGCACAATTGCACAATCGCTTCAACCCGCGGACATGAAACACAGCCCGCGGCAACAGTGGAAAACGGGAAGGCGGTAAACGACGGACTTGGCAACACTGGCTGTCACTCTGATACGCTTCCAGCGCTTCGCACACACATTGCACCAGAACCGTTTTCGGAACCGAAACTTAGGAATTTCGCGCGGTTCTGGTATTTTTCAAAAATCAGTTTCGGTTCTGCATAAGAACCGGTTCTCGGTTCCCAACCCTACTCAAGAGTAAAGATTGCGGATCTATAATCGCTACTGAATGGCACTTTAACTTTTGTATTTTTAGAACGATTATAGCCAAATATCTGTCGCAAGAACTAACCCAAAACAAACACTAAGCACTGGCTTTACTAGTAAGTTAGCCAAATCACACACAGAACCATGTTTAGCATGCCTGTAGATAAACAATACATAAAAGCTCTAATCAAAGAATCATTTACACTAATGCCAGGTTCGCTGTTGAGATTTTAACGTTAGTGTTTGTAACGTTAGGTGTTCGTCGGATAACGTTAAGTATGAATGAGCATTTAACAGACTGGTTTGCCGAACAGCGCTGTCATCTGTTTACTTCCTTGCTACAATGTACAACCTATTACAGGAAAACACATTGATGAAAAATAAATCAGACTTACAGGTTGTGGCCCGTAAACAGCTTCTGTTTGTAAATCCAGCTTTCAGGACAAGCCGTGGTGCATATCCTGTATTGAACTCGCGAAGTTTGTGGAAGTTGTCCTCCGTGAAATGTGCAGCGCGCGCGTCGTGCATCCACGCACAGGCAGTGTTTTTTTCACGCAGCTGACGTTGTGCAAATCCGGCATTGAAATTGCGAAGACGGTGGATGTTTTCCTCCGTAAGATGTGCTGCAGGGAGCCCCGCGCGCGCCTGTTCCCCGCTGTCTCATACACACGTACATATAACATGCTGTATGTTAAACGCTCTGCAACGCACCCCCGTCCCTATGAAGGCTGAACAAAGCAAGTACCCCAGACCTGGAATCCGGATGAAAATAACAGCGTTTCCTCGGCATCGCGGCAACAACACTCCAGCCTAACTATACCACAACAGCGCCGCGATACAAAATGGCCTCACCCCCCCTATTTAATATTCTCGGAGGAGGGGTTTATGTAAATATTGAGCCTGGTGAGGTCACCAACCCTGGAGGAATGTCTGTAGTCGCCTAGCGGCCGTTTGCTGTAGTTCTTAGAAACTGATTTCTTTAAAAGCAAATATCTCCCTTTGCTTTAAACTTTGAACGTTGTAACTTTGCAGATGTTGTTTATGCTCAAGCAGCAACATTACACGCTAGCTAAAGTTAGAATAGTGAAATCGTGGTTTACCACCCCTTTAATCGTTAAAAGATCATGATCTCGATTCAAACACACACGCGATCTTATTCCTAAATGAGCATGATTCTGCTATGCCTGTTTCACATCGCAAGCATCAGCAGAGCATGAAATGCGCATGTTTTGCCGCTACCCATGTTAATGAATGAGAGGGTCGGCCATCACGCTTCCGATGTGAATGCTCTGATTTAGGGCTGCAACGACGTTGGTCATGCCCGTTGTGCTTTCACACTGCCAGTGTTTGTCTCGCGTGGCGTGTGTATTGCAAATACAGACGAATATTGTCCATTCGGTCACATTTTCCGGTGACCCGAGTACGTCTCGTGCTTTTATTTATTATGGGCAGCATATCTGCTGCAAATGTGACCGGGTTCCCCTCTGTCCCAAACACATATGCATATATAACATGCTGTATACAGGTAGTTTACATGATTAAAGTAACATTAAAGTTAAGATATGCCTCTAGTTTAAATCATTTTAATTGGGTCTTTGAAGTTTGGGCACACAATTCTGGCAGTTTAAGTCGTTGTTTATGCACATGTAGGCTTTATCTTCTAAATAGACGACTAGTTATACATTAACACTATGCTGAAAGCTCCTGTATGTGAACCTTTTGCAGATAAAAACAAGTGTATTTTCGTTTACTATTGCCACAAATCAATAACTTAATCATACTCAACTATTATAGTAAACAACATTTCCTAATTAGGCCTACTCTGTATACATTTTATGATAAATAGTATCATTAGTTATACATAATGTTTAAAATGCTTCTTGTGTTCATCTATTTCATTATAAAATGGCATAAGTACACTACCCTACCTGAAATACAATTAATATTGTCATCATTCATTGATTTCATGTTAAAGGGTTAGTTCACCCAAAAATGAAAATTCTGTCATTAATTACTTACCCTCATGTCGTTCGACACCCGTAAGACCTTTATTTAAATATAATTAAGATATTTTAGTTGAAATCTGATGGCTCTGAAAGGCCTCCATTGGCACAATGCACGGTACACTCTCAAGACCCTTAAAAGGTACTAAAGACGTCGTTACAAAGTCCATCTCACTACAGTGGTTCTACAATAACTTTATGGAGTGACGAGAATAGTTTTTGTGCGCAAAAAACCCTAAATAACGACTTATATAGTGATGACGATTTCAAAACACGGCATCATAAAGCTTCGAAGCGTTATGAATCAGTGAGTCAAATCATGATTCGGATCGCGTGTCAAACCACCAAACTGCTGAAATCGTGTGACTTTGGCGATCCAAACTGCTGAATCGACTCACTTCATAACGCTTCGAAGCTTCTTGATGCCGTGTTTTGAAATCGTCATCACTATATGTGTCGTTATTTAGGGTTTTTTTTCCCACAAAAACTATTCTCGTCACTCCATAAAGTTATTGTAGAACCACTGTAGTGAGATGGACTTCGTAACGACGTCTTTAGTACCTTTTAAGGGTCTTGATAGTGAACCGTGCATTGTGCCAATGGAGGCCTTTCAGAGCCATCAGATTTCAACTAAAATATATTCATTTGTGTTCTGAAGATGAACGGAGGTCTTACGGGTGTCGATCGACATGAAGGTAAGTAATTAATGACAGAATTTTCATTTTTGGGTGAACTAACCCTTTAAAGTAATATACAAATTCACTACCCTCTTTGAAATACAATAATCAGTAAAAAAGAATCATCAGATTAAGCTGGAAAAAAATCTTTAAATTAGTCGACTAATCAAAAAAAAATATATATTGTTAGATTATTCGACAGAAAAAATTATGGTTAGTTGCAGCTCTACTCTGATTCATTGATATGGGCATCGAAAACACGTGCTGCTCACGCTCCGCTGACCCTTGCAATGTGAAACTGTTTAAACCAAAGACTTTAAGGACTTTGGCTAACATTTGAAAGTACGATCACACACTGCAACATTCAAATCTGCGTCACGCTGGCGCTGATCCGGAGAGAGCAGCTGCCATAAATGTAGGCTACAGTGTAAAGCAGCTTCACAACCAAACAGTCTTTTCAACCACACATTGTCGTTATTTATGTGACAAACATTTAAATAATGGGATAAAAGTGTACTGGGATAAATCATCTTTTGAAAGGAGTTTGACATTGTATGTATTGTATTGATTATCGTTACGCCAGGAGGTGGCGACAAGTGAGTGTTTAAAAAGTCTTTGTCATTGAATCATTAAAGATTTATTCACAGACGCTGATTCATCCAATAGACAAACAAGTCTTAATGAATGAAACATTGACTCCATTCAAATCAATTTTGATTCATTTGTTCAAATGAATTTCTTTTAAATTCTAGTTTTCATGTAGTTTTCTTTAGTTGTCTCTTTTTTTCTTCTTCTTCAGAATCGTGGGAGAATCGCAATCTTCATTTTACACCAAAAAAAATTGTGATTCTCAATTTATCCAGAATCGTGCAGCTCTAATATGAATCAAGCGGTTTATTCCGAATCCTCTGAAGAGACACGATCGCTTTATATGATGTACAGATTAAATTTTGTTGTTTTATTAACATATGTGGTGATGAGGTTCATTCTCGCATGTTACGCCACACGTTTGAGCTTATGCAAGAACCAATGAGGTTTGTTCTCGCGTGTCAAGACTCAAGCAAGTACTGTTGAGCTTTTATACGTGAATAAAAGACTAAATTCAATCTGTTCATCATATAAAGCAATCGTGTCTCTTCAGAAGACTTGGATTAAACCGCTTAAATGCAATCTCTTTATGAATGTTTTGAAGTGGTGAGGTGAACAGACTTTCAATAGAGTGGTGCAGGTATGACATCAGAACCCGGAAGTCTATTTCGCTGCTGGTTTCTTTAAGATTTTCCAATGGGGTTTTATAACGGGGGTTTTCTCTTTCTGAGTAAAATAAAGCCTATGGTAAACAACTTGACAATACTTTGAGGTTTTGTTCTACAACGTAAATTACACTCGTAGTGAAAACGTGATTTTGGAAGCAGTTATGTTAATTTTTCAAAGCATATGTTTTTAATAAGTAACTAGATAAGACTGTGTGTGTGTGCGCGCGTGCGCAGTGTACATTAAAGAACAAAACGTCACAGTATCATCGTTATGTTTACCACAGGCTTTATTTTACTTAAATTGAAAAACCCCATAGGAGGGAACCAGCGGCGAATTGGACTGACGGGTCATTCCTGCACCACACTATATAGGGACAGAAATCTCTCAGATTTTATTGAAAATATCCTCATTTGTGTTTTAAAGATGAACAAAAGTTTTTGAAACGACATGAGCGTAAGCAAATTACAGAATATTTATTTTTAGGAGAACTATGTAATGCACACTACCAGCTTTGACACACTTTGGCTCTGTCCCAAATGGAGCTCTCGCAGTCCACACTTTCATGACGTAATGCCGTGGTTGTGTAGATGTTCGATGCAGTGTGGGCTCAGCAAAAGTGCTCATCGAGGGCTATTATGGGCCGCAAAGGGGGTACTCGCGAGCACACTTCTGAAACCTACAATTACAAATGGGAGACCATACGGTCTTTTAAGTCCACAAGACTGCAAGTACACATGAAGCGTGCCATTTGGGACAGGGCCTTTTACTGGATTTTTGAAGCCTTCTGCTTTTTTATGAAACTAGTTCTGTAGCCAAATGCAAGTACAAATGCAACATAACAACAATGTTACCTTTTGTGGTCAAGTTGGAGTGGCCAATGATGGAAAAGTAGTTAAAATGTCCAGCATACATGTGAACTCCTTACGTAGTGCAATACTAAGTGCATATTGTGCATTGTTTACACTAACCTGAACTTCCTGTACATGTATTTTCTTGTTTTATTAATGTTTGGTGTGTGTTTGTTAGGGTTACTGGGGCTGTGCTATTGGAAAAGCCAAGCAAGCTGCCAAGACAGAAATTGAGAAACTACAGGTAAGTGTTATTTATTATATAGACTTTATGCGTCAGAGAAACAAGCACACAGCCATGTTGTATTTTTCTGTGTTTGCGGTAGCTCTGTATATTTCAATAGTTTTGCTGTCGAAGAGTTATTAGATTGTTTACTCTACAAAAAGTAAATCCACTTCACCAAAGTTGTCATGAGCATTGTAATGCTTGAATCTGATGTCATAACAAATGTTAGTAAATGGGCAAGATTTTAAAATGAGTAGTTCATTCATAAATCTTACCTTCATGCTGTGGAATTAAAAACCGGAAGACACGACTTGATTGTGGAGATTTGAAAGGGGGCAGGGCTACATAAGGTCTATAGCGAGATATATTCATAATTTTGTAAAGAGCTTTCAGATATAAACACATATTTTATTTTACACTACTGTTCAGGCATTTGGGGTCTATAAATTAACTTTTATTAAGCAAGAAATTGATCAAATGTTGCTGTAATTCAAATAAATTCTGTCCTTTTGAACTTTTATTCATTTTTATTGAGCCGCAAAATCAGCATATTAGAATGATTTCTGAATGTTCATGTGACACTGAAGAATGGAGTAATGATGCTGAAAATTCAGCTTTGCCATCACACCAGAAGGCCGCTACCAGAAGCCAGTGATTATAGTTTATAAAGTTATAAATATGGATATTTTTCTTACAAAAACACACCGATTTACTTCAGAAGGCCTTTATTAACCCCCCGGAGCCCCTTCTGAAGTAAATCTTATTGTCTTTCATTTGTTAGCATGCACTCATTCAGATCTTTACCCCTAACACTACAGCTGTGATGTTTAGTGTGCGCATGTTTGGCAGTCTTTCTTTGGAACATGTTCAAACAAGAGTCCGCTACTTTCAGTACTGCAGGGCCACATCATATAAATCAGTCTTAAAGAAGTAACAGTGTTATACCATCAGAAGATTTGTCATTTCAAAACAATAACAATGCTAGATTCCTTTAACCGTGTTTTCATGGTAATGTCAACAGATTAAAGTGAATACACTTGTAAAGGTTAAATCCTGTCATTTTAATTTATTTCAGATGAAAGATATGACCTGCAGAGAACTGGTGAAGGAAGTGGCAAAAATGTGAGTGTGTTTTATTTCTAACTTAAAATGGAGAAGACTTTAAAATCTAGTGCATCATTCACAGTCAACACAAGAGAGCAGTAGAGGTCCATGAACCATATACCAGCCAAACCAGTTGAACTACTAGTATTGAGTTTTGTGCTCGAGCTTTTAAAGGTCTAGCTCAGCTGATTTTTTTTTTTCTCTTATCCGTTAGGTTGCTGAGTTTACAATAATGTTGGCTACTAATGAACAGGGTTCCCACACCTTTTGACCAATCAATTTAAATGACTTTTTACATGACTTTTCTCAGGCATTGAAAGGTTACTCAAGAACTTTTCTAGTGTTAAATCATCTTATTGAGATTGCACTAAAAGAAAAATCTAACCAATATATTTATAATTTAGAGCAGAGCATAAATAATACACAACTGTCTAACTTATGTGATTTTTCCTGACCTTTCCAAGTTGTCCATGATTGTGGGAGCCCTGAATAAAACATTTATAACATGCCAAATCTAATGAAACATTTTATATTTCTACATTTTATAACTTTGTTTGTGTTTTGTCATCTCTTTTCAGTATCTATATCGTTCATGATGAGGTGAAAGACAAAGCCTTTGAGCTGGAGCTTAGCTGGGTTGGAGAAGGTAATGACAGGCTTTTGTATTCTATTTCTAATTTATCATGAATTTAACTTAGGCTGCATTTACACTGGCACAAAAAAATCTACTCCCATCTGACACAGATTGGAATTTGTTGCACACGTGTAAACACAAAAATCTGCACGAGAAACTGGCGAGTACAACAAACTTTAAACATATGAATAAAGCTGCCAGCTGTGTCTCTTTAGAACTTTTAGTGTTTTGGAAATCTTCTTGTAGCCATATACTTTCTAATGTAATAAAATAATTTGTTCTCTACAGCTTTTGTGAGAGCTCTTTTGACTTGGCCATGTTTGCTACTCAACTTTAGAACATTCATGGGCACAAGCTAATTCAGTATTGTTATAGTTTCCAAAGGCTTAATTGTGTTTTAACACAATTTTGTAACATAGTACACAATTAAGTGACATAAAAACAGCAGCGTTAAATAGGGGTTGAATAACTATGACATGCCTGTATTACAAAAAACAAAACAAACTCAAAAGCATTACATTATATATTGACATTATCACACTTAAAATTGCCACTAAACTGTTAAAAAAGCTGTATCTTTAGAGAAGCTTATATTTGTAAATTACGTTTTTACAGTCTCGGGGGGTTGAATCATTTTGATTGCAACTATGTCTAAACACACATCCGATTCCTCTTGGAATTCCAAGCCACCACAAGGCAAGGATGACACGTTTGGCCGAAAAGATTGCTTTTAATGTTGTATTATGAAGCAGACATGCTTGTATGCGCTTGCACAGAAACTCACAGCTTTTTTTTTACTGAGATGGAAACTTTATAGTTCAAAAATTTTGTACACAGAAACATTCAGGAGCACGAATTTTTCAAATAAAACAGCTTCGCTACTGAAAGCTACATTATATTTCTCAGAAATTAGGTTATAACTTTGCTGTTTTTGTAAATAAACTAAACAAGCTTGACTATAGACACATGCAGGTAATTCACTCACAATCTCTCGTTAATTACTTTAAATGAATTCAAATAAATGAAATCTTACTGCACTACTAAAATAACAAATGAAAATTAATTTTTATATCTGTTCAGCCAGATTTTGCGCTGCAAACATCCATGACAGCTTTTAACTTATCCATGCTGGCAAATAATCATGGCCACCTGACAGGAATTATGAAAAAAAATTTGTACAGCCATTCAAAACCCAAGGGTCAACCATGTCGCATAGTAACCAAGAGTACCAACGGAATTATTTTGGCGGGGATTAATGTAAACACAGATATTGGATAACAGGCAGGACAACAACAAAAAATTGTCTCTGTACATTAAGACTTGTAAGCACAGCATTTACTGAATCTGAGATTTTAGGAAAATATTTGTAGTACTTAACTTCCTTTCAGTTTTCCTCTACTGTATTTGTGTTCAGTGCTGCATTTCTCATAAAACCCCTTTCATTATTTTGTTGCATATTAAAAAAAAAATTCCATACATTTTTAAATTTAAGATTATAATATGATGATAATGTTTTAGATGTTGGCGTAATGTGTGATTCAACATATCATTCCTAATTGTTTTTGAGGGTTTTTTTTTTAATCCTTGATTTTTATGGAGTATCAACACTAAAAAAAAAGAGGAATTGCTATATATATGTTTTTTTTTTTTTATCTCTTATTATTAATTAGTCACCAAAGGAAGGCACGAGCTTGTTCCGAAAGACATCAAAGAGGAGGCAGAGAAATACGCTAAAGTAAGTAACTGTTCCTCTGGTAATAGTTATACAAAAGCTCTCTACAGCGTTTGCTTATTATCATATTTCTGTTCTGACAGGAATCCCTGGAGGAGGAAGATGACTCTGATGAGGACAACATGTAAACACGGTGTTGCAAACCTCTCTGTTTTTCCACTCAATGACTGTGTACCATGTTTTCAGACATTCTGGCAACTCTCAAGTTGACTGTAGACAATAAACAATGTTTTTTATGTTTTCTAATGGACTAATGCAGTTCTGTTTTCCTTTTTTGTGGGTTTCAAACTTGACAATAAATACGATTTATAAAACTGAATGAAGCTCTGATTCAGACTCCTAAATTACCATAATAACCATTCATTAGTTGGGCACCAAGCTAAGGCAAAGGATCCACCTTCTCTTTCAGAAAAAACTATGGTGTCATTGATATTTATTTACACCCTGTCTAGAGAATGTGTATATTACTAGGTTGGACATAAGGCACTAAATACTTTATGAATTTGGCTGTAAATAAACAGTTCATCTGCAATATGCTGCAAGGATTTGACCCTGAGTTAATGGTTAACTTGGTTGTGCCAGCCTAGCATATGGAGCCTCAAAACAAACCCAGTACATTATAATTTACTTTTTAAAACTGCCATCCATGACATTGTAACCCAAGCATGCATGCATGATATAGTTTTGAAGTGTGACTAGGTATTTAACTTTAAGGAACATACTTAACCCACTGATATTTAGCACTGTGATGTACACTAACAGTCAAGAGTTTGGGCACACCTGCTCATTCATTATTGTTACTAATTTACACATTTTAGAATAACAGTAAAGCCATCAAAATGACAGAAATTAAGGGATGAGAATGATGTAGTAAATCAAAGTTAAAAACAGGTCTTTCAGGATTTCCACAAAACTAATTCAAGTATTTAAGACATTTTGTTTAAAGCTTATGAAAAAACATAAATTAATCCAGACATTAAACAAGCAGTGCATAGACAATTGTAGCTTCGTGTCGTGTTCTTTGCCTTTGATGCTAAAGCTTTGCACGTGACCCATTTTAGCTCTGTGTTGCTGATTATCTCTTATGTGGAAAGTAGAGTTTGAATGTTGCTTTAAAACGGTCCCGTACATGTATTATGTAATGTGTGCTTGCAGATTAATTTACAAGATGATTAATGAATAGGCAAACTGACAGATTTATTGATTACAACACAATACACCGATATAGTACAACTACATCAACATTGCACAAGTATGGATTATTTACGACCATGTTTATACATTAAACACCATAAACATAAGCTCCTTGTGTTCAGTCGCTGATTTGAAGTTAACTTATATCAACACTGAATCAAACACAGTCCTTATTATCCATCATAAACACACTTTAACACCCAAGTCAAAACACCCAACGCGATCCAATCGCATCACAATGCTTCAATATATCACGTTTGAGTAAAATTGGCATTTCAGTGACAATCTAATACATAATAATTTGAAACCACGCAGGTGTCATTGAATATCGTGTATCTAACGTGACACACATGCTTACTGTGACGCTCAGTTCCGGTCACGTGGTCAACAAACCGATGACGCCAGACGCACTCTACAGCAACGACATAAAGACGCCATTACCGTTGCCTTCAATTGACCTTTTCAACACGACCGCTTTAAAATTATTTATTGGTTAAATATTTGTAATACAGATCACACAAAGAACGAATTTAAGCTATATCGACGCTGAGGCTATTCGATCTGACTAGAAAGCAGGCAAAAACAGTCACGGGGCTCACCGCGAAATCTCACGGGCTCCGAGTCCAGAATGCGAAAATAATTACGTTGGGTACAAAATGGCGAATGTTCTCTTCGCTCCGACATGCGCAGACTGAGCGGAGGCTTTCCCTCTGAAACGAAGCTCCGTTCCCATACATCCTTCGAGCCAATGGGCTTCGCAGACGGGACGCTTCTGAGTGAATTCGACCTATCAGAACTGTGGACAACGCAGAACAGGAAACATGTAGCCAATCGGAGACCAGGATGGATTTGTTGTATTCGCAAAGAGTGCGACCCAAAGAACACCAATGAGAGAGCGCTATTTGCAGCGCCGCTTTCGTACTCCTCAATCAGGTTTCGCGCTTCGGTCTAGCCAATACAATTTAGCTTAGCAGTCAGCCAATCGCAATGCTCTGAATTTGCTCACAGTCGCCCCGGCAGCCAATAGGCATCCGAGAAACACAACCTCAGCTCAACAGCTTGTTATTTCGTCTATGCCTTTGCAACCTAGTCGAATGCTGAGCTGAAGCAGTCATATAGGAGCATGTAAGTACACATATATATTTCCACACACCATTCAAACACCGATATCGCGTCGTTAGACCCGCGTATTCACATCTGTCTCGTTTAAACCCGCTAGGCTGAAAGTAATCCAGTCATATTTGCCGTTTTCCCGTGGTTTCCAGCGAAGGTATTTAGGCGACGAAGAGAAAAAAATTGAATGGCAGAGTCGGCTTGTTTTCTCACTGGTTTTACCCGACGACTTTTACTTAAACTAACCGCTCAAAGCCGACCACTTTATAGTCAAAAACTTACAACTCAGTCTGAAGGGAAAAGTCGTCTCACATATTGTTGCGGAACTAACCCGAAGAACTATTTAAATCGCCATAACAGCTTCACTATATTTAGCTCAACCGTCACAATTTGATTGACAGGCGTCAATAACCACCATAACTGTCAGTTTGACGTTCTTCGAACTCAGATACTTCGGTAAATATAGTGCTAACTGAGGGAAAACGGGGGTTAGTGGATGGTGGAGGGGCTGACATGGTGCAGGACGGTGTGTGAGCTATGATGGCGACGTGACACACACACACACACACTCAGTGAGTGAAGCGGGAAGGAAACACGCAGGGTTTGAAGGGGTTATGTTTTCCTTCAGTGACTCCGTGCTTTGTTTTAACATCATCAAGACATCGTAAGTGGCTCAGATTGGAGGTAAAGTCACGGTGAGGCAGTTGAGGCTTTGTTTTGATGGGTTGGTCTTGTTTTTTTGATCATTTTGAAAGGGACGAGGACGAGAAGTGGCTAGCTGCGTTAGCTCCTTTAGCATTTCCTCTGTTCTGTGTGTTTGTGTTGTGCTGTCAATTTTTTTTCCACACACATTTATATGACACGTTTTTTAGCACATGGCGCCAGATCGTGACTGTTTCTTTCTGCGTTTGTGTTGTTCTGTTTCAGCAGTCAAAACCAATCGAGCTGGACTCCCTCAAATAGCCATCAAGATGAAGGTGAGTCTCTGCAGTTCTGATATAGGCGACGCCTCCCACCCAGCAAACATCTGGAACAAAACACTTCAATGAATAAAGCACATATGGATGGGGTATTTGTAAAATTGCTGATCAAAGAAGCTCAATAGTTGAGTGATTGAGGTAGCCAGTCTGTATAGGCTTTCTGAATTACCAAAATAGCACTTTTCATAACACTTCAGTCTGTAAGCTTTCAGAATAACCATAATAGTGCTTTTCATTACACTTCAGTGCTGTTACTTAAAGTATTCTTAGGTGATTTTGCTCATGATTTTCATAACCGTGACCATGCAAAGAGCAAGTGTTGATATGAATCTGTCTGTGCATCTTAATAATATTTACACTGTTCACAGGTAGCAGATGAACCTGCCTACCTTACTGTGGGGACGGATGTGAGCGCAAAGTACCGCGGTGCCTTCTGCGAGGCAAAAATCAAGACTGTTAAACGCATTGTGAAAGTTAAGGTACGTGTAGTCTGTCTGACACAAATATGCATTCATCATGTCAAGTCATGTCAAATTAATTTGTATAGCACTCACAATACACATTTTCAATGCAGCTTTACAGCAAATCATGAGGTTCATGTTTATAGTCACAATTTAATGATATAGTTTAAATTTTGCGATGATCTAAACGATCAAGTTGTTGAGGTTTGCTATTTAGTATATATTGCTTTACATGAATATACTGTATGCATGTGGAGATGTACTATATATGCAAATTTAAGTATTTCCCCAGGCAATAATATTGTTTAAATTTAGCGACGGTAAAACCTCAAGCAGTTGAGATTTTCTGTATACTATATATCACTTTCAGAACTTTGTCCCTTTTAAATATTCCTTGGTGTGCGGTTTCAGCTAGCAATCATCTTTCAGCTTTATTTATTAGTTTTTTTTAATGCGAAAAGTGGAAAAAGTTCAGAGTGCACATGTGGCTTGCATCTTATCTGTCAAGCCAGTGTCAGATGACAGGATAAACAAAGTTTTCCAAGTGTCATTTTCTGCTGGTGACAATGCACAGATTTGTGTTACAATAAAAGTGTTATGTTGCTTTTATGCAGAAGTGTTTTTTTACACCGCAAGCTTTAGTAACTTAGCTGGCCCAAGGAAAACCCTGCTTTGTTAACTAGCTCTGCAGACCATTCAAACATCTGCCGTGCAGAACGTCCATCTTTTCAGATAGAGTAGTCTAACAATAAGCTGACAAATGGCTTTATTTGGATCAGCCCCTACCATAAGAAGTAGGTTTTAGGGTTAATCCACACACTGGCATTTTTGCAAGACCTCATTGTACGTTGTCAATGTTTTGTTTTCTCTCAAGGTCTTGGTTTGTGGCGGTTCTTGTATTTTTAACCAAGCTAAACAGGACAGCATTGAGCAACACATACATGAAGTTTGTGTTGCACATCCTCAAGTGTGCATTTTACATTGTATGTAGGCGCTCACTAAGAAGCTTGTTTGAGAGAGATCATGAAGAACACGCCGTCGGTTACACAACCAGATTACTTCACCTTCATTGAGCTGTATGGTTACTGTCTTACCATCCATGTCACTCTCACCATCAAGCTTAAGTGCTCTTTTTCTATATTTTGTACCATTTTGTGTTTGCAGGTTATGCTTAAAGGAGAAAGCACCTCACAAGTTGTCCAAGATGACCAAGTCAAAGGACCCTTAAGGGTAAGAGACTTTTTTTTACACACCCACTCCAATTAATTTAAACCAAGTTTCCTATAATGCTTATATCTTGCACATGCATTATTTATTAGAAGGTACTGCTTAGTTGTAGCTAGGGATGGAACGGTAGGAAAACTTCATATCACGATTATAGTGACTCAAATTATCACGGTTATCAATATTATCACGGTTTTGTTCAAATGATATGAAAGTGTTAAAAAAGAACTGATGCACACACTGAAAACATTTCAAGTTTTATATTTGAAAATCAACAAACAACAAATAAATCAAGCAGCTCTATGCACTTTAAGCAAGATTATATTCCGTGGGATAGCCTTCCTTATAATGACTGTCGACAATAGCAATGCGTTATAATAAAACGGATGCGCTCTCTCATCTCATTCAAATGCAACTTGCGTCTCTGTTTTTTATTGTATTGAAAATTAAATCAGGACTTTACTATTAATACTAATTGTGAAAAACTTCTTGTGATCATTATCTGGACGATTGTTTTGTACACTGTACAAAACGGATTTTAAACGGGTAAGATTTAAAACATTAATCTCAATTCAATATTTATGTGGAAAAGGAAAATCTGTGTAATAAGTGTACAATGAATATACATTATTATCCCTTAAAGGGTTACTTCAGGGATTTAGCATTAAGCTTTGTATCAGTTGAAACCCGGTAGTATATTCGAATTATGGTACTTTCCCCCCTCATATCCCCCTGAGACGAGAGAATTATGGATTTTATTTTTGGAAATTAATCTTCAGATGACGCAAATATCATCATTTTGCTTCATCTGAGTATTTTTGGCCTGAGGCGAGAGACTACAGGAGCTAGTTCCGTATGTTATCAACAGAATGTAAATGCGCACGGCCGCTCGGCTCGGGCATTCATAACGGAGCGATATGGAGCAAAGTGAGTGTTTCAACTTTTCAATGAATTCCTATGAACGTTTAGCTTCCATAGGCATGATCTGATAACGCGCCAGACTGGACACGCGCCGAGAATGACTGCCGCATTTACCTCAGATCTTCTCTCGTGATGAATGAAATCTGACTCCTGCTGCGTCTGTGCCGTGACTTTCGTTCGGCTCACTCACAGTTTATTGAAAAGACACGTTCAGTTATTAATTGTAGTGTCTGTTCTCTAACTGAAGAAATTATTTTATTACTATGAATATCAAAACGACGCTGGGGGTGGGCAAGTGATAACCAGTAGCCGTGGCTTTGGAAGTGGCCTCGTAGGGCAGTGAAGCAAGTGCATTCTGGGAGTTGTTGTCTTTCATCCACATGAGACGCATACATTTTCTGTCTTTTCTCAGTCTAGAAGGAACCAAATTCAAAAATAATTTCACATTTCTACTACATAAATGACCCAGTTTAAATACACATTCATGTTCCCAGAGCTGAAGTACCCCTTTAAATGTCACCCTTGTCTTGTCTGAACTTGTTTGTTTGTCTTTGGCTCAAGCTTCACGTTATTATTTCCCAGATGTAGTTTTAGTATTGAGGTCAAAGTCCACTTGACTTGTGTTCGCAGATTTGAAGTGTGTCCCCCTTTCTTCTTGCATGTTCTGCAGACAGGGTGACCATACTCGATTAAGATTTCCTCAGGACTTTTGTAAAAGCCAAAATTTGACCACACCTCAGATTTGGTCCTTTTAGAAGGCTGAAAAATCTCCCGGCGCAGTCACTGCCTTCCGCAATTTCTTCTCATTCAAAAAAACAACAACGCCAGAATAACACTGGCTGGACAGGATTAACAGCGAGTTTTCAAAATTGTGATAATCAAACACGGTTTTAATGATAATTACATTTTAAACGATATTGCTAACCGTCAGTACATTTTATTGTGAAACCGGTAATCGTTCCATCCCTAGTTGTAGCCATGTTTTTAAATAAACCTTCCTCCACATCTGTTAATGTAGAGTGAACAGAGAAAATTAACTTGTAGTCATAACTGGAATATTGTTTAAAGAAACTAAGCACTTTGTGCACTCTTAATTATGTGGCAAAAGTGCCTTATATTGTAGCTCATAAACAAGAAAAGTTGTAGAAATGTCTTTAACTGAACACTATGTTTGAATTGTTTCTAATTTCTGTCACAACAGCTTATTGCACAAAAAGTTAGGTAGTGCAATGATGTGTTCTATATCTATGGTCTTAGGTTGGCTCAACAGTGGAAGTAAAGAGCCCAGAGGGTGGACTTAGTGAAGCTGTCATCAGCAAACTCACAGATGCCAGCTGGTACACCGTGGGTACGTACAGACACGACTGAGTAAATCTCCCGAAACATTTTGTACTTATAGGACCACTCATATGCTCTATAATTGATCTTCAATTTAAATTATTTTATTCCCCATCGTCATTGCAGTTTTTGATGACGGAGATGAGAAAACCCTTAGAAGAACTTCACTGTGTCTTAAAGGCGAAAGACATTTTGCAGAGAGTGAGGTAAATGAAAAAAAAAATGCATTGAGTGTGAGGTGTTGTCTGCATCGTGTGTCTTGTGGTTAACACTTTTTCTTGGATTTTCCCTACCTCTCTTTTTTTATGCCTATTTCTCTCTGTAACAGACTTTGGACCAACTGCCCCTTACTAACCCAGAGCACTTTGGCACACCAGTCATTGGAAAGAAGACAAATCGGGGTAGAAGGTCTTCGCAGGCAGTGTGAGTGTTTACAGTACTTTCCTCTTTGGTTATATGCATGCAGTGTATATGAAGATCATTCTTTGTTTAATTGGTCGTATTCCTCACAGTTTAGAAGTCCATGTCATAGTTTCTTGCACCCAAAACAGTCCTAACTTAGATTTACATGATCATTTTCCCACTTTCTTTCTTTAAATCTTTTCTTAAATTTAAACAGACGGTTGCTAATGTACCTTTAAGACTTCTGTATTTAAATAATCTCTGATGTAAGTGATCTTCATACTGAGCTTGATAAAGTACACTTCATAGTCTTGTTTTGTTGTTATTATTGTGCCCTCAATTTGTTACACGTAGATCCTTAAAGGGATAGTTCACCCAAAAATAAAAAATTAGACCATGATTTACTCACCCTCAAGTCATCCCAGGTGTATATGACATTCTTCTTTCAGACTAATTAAATCTGAGTTATATTAAAAATGTCCTGGCTCTTCAAAACGTCAAAAAGTGCATCTATCCATCATATAACTGCTCCACATGGCTCCGGGGGGTTAATAAAGGCCTTCTGAAGCGAAGTGGCACATTTGTGTAAGAAAAATATCCATATTTAAAACTTTATAGACTAAAATAATTAGCTTCTGGTGTTCAGCGGTACACGATTAGACTAAAAGAGTAACTCTTGACCCTTGAGGCATGCGTATTGACGAACGCAGAAGCGCAGAGAAAGGAACAAATCAAAACGTACCTTCGGGTTACTCTTTTAGCACAAGTCGACTCGCGTCAGGAAGCCTTGAGCCGTGTGGAGCAGTTATATGATTGATAAATGCACTTTTATGGACTTCAAAAACGACATAACCATTCTCTGCCATTATAACGCTTTGAAGAGCCAGGACATTTTTAATATAACTGAGTAAATCATGGTCTAATTTTCATTTTTGGGTGAACTAACCCTTTAAATAACAAATAACATGCAACAACTAACAATTTCTATTTTATTTATTTTCCTACATGCATAAATGCTGTTTTCTGATCAGTGTTTTAATGTGAAAAGGGAGCGTGTTTCAAACATTTGTGCTCTGTTTGATGAAATGCAGTGCAGAAGATGAGAAGGAGTCTTCATCGAGTGAAGATGATGACGATGACAGGAGAAGGCTTAATGATGATCTTTTGGGGAAAGTTGCCCGTGTTCAGAGTGGGTCCGAAAGTGATTCCTGCCATTTCGCCTTGGTAAGTCCATGATTCATTTACAAACCTCTTTTAACTTTTGCATTTTAAAACAAGCTAGGGAGACTAGCTATGTTACCATCCATTTTTGTAATGCTCATTTTGGGAAATCGCATAAAAAAAAAAAAAAAAGCTGGATGGAAACGCCAAGATGCGCATAAATTCTAAAAATGTGCATAAACGTAGTCATGGGACGGCATAACTGACCTAACCAGTGGACCGATGTCATTGGACAGCATCTGAAATGTTGTTTTGGCGCTTCTGAAATGCTTTAGCCAAAGTCTGCCATCAAAGTGGTTCGGTATAATTACCTCCCGGAACTGTTTTACATGACTGCGTTCCCAAACTGCAGCATCCACCTCAGAAAGCAGTTGAACATGACCGGATTTATTGCATTTCGTTTGCGTGCTCTGAGCTGCAAGTAATTTATTATAAGTGGCTTCTTCTGCAGCAAATTAAAAACATTTCCTGGTGATATTTGGTGCCATTTTATCAGGAAGTGTCGATTTTTGTTCTCTTTGGATGGAAACACTGCTTCATTCGCAAATGTTTTATGCAATATCTCAATTTTGCACTTAAATTTGCAACTTTGAATGGAAACATAGCTATTGTCAGGCATAGAATAACTACATTTCTCAAAAAGTACTCTCCTTCAAGCCTGAATGCTATTTTTTTTTTCTTCCCTTTAAACAAAAAAGAATATTTGCAAAATCTTCACAATGCTTTTCCATAGACCTCATTCACATCAGCGCCATCTTTGATTTTGAATGGGAATGAAAGCGAGGCTTTGAGGTATAGACGTACATCTCTTCAGTGGGTTGTGCTGTTATTTAATCTGCTTTTCGATTGTTCTGCGGATGAAACACTGCAAAAAATATCTTTCCAAGAAATTTCAGTAGGAAAAAAACACCAGACAACATGAGCTGTGGAACATTATAATTGATATAGGAGCTTTTTTTTCTCTCTCTCTCTTCAGCCTCTCTCTCTTCAGCGAATGCCATTGAAGCTGTGAAGGATAGACTTGACACGTTTTCACTTTCACTTTTGTCATGGCGCTGCTCTGAATAAGGTCTATACTTCAACAACAGTTCATAGTGAGAGGTTGTAGGACCAACAAATCAGTATCCACCTTTTTCCTGAGTAAACGATGAGCTTGTCATGAGGAATTCCAACTTCCGTTTAGATGCTGTCCTGTTCCGATCTCCATAGGAACACAAAATGGGGTAAAAAGAGTGTCTGAATTAACTAAACAGAAACTTTTTGAACACTACTATAAAAAAATATGTGCAGGGTTAAGCTGTGCTGTTGTTAGCTGCTATATATCCGCAATAAACTGAAAATTTTTCTAAAGTATGTATTTTGAGCACCAGAGAATCTGAAGAGACTGTCCGTATGCGGCACCGTATGCATTGCATTTTATGCTAGACTGGCAAAAGAAAACAAGCATAGCTTGCAGCTCTTAAAGGTCCCCTTCTTCGCGATTCCATTGTTCAAACTTTAGTTAGTGTGTAATGTTGCTGTTAGAGCATAAATAATACCTGTAAAATTATAAAGCTCAAAGTTCAATGCCAAGCGAGATATTTTATTTAACAGAAGTTCCCTTTCAAAGCCTACAGCGAACGGCTGGCTTGGACTACATCCTGGTACTTCCTTCTTTAATTACGTCAGTAGAGCAGTAGAACAGACTAACCTCCGCCCACAAAGAAACGCGAAAAAGGGGGCGCGGTCTTGTTGCTGTCCCACGTGGAGAAGCGGACGGTCGCGTGGAGAAAAGGAACTGTTGCGTTGAGTGTGTTTATCGCCATGTCATCGAGACGCTGTTATTTTCATCCAGGAGTCAAATCACCTTTGTTTGGCTTTCCCAGGGACGCTGTAGAGATTATTGAACGCATACATCTCTCCGTTAAGAGGCGTGACCTTTCCAACGTGCGCTAAGCTGCTGTCAAATTACAACACAGGAACCACTTTCACGTGCGCTAAGCTGTGGTCGAATCACAGCACAGGAACCGCTTGCACAATCAGAACTCGTTACGTGTTTCTGAAGGAGGGACTTCATAGCACAAGGAAATCACCAGCCGTTTTTAGGACAGTGGAAACAGCGGTATACAGATAAGTAAATAGTGTGAAAAATACTGTGTTTTTTTACACGCGAAACATGAACACATGTTATATTGCACACTGTAAACACAATCAAAGCTTCAAAAAAACACGAAGAACGGGACCTTTAAGTGAAAATACTCCCTGAAGAGGGTATATATGTGTGTTCTAATCGTTTTGAGAACAAAATCCCACGAACTTTCTCCTAATTGGGAGCTGCATGTAGGATTTGAGCGCTCATGTTTTCAGTGCAGACAGCAGCTGACTTAGGACAGCTTCTTGTCATCTACACACTCATTTAACTTTGATTAGTGAAGCTCTGACAAAAGACATTGCTACCCTGTGAAGTGATGGCACTATAGAGCCATGTGCTTTTTAAACCATTTTCATAGGTGTAACATTACATATCCACTCGGAAAATACGCTAATTTGACTAGAAACACCGGAGACTGGAAATGTAAAGTATCATTCCAGTATGAGTCGGCCGAGACTTCCATCTTCAGAAAAAAAGATGAATAAACATAGTCTCTATGACTTGTGAGAGTAGACTTCTGAATAAAGTGATTGCTTTGTATGGGGAACAGACTGAAAGTTATCCGCTGATGATGTTAAAAAGTTTGAAACTGTTGTATGAAAATGATTGTTCTCTGTAAAATAAAAAAGTTGCACACAAACTGTATTGGTTTGGGGAAAAAAAGGATATATTTAAAGATGGAGCCAGTCTGGTGATGTTGTATTGCTGTGGTTGGAAAGTTGTTTGTGTTATGAATTGCACTTTTTAAAAAAGTTAATTAACCATTTGCTGGAATTTTCTGACAATCCATTTTTTTTCCACTGTTATGTGGTAGGAGGCAGTATTAAAGGTCCCGTTTTTCCTGTGTTTTTGAAGCTTTGATTGTGTTTACAGTGTGCAATATAACATGTTCATGTTTCGCGTGTAAAAAAAACAGTATTTTTCACACAATTTACTTATCTGTATACCGCTGTTTTCACTGTTCTAAAAACGGCTTGAGGATTTCCTTATTCTATGAAGTCCCTCCTTCAGAAATGCGTAACGAGTTCTGATTGTGCCAGCGGTTCCCGTGTTGTGATTCGACAGCAGCTTAGCGCACGTTGCCGGGAAAGGTCACGCCTCTTACCATAACGGGGAGATGCATGTGCTCAAAGTACAGCGTCCCTGAAGGCCAAACAAAGGTGATTTGACTCCGGGATGAAAATAACAGCGTCTCAACGACATGGCGACAAACACACTCAAACGCAACACTTCCTCTTCTCCACGTGGGAGAGCAACGAGACCACGCCCCCTTTTTGCGTATTCTTGTGGGCGGAGGTTAGTCAACAAAACTGTTCTACTGACGTCATTAAAGCAGGATGTACAGGGATGTAGTCCAAACCGGCCGTTCGCTGTAGGCTTTGAAAGGGATCTTCTGTTAAATAAAATATCTCGCTTGGCATTGAACTTTGAGCTTTATAATTTTACAGGTATTATTTATGCTCTAACAGCAACATTACACTCTAACTAAAGTTTGAAAAATGGGATCACGAAGAACAGGACCTTTAAACTTCTAAAATAGTACAGAATCTCTGGATCCAAAAACAAGTGAAGAAGCAGAAACGAGCAATAGAAGCATTGCTTATGCACATGCAAGCTAACAATCATCAAACATTAGGCAGTTTTGATTTGATATGCTGTTTAATGTTACAGAATGAAATGTGGAAGCCACAAAAAGGTGTATGACTGCCAGCTTTGGGAGTGTGAATGGACTCGATCTACTGGAAACTGATTGTTAACAAAAAACGCACTGACTGGCAACTTAAAAAAAAAATCTTTCTGATTGAATGCGTCCATGAAGACTGAAGACTTTCAGTTCTAATATTAAAATAATTGATTACCGTACTTCTATACAGGTAAAGACATGCTCTTTTCACTTTAAGATCTTAATTTTTTTTCTTCTTTTTGAAGGTGATATCTCCAAGCTGCAATGATGACCTAACTGTCAAAAAGGACCAATGTTTAGTGAGATCATTTGCTGATTCCAAATTGTGAGTAGCATTGAAAAGTAGCTTTGACATTTACAAACCCCATGAACTCAAAATGAATGTTACTTCATGTGATAGCTTTGCTCATTAAGCAATTTCATGGGATCCTCTATGGAGATGTTTTGTTTTTTAATGTGGTTATAAATTTTCTTTAATAAGAAGAAACGGAAACATTTTCATGTTACTGTTCTCTTTCTGATTTATCACTGTTTTTGTTCTCCAGTCACACCGTGGCACGCAAAGATGTTCAGGAAGTAAACATTGACTCCTTCTCTAAACCTGAGTACTCACTCATGAAAGGTATGAGACCTAAGATCTGCTGACCTCTGTTGACTTGACTGTTTCCAGGTCACACTCATGCTCTCTTTCTTGTCTGTTTTCTCTCTGTTACCAGGGTTTGAAGCAGCACAGCTCTTTCTACAGGTCAGACAGGTCCCTGACAGCTGGAAGGTGGACTTGAGCGAGATTCTTGAATCCTCCAGCAGTGATGAAGATAATGATGATGAGGATGGTGAAGGCAAAGAGGGCGTGGAGGAGGTGGAGAAAGAGCCTGAGCCAGAGGAAGTAAGTCTCTTTGTCATTTCCAATTTTTTTCCTTTAAAAGCGGTTTGCCAACGGTGTTGCTTATTCAGAAGTTGGTGGTGTTGGCAAATTGCAGTCTTGTCCTTCAAAATTGTAAAGAGGAGCTTATTATTTTCCTCCTTTTTGACTCCTATTATGGTATTTTAGGTTATACTTTAGCTTGGACCCTTGTTTCTTGGTCTCAGTGATTGCTCTGATTAAAGGGGCTGCCAGAGCTGGGCACCAGGCGTACTGAAGCAATATGAGGCCATTCGAGTCCAGTGCCGACTGAGAAAGCCCCAGTGTTGGTATTTATGTTGATTTGTGAAGACATTCCATCGGCCTTTTACATCTCATGTTCTCGTACACCTTGATTAAGCCCACTGAATGCTCTCAGCATGTGGGAAAGCCCCCAGGCTTCGGACAACAATGTCTCATTCTTCCTTCTCCCCGATTTTGGACAAATGGCCATTTGCTTGGTTTTCCGTCACGTTCCCATGGCAACCGCTCGTTCCTTTGGTTGTGAAAAGGCTGCGGGATTGGCTGAGGCCCAGTGGAGGTGTGCCAGTTTTGATGGTGGGCTGAGCTGAGCTCATCTCCGAGTCTTCTCTCCTCATTGGAGAAGATCGGCACGTTGCACTATTATAAGGCCAGCATGTGGAAAGATAAGTGGAAACATTTGTTGGAAATAATGGGTTGCTTTTTTTTTTTTTATGAATTGTTTCTTCAGAAAGCCTGGACTAGGATTCTGTTTAAAGTAAGGATATACAAAACTACATATTTTTAAAATCAACTAGTTGGTGAGCTGCAGACTAATCTGTCTTTAATGTTAGTTCACCGAAAAATGAGTCATTATTTACTCACCCTCATGTCGTTCCAAACCTTTTGTTTTGCCTTCAAATGAAGATATTTTAAATAGAAACGGAGCTATTTCCGTCCCTCCATTTAAGGTTTTATTTTAGCGCACATCCTTAACCACTCCCCTCCAAACGTCAGTCTGCTATGGAGTGGAGAGGGGATGTCATCAGAGAAGGAATGCCCTTCTAGAGCTGAAGCAAGTTTTCAGATTTGATTAAAGATTACCACATTAACCTATTTTCTTTCTTCTGAGTATTACACCGATTAATTGTTAACCAAAAGACTAGCAATGTGTGCTAACAAAGTAAAAGGGGTAAATTTTGATTTTGTGACTACTTAATTGATTTAGCGTGTTTATTTACTGATATTGTGAAAGTATCAGATCATTAAAAATGCACCCGAGCTGATGCTTGACTCAGCATCAAAGTGCTTTTGCTGAGTACTCTTTCCTGTGCAACATTGCCACACTTTAATGTTATAGGCAGACATGAAGATGGGCAAGGTTTTTGAGATTTTCTGCAATAGCACCCTTGTGCTTAGCATTTTCCTTCAGTACTCCGTCTGTGATTGCGGTATATTCTCAGTTTTTTTTTCCAGTCAAGTTTTAACCTGTCCAATCAGCAAACAGAGGGAGTGGCTGAGAACGATGACGTTGATGTCATGCGCTAGTTTGAGATGACATGCGTCACGACCAAACGTTAGCGATTGGTTATGGCAGATCCAGAGTGGCTCTGGGCAGATCCAATAGTTTTAAACTTCCACAGAGTACCCGCCTTCAAGGAAGTAAACGCTTGTCAATGGAGAGTGGCCAGACTCGCTGTACAAATTAAATGTGCGAGAGTCTGGTAGGACCAGGCTACCTTGTGCTTGCCTTGATTTAATATTTCAGACGTTATATTTATATTTAATGTTTAAAATGTAAAAAAAAAAAATTAATAGCGTTTCGGTGCACGTGTGTAACGTTACCGAACGGTTTCCGGGTGCAATCTTTAACAGTTCACTGTCGGCTTGTTTAAAGCGCGGAACACACTTCAATCCGAGTTCCCACACGAACATATTAAGTATTCAGTCCATTTTATCACGAAATTCAACCGATAAATGCTGTTTTGACGCTCTGTAGCGTGACTGATCACTGATCAAGCGGCCGTACGACGCCCACGTGCGTGATCGCGATCATCTGTGAAGGCGATCGATCATCTCTTACTAAAGAATAAACATGAATGACCATCTGAAGGTATGTTGAGGATACATTACAACTTACTGTCATGTATAAATGTGGTGTAATCGCTGTAATCAGTGTTTCAACGGCGGAAAGACGTCAATATAACAGCGGTAAACTAAACCATGTCATGTAACGTTAGCATCACATTTACCTCAGGCAGTCATTCAGTGTCCACAGAATCATATTCACTAGAGAAATCAACTCTTTCACTAAATATATGCACTATATTAGCCGTTATTCATTACTAAAAGTGGCGCATTCCACAGACAACAATCCATGGACGTCATTATTAAACAGTTTTCTAAAGTTGATGTATTAAAACTATTTAAAAACCATACTACTGCATAGTGCTATTGTATAATAATAATAATAATAATAATAATAATAATATATATATAATCTTAATTACACAGTATGTTTTTTTTATTATTCATCAAGCTTTTGTCACCATTTCTGAACAAACAGAGGTACTGTACATATACACTCGAGTCAGTATATGTTTATATTTTCATGTTGAGGAAAAACAATATCATGTGGATGATAAACGTGCCCTGCTGACAGACGTTGCAGTGACCCAAATTTAACGGTATTAAGTGGTTTCTATCTGATCTGTTTTTAAACCCTCGACTGAACTTACAGGAAGCATATGTCTATCGATCATTTTGCATATATACGTTATCTCGCTCTCACTCGTGGTACAGCTGCTGTGCTTACCTGCACTCGTGAATGCAGTGATGGACACAGCGGTCTTTCCTCATTCGCCTGGTGTTTTGATTTCTTATTGTGGTTGTGATATTATGATAGCTCAGTTTCATTAATTAATTTGATCGAAAGTTCAAAACTCATTTTTAACTCGCCCTAACATTTTATAAGATTGTTTTAAATTTTCATTAAGTAATTCCAAACATCGCTAGGCTGACTACGACATTGTGATCAACTTATTAACACGCTCCACAGCACCACCCAGTGGATTTGGTTATAACTGAGTTTTAGTGGGATTTATCATGGATTCACTGCATTTAGGGCCAGCAAAGCACAATTAGTAACATTCGAATAGTATTTTTATTTTCCGAATATTAATTAAAGATTGAATATTCGATTATTTGTGCACATCCCTAGTTTAAACCATAGTATGTTTGCATGTTTTGATGTCCTCATATTCTTGTTCAAGAAATTGCAGTGTCTGTAGCATTTCATTCATAAAGAAGTTGCCAAATATTATAGAGAATAAGTGAATTGAAATTAAATGTTGTTCGGCCAATATTACACAAGGATTTGATCTGCTGTAAAGTGTAACAATCACCAGGCCATTAGCACCCTGTGCCGGCATTTGTTATGATACATAATATAAGCAATCATCTTATGTATTCTTAAGTGTTGTTCTATAAAACATTTGATACTTTATTTGAACCAAATATTATTGACTCATTGTTATTTTATATTTCTATATATATAAAAATAATAATAATAATAATAATTTTAAAACAATAATAACCTTGACAATTAATCAAGCAAAAAATAGCCTTTAAAATAACACATACACACATATATATATATATATATATATATATATGTGTGTATGTGTTATTTTAAAGGCTATTTTTTGCTTGATTAATTGTCAAGGTTATTATTGTTTTAAAATTATTATTATTATTTTTTTTTAATAAAGATGGCAAAATAATTCCAGACTTGGCGAACTTCAAATTCAGATGTTGTACTTTTTCTTTCTTTTAATCAGCCTGATGATGAGCCAGACCCAGAGGAAAGGGACCACTTTCTACAGCAGCTTTACAAGTTCATGGAGGACAGAGGTAATGCCTGCACATCACCAGCTGAGTTGTAATCACTATTGTTAAAAATTAAATGGGGATTAACAATCTTCATAGAGACCGCTAAATAGTGTATCATGGTGGATGTCTTTTAGGGTGCTTTCACACCCGCCTCATTTAGTTCGGTTGAATCGTACTAGAGTTTGTTTTCCCCTTTGGTGTGGTTTGTTTGGTCAGGTGTGAAAGCAGCAATCGCATTTGGTTGTGCACCAAAAGCGGCCCAAACAAGCATACCAAGACCTCCTTGAAGAGGTGGTCTCGGTATGCTTTGAAACAAACTCTGTAGTGGTTCGTTTGTGGTGAGAACGTGATCCGACCTCGAACCGACCCAACTGCAAAAAGTACTGATCATTTTTGGACTAAACCAGCTGCCGTAGTCCGCTGCGCTGTGCATTGTGATGAGGAAGTGTTTGTTGACAGTTTGCACTTTAGCATGGCAGCTCGCGGACAAACTTGGAGTAGTGAGGAGGTGCGGAGCCTCATAGAAATTTGGTCTGATGACCATATTAGGTCCCAACTTTCGAAAACTCACAAGAACAGCGCGATCTTCGCTTGAAGTGACGAGCGATGCGCGTTCGCCGTTTGCAGTGCATTAGAATGTTGTTTTCAAGCCTCATCCGCGCTTCATTATAGAAATGTATTGTTTGCATATTGTGGTGTATACAAACAATGTAATAGATTATGGCCAGGGACAAAACCAGCCTGCACAGTCGCAGTTTAGGAAATATGCCATGGCCAATGAGTGATGTGGATGTTGTCATGTGACTGCATTTTGGTTCGTTTCAACTGGTTCGGACCAAAGCAATCATTGTGGTGTGAAAAGGAACCAAAAAAAGCTGAAAAATGCTACAATGTGTAAGTGTTTGCCCTTGGTTCGGACCAAATGAACCGAACTAGAGATGTGAAAGCACCCTTATAGTCTTTGAGTGTGTGTGTGGCCTCAAAAGCTCAAATGCATTTTTCCATTCTCCACATAGAATCTCATGACCAGCTCTGCAGGACACATTTTCAGTTTAACGCTTCTCTGCACCTTTGCTTTCCTTCCAGGGACTTCAATTAACAAACCTCCAGTGCTTGGCTACAAGGATCTCAACCTCTTCAAGCTCTTCCGACTGGTGCACATTCACGGAGGCTGTGACAATGTGAGTGTTCTTAGCATTACCGCCATCTGTTTATTGTACTCTGCAAGTGGGAAGTGAGACCTTGCCAAAAATATGAAGTGAAAGTAACCGCTGATTGAATTTATGGAGTTCACAGAGCTGGGCTGAGTTGAAAAATTGCTTGTTTATCAAATACATTTTCTGTGAAACATATTTGGGTGTTTGGAGTGGTGATAATTGAGAAAACGGTTGTGCTTGTTCGAGTGATGTCATGTTTCTCTAAGCTCTCTGATCCCTGGGTGCGGTAGACAGATGTGCATGGCACTAGCAACTCTATGCAGGAAGAATTAGCGCTTTTAGTCATCAAAAAGACTTGCAAAATGAGATTCTTTGTTTTGATTTCTAGATTGAGAGTGGATCTATTTGGAAACAGATCTACATGGATCTTGGCATCCCGGTTCTGAACTCTGCTGCCTCATACAATGTGAAAACAGCCTACAGAAAGTAAGTGCATGCTCTCACAATTCCTGCTGTACAGTACTATATTTGTTTACTCAGCAGCCAGTGTTCTTTTTGTGGCGTTGGCAAGTGGAGACAATTTTCCACTTTCGAAGGTGACTTTTGCTGCACCCTTACGATTGTTAAAGAAATATTCTGGGTTATTTTCAGCTTGATGTTTATGGACTGCTTCTGTTGCATGCTGTTGATCACAACACAGTTTTTTCGACCCATCATTGAGTGTAAACACATTAACAAAAAGCATGTTTACAGTAAATAAACCTTACAATGAATGCCTAGCAGGCAAGTATGCAGTACCACAAATAAACATTTCAGATATGCAACTAAGTCGTTCCTAAGGTAACAATAGCCATGTTTTCACTGTCGGGCCAGTGCGAGCCACTGGGCTAATAGCCTCTGACCTGTACCACAGAGCCCAAAACCACACTGCGTTTCCACTGTCAGGCCAGAAACTCTGCATCGCTTCACTAAACTCGCCTGTAACATGCCTCCTTGGAACAACGTCACACAAAACCCATCAATTGGAAGTTATCACAAAACTAATCAGAAAGAAATCACTGGAAACTAGCGAGATCGCAAAACCAACATGATAAAAGTGGCCCTATGTTGGCATTTGTTGTTTACTTAAAGATTTAATACCCAAGCATCGCTGTTTTACAATAATAAGTCATAAATTGATCATTATTAATTAGTGTCGAGATTGCACATTAGTTGCACAGAAATAAAGTGGGATTTACCATTATTTCACTAAAGAAATTAGAGCACACACACAGGCTACTTATTCAGTATTTGTTTATTTGTAGTCACATGACTTAAGCCTATTACATCACATTTAGAAAATGATCGTTCTTTGACAAATTTTCAAACAAAAATCTCCAGTGACCGTCCCAATAGTTATATTTTCAGTCAGAGAAACGGAGTAAGCTCTCGAAAACCGGAGTTGCTTGCTTTATTTTATGACATAGTAGGCCATGCTGTGCTAAATATGGATATCAGACAATCCGGTAGAAAGAGACGAGAGGTACTGACAGATAAAATGAATACATGATTGTGAAAGCCTATAGGATTTGTCTGATTTCTTCAAGCAGTCGTATTTACCATGTTTACTATGGTAATGGTTAGCGCAAATAGTCTTTTGCATCACTTTGTCTGCCTTATACAGTGGTCAGAATCCACAGTGGATCACACACACCGAAGTCATTTCAAACACTTGTGTAGTGATGCACCAATCAGGATTTTACATGGCCGATATCGTTTTTTTGTTGTTGTTTTTTTTAGCAACAAACCATAAAAAATGAAGGTTTACATGGACAAGATGTTTATTTGGTATTTAACAGGCCAAATTTACTTTTGGCCAATGAAAACAAGTCCGCAATCTAAAATTAACAGGAAATTAAATTGGGTTGAATTTATGTGAAATTAAAGGCAACAACTGCATGTTCTGCAATCCAAACAACACATTCAACAATCCAAACAAAAGACCAGCATTTGTTTTTAAATTCAGTGTAAAGAAAAAAAGTCTTTACCAGTGAATTTAAATAAAACCAAAGTATATAAATACATTGTTCCAAAATGTTCAATCAAACAAAAACAAAAATGCTACAGCAGGTGGTAAAATAAATGATCATCCTATACAGAACTGATAGCATTTAATTTCAGAAGTGCATTCATGTTCTTCTTTACAAAAAAGCATTTAGGCTTTGTCACAAGTTCGTCTGTTTCGTTTTTTATCCAACACGTGAGAAGCTGAGCAAACGCTCACTATCTACGCTTGTGCAGGGCGCGGAGAGGTAAGCTTGCGCAACTTCAGCGAGCCCAGGAAAGCGGCTCTTATTTGTGCGTACAATAAACTCCATTGCTTTCTTTGTAATGGCTTGCGCTTTTGGAATATCTCTGCTGTAATTCTGTTTTTTTTTTTATTATGGATTTTATCGATGGTTGCATGAGGGATGAAGGTTTTGCATTATCAACAGATTTGATACTCATCATGTTCTTTCGGGTGATGAACTTTCAAATGTCTGATCAAGTTTGTTGTTCCTCCGCAATTAACTGGTCCTTTGCAGACATTGCAGATTGCAACTGGTGCATCCCTAGTTTTGAGCTAAAATTATTTTAAAAGTCTTTAATACTGATGTTAGCTGGTATATTAAATCATCCCTGGCGCTGCCATCTCCAAACTCCGATAAACTCTGCCTTTGTTCATAGCCACTCCTCAAGCCTGAGCTGGCCCGCTTTGGACCAAGGTATTCGTCGGGCCAAAAAACCTTGGCCGCTGGCCCCAAGGAAGCCCCATCGAGGCCTGATCAAGCCCCGGAAGGGACAGCGAAAACGCAACTGGCACGCACTAGCACACCTGCTTTTGGCCCGACAGTGGAAACACGGCTAATTGTGTGAAACGGGTGTGATAAATTCCTTGCTAACCCTGTCTGGACAAAGTAATAATCATTCGGTCAACTCATTTAATGGCCAGATAAAAAGTAAACCAAGGCCTTTTGAAAATTGAAGGCTTGTTATAAGAGAATGGGGTCCCATATGATGATAACAGAGAATGGTTTCGCTTATTTGACTGATGTCATGTGATGTTACAATTCTCTTGGCTGTCTGATTTAACCTCTTCTTGAGTTCAAAAAACATTTTGAGAAGCTCACACATATGCATGTAAAAGACTTTGTTGAAAACTTGGAGTGTTTCATGTTCTACAATGGTGTTTTTGTAATTAAAAAGTTTGTTGTCGATTTTAAAGTATAACATTTACTGAACCTCAGGTACCTGTACGGATTTGAGGAGTACTGCCGTTCAGCTCAGATCCAATTCAGGACAGTGCACCACAATGAGCCGCGGCCAGACATCCAGCCGGAAGCGCAGAGCATCAAGACTGTGAAAAAAGAGAGTGAAGACACAGACGAGATGATGCAGCAGGTTACAGCAGAGCCTGGAACCAGCGAGGACAGACCTGCAGTAGATGCTGATGAGTCAGATGCCGAGAGTGAAAAAGGATGCAAAGATGTCTCCTCGCCCAGGGTGAGTGTCTGTCTGTCTGTCTGTTGGGCTGCTCTCAGGATGTGGGATTTTCATGATTTGTGTCCTGCCAGCAGCTACAGAGCAATAAGACTTGCATTCAAAGTGTTTTGTCCTTGAACGAGTTGAAGGAAATGCACATGATGATACTAGAGAATGGTTTCGCTTTTATGACCTGATGTCATGTGATGATACACTTCTCTTGGCTGTCTGATCCACTTCTTTGACTTTAAAATTGATTTTAAGGGCATGTCCATTATTTAGGGGTTTTAAACCGGTAAACATCCTGCATTTAAAGGAATAGTTCTCTCAAAAATAAAAACTCGCTCTTGTCTTCTGAAAACGATTACTTTGTTCTGTGGAACACAAAAGGAGAAATTAATCATTTTTTCCCAAGCTGCCTGTTCCAAACAATGAAAGTGAATGCTGACCATAACTGTCAAGCAAAATTTTCATTGAAAGATTGAAATTGCAACATTCTTCTCACTCCAAGTTATCAGCTATCTTTGGAGGACTCAGAATACAGCACATGACTTGTATGGACCACTTTTTGAGGTGCTTTTATGATATATTATTTGTTCAAATATACAAACTATCAAACCTCATTTTTACTTGTGCACATTTAAAAATGAATGATAGTATTTCACTTTTGGTGAACTATTCTTTTAAAATGTTAATTTTTGAACATTAAGCAGTAAGCGGTAGCATTTTGTCACTTAAGCATTTCACTAAAATTATTACTACAGTTTGTATTGTGCTGCTCACATGAGTGTAGTTAAATAAGCTTTCTCTATAGAAAGTGACATTCAATTAACTGGTTTTGTGTGAGGAGATCCCTTTTATATTTATATTTTTTTTCCTTCAATTTTTCTTGTTAGAAACTAGCTAAAACATCTTGGTTGTATGTCTGTGACTCCTCAGGGCCGGCGGCGGTGTACGGTGACCCCTGTGAAAATAGAGGTGAGGGAGCCTGTGAAGCAGGAGTCATCAAAGGAGGAGAAGAAAAATGAGGAGATGCAAGTTGGAGAAGAAAACAGCGGAGAGGAGCAAAGGGAGAAATCTGATGGGGAGAGCCCTGGGAAACGCCGCTGTTACCGCCTCGATGAGTCTGATAAGGATTCTGATGATGAAGAGCAGGAGGACGATGAAGATGATGAGGAAGATGGCGAGAGATCCAGACTCAGGGACTGGTACGTCAGCATTATCTATGCTTAACCTGTTAAATGTTTGCCTGTCCTGATGAACTGATTTACGATTTATTTATCATTTAAACTCCGAATGATTTAAACTGTCATTCATGTGATTAGGCTTGAAACTTTGGGATTGAACCTACTCCAGCAGAGTCAAAAATGATGATAACAGAGAATGGTTTCGCTAACATGACTGATCTCATGTGATGTCACACTTCTCTTGGCTGTCTGATTAACCTCTGCATTTAACCAGAAGAAATGGTGTCAATTCATTAGTACATTTTGACACATTCCTTTGAAAGGGGCCATATTTTTCACTTTTCAAGCTTTTTCCACCCTCTCTGGTCCTTAAAGGGATACTTCACCGCTGGAAAAATGAATGTGAATTTAAATTAGGTCATTTATGTAGTGGAAATGTGAAATTATTTTAGAAGTTGGTGCCTTCTAGGCCAAGAAAAGCCGGAAAATGTATTTTTGGCTCATGGGGATTAAAGACAACAACTCTCAGAATGCATTTGCTTCGCTGCCCTACGAGGCCACTCCCTAGCCACGCCTACCGGTTACATCACTTCCCACCGCGGCACCAACCCACCGTCGTTTTGATTTTTATAGTAATAAAATAATTTAGTTCAGTGAGAGAATAGACACTGCAATGAAAACTGAACGTGTCTGACTAATACAGCACGAGCAGAACGAGAGTTGCAGCCCAAACGCAGCAGGAGTCAGATTTCATTCATCACGAGAGCAAACAGCTGACAGACCAGATGGTCGCGGAAGATTTGGTTTCAAAGCGAATTGTGCCTATTTAAGTGAGTTTGTCATTGTACGGTTTTGTTGTTGTGTTTTTCATTAAGAATAATAGGCTAATGAACCCACAATTCAAGCAACCCGCCCCTGAGTTGGCGCTAATTCTAAGCGTTTTCAGTTCATGCCTATGGAAGCTTAACTTTCATAAGGATTTATTGAAAACACTTGCTTTGCTCCGCACGCTCCATTATCAATGCCCGAGCGGCCATGCGCAGTTTACATTCTGTGAGTGAGATCCCACCCCTCTGGGCGGGTTGGAAACATGCAGAACTTGCTCCTACTACTGGCCTTTAGCCTCTGGCCCAAAACATTTTTTTTCCAGACATAAAATACAGAAATCTCTCGTCTCAGGGGGACATGAAGGAGGGAAGCACGGTCATTCGAATATACTACCGGGTTTCTACTGATTCAAAGCTTAATGCTAATCGGTGAAGTAACCCTTTAAGTTAAACTGGCTGTTTTTGCTGAGGACGTCTACATTTACATTTACGTTTATGCATTTGGCAGACGCTTTTATCCAAAGCGACTTACAGTGCCCTTATTACAGGGACAATCCCCCTGGAGCAACATGGAGTAAGGTGCCTTGCTCAAGGACACACTGGTGTTGACCGCTGGGATTGAACCAGCAACCTTCTGCATATCAGTTCCATGGTTTAACCCACTGGACCAGCATCTCACGTCTATTATACCTGGAAAAAAATATTTATTTTCTCCTGTTGTTATTCATCACTTTGGGTCACACTGCTGTATAGGTGCTGATATGTAAATATTTGTGGTTTTATTTAGGGCTGCCGCAGTGAAGGATTTTCTCCTGCATTGATTTTGATTGGCTTAATATCGTGACGGGATCCGTGAACCGCATTCTGCGGTTGGCTTGTCAATATCGCAGTATTACTAATATTGTGGGTATCACGACAGCCCTAGTTGTGTGTTAATGTGCTTGTGTTGGAACCATAAACTGAAAAAAAAAGATGGATGATGCTTTTTTGTGTGAAATAAACAATCATGAAAATGTAGAAATTAAAGTTAAATCTTCCATCTCCTCGCGAAGTTCCTGAAAAATGACCGTTGGTGCCTCAGAAAAGCTGTCAATCATAATGTCACACCCCCTGTTTTTATAGCATCAAATAACTAACTAAAACCAAACATATTTAAAGAATGAACACTTTAACGTCAGCGTGATGATAAAAGCCTAAAATGACCCAAGCCATCTTTGGAAAAAATGTATTTGATTGTTTAGTTTTTCTGTGTCCCATTACATTTCATGGAGAGGGCGGGGTTATTGACCTGTTCTGCATCCAGCAACCTGGGGGTGGTCGAGGCACTTTGGCTTCACTTTTCTGGACTCGTGTGGCACACACTCTTATGTCCAGCGATTATACATTTATTTGATCAAAATTCAGTAAAAACAGCTACATTATTAGTTATTTTAAATTGTAGTAATATCTCACAATATTTTAGATGTTTTGATTGGTGTATGTTAGGACCACCTCAAAAACGAGATGGTACATCTCAAGGGGTTAATCCAATTAATAAATTCAATGTAATTTATTCCTGTGATGGCAAAGCTGAATTTTCAGCATCATTACTCCAGTCTTCAGTCACATGATCCTTCATAAATCATTATAATATGCTGATTTGATGCTCAAGAAACATTTATTATCAGTGTTGATGATAATTGTCCTGATTGATCAATTTAATGCATCTTTTCACTTACTGACCCCAAACTTTTGAATGGAAGTGTATGTATGTTTATATAGTAAATCAAACTCTTATTTCAAAGATGATATAGTCCTTTAAAAAAAAAAAAAATCTGTGTTGATGAAGAGCATATTCATTTGTGTTTGACAGTGACGACAGGGAGGAGGATGACTGTTGTGAGGACTCGGAGCACTCTTTGACCGGCACTAAAGTCAAAGTGAAATATGGCAAGGGGAAGACACAGAAGATCTATGAAGCTAACATCAAAAACACAGAGACCGATGATGGAGAGATTCTTTACCTGGTGCATTACTACGGCTGGAACGTGAGGTAAGGCTTTGATGAGACTGCATTTTTGGTATTTCATTTACTTGTTATTTGAAAGGACTATACTTTGTAAATAATGAATGAAATTTGAAGGCTTGTTTATGAGAATGGGGTCAAAGATGATGATACCAGAGAATGGTTTCGCTAACTTGACTGATGTCATCTGATGTTACATTTCTCTTGGCTGTCTGATTAACCTCAGCTTCAATTTCACATTTGCTATAATAGACTTTTAGCCTTTTACCATTACTGTGCGTTCACACTGCCGCTGGCGAGAGCCTCAAAGTGGCCGGAAGTAATTTATTTTCAATGGGAGCTGGCGGCGTGCTCTGAAGAGAGATGTGTGTCTTGGACGATTTGGGCGTCGAGGACAGTTGAAATCAGCTTTACGGTAATAAGCTATGACGCTGTTCGGCGGCGACCGGGTGGCAACCAATCGAAATGTTGAAGTGCTCTGCTTGAGATGATTCCAGAGAACGCTGTCCTGGAAACTTTGGTTCCGACCACATTAGTATTTAGGAGAGGTTGATCATTGGTTTGGCGGGTTTGATAAGAGAGCGAAAATTTTGCGCGCTAGAACACTTGTTTTTCAGCGGGAATGCAATTGAGTTGCTCAAAGCAACACCGATTTGACCAATTGCATTAATGCTGCACTTCAACCAGGACCGTTATTGTAATGTAGGCTGCACACAAATTAATGTTAATGTTAATTAAAGACCGATGCTAGCAAACGTCTCCTATAAACTGCATGTTGAAATTAGACTAGCACTTAACCATGAACACAAGCCACACCACACAAATGGCCTTTAATTGGTTTATTTCGTTAGCAAACATGTAACTATAATTGTTAAATTCTTTCAATCTTTTTTTTATTTTATTTTTTTTACACTCACATTTAAATGATTTCATGAGGTTAACTTTTATACGGTTATACCTGTGGTCAGTCTGCACAAATGCTGAACAACATGATTTAAATAAAAAGTTTAAATAAAGTAAAAAAAAAAAAAGACCAAGCATTTGATCTACGTCAGCGTGTCCAGTAATCTTTCACAGCGTTGTTGGCAGGGCGGCCAGAGTGAATTTTGAGGCTCTCGCCGGCAGCGGTGTGAACACAGTCACAAAATATGAGTTTTCATTGGACATTTAAAGCATGCGGTTCAGAATTCAGTGTTCTTTTGAAAATATCCAAATGGTTTGTGAAGACTGAATGGATTATTTATTTTTCACATTGTGTGTGATGACAATATTATTTAAGAGGCTATTTTGTCTCTAACAGATATGATGAATGGGTCAAGGCAGATCGAATAATATGGCCTGGAGATAAAGGTGGAACAAAGAGAAAACAAAAGAAAAAAATGAAGGTGAGTGACAAGTCTATAATAAAAAAAAACAAGACTTATCTTCTAAGAACCTCGGGGAAAATTGTTTCATGCTCTCCTTCACCACAGAATAAAGAAGATGGAGAAAAGGAGAAAGAGGAGGATAAGGCCAAACTGGGGATACGGCGAGGTCGTCCTCCACTTAAATCCACCCCTCCCAGCACCTCCCGCAGTCTGTCCAAGACCCCCAGCAGTGAAGGTCGATCCAGCAGCAAGAACTCACGGCCTGCAGATGCTTCTGCCCTGCCAAATGGAGAGGGTAAGAGTAAGAGAATGTCAAAAGCTGTGTGTAAAACTTGTGATATTGTAGCTAACGTTCAGGTCTGGAAACTGGAAGGGTGCTGGTAATAAAAAAAATCATCTACGTATTTGTCTTCCTGTCACATAAACCAGCCTTTTGCCATTTAATGACAAACATTATCATTTATGTGGTAAGGTTAAGGGCTTTGTGGGTTTTGTTTAACATTACTGTTCTAAATGACACTTATTTTTATGCATCTCGCAGTGCTTTTAAGGTATCCACCTTATTTTTCCACGTAAGAGTGTGTGGCCATTTGTAAATTGAATGTGTCTGCTTCCGGTGTCATCTGCTTTTTTTTAGCTCCACAAAAAAGCTTATGCTGCTTGATATTGCAAACTGGTGTATTGTATTGTCATAATTATAAACATACTGGTTTGTAGTGCAAATAGCTTTACCATTTACAGCACTTTATAGCAGCTAATGAATCAGAAATCTTGCACATTCACAGAAAATTGCTTGCTTCCGTGTTGAAAAAATAAGGTGGATACTTTTTGTTTTTGCCAGTACTTGTATATCCTGGGAAACAATCACATGACCGTGGCTATTGCATTAACTTACTTTTTAAAATATTTGTACAGGTACTCCTCGCCGGCGAACAAGGAGAACTTCTGGGATGTATGATTCTGATAGAGGATCTAATGGTAAGAGCAGCTTGCATTGTTTTGTTTGTTTGCGAAATCAGTTTCTCAATATAAATGGAATTCCAGTGATATGTAAAATAAAGTGCTAATAATTTATATATGACAGACAAATACAAACCAGTGAGCTCATGCTGAACTGCCAGTCTTAAAGAGTCATGTGAAATCACTTTACAAGTTTCTAACTGTTTGATGCCTTTTTCCTGCCCCATTTTGGAACCTTCAGTTTTTTTGTTGTCGTTTTTTACAGTTGGCTCAGAAAGCACAGAAATACTTATCTCTTCCAATACATCTGTGTATCTTTAGTTTTAGGTATAGTTTACAGCTTCATGATGGTTAACTTTCATGCCTGTTGTATTTTCATCCTTTTTTCCCCCCACATTTTTAGATTCGGGGAACTCCTCAGATGATAGCGAGTCTGAGGAATCTCCTGAGAAGAAGCTGGATTGGACCGAGAGAACTGATCCACCCTCGACAGCAAAACAAGAGGCAGCTGAGGATCTCTCGGAGGAGTGCACAATGCCAGAACCTGCGCAGACTGAGCCTGAACTACCCAGCAGCCCACAAGAGATACTCAACTTCAAAGAGAGTGAGAGTAACCCTGAGGAAGATGCATCCCGGCTCCCTGTTGAGTCCGATGACGGCTCTCCAAAACCAAGAGCAAAGAAACCTCGTTTGAAAGAACCAGGATCAGAGACACAAACACCACCTGCTGCTAATCACACAGAGGCAGAGGAACCATCCACTCCTCCACGGCCTGTGAAGAAATCCCAGGAAACGCCGCATAACAGTCCCATAGAGAGAATAAAGCTGGTGGAGACAGCCGGCTCAGACACCGACTCCGCAACAGAGGACATCGAGCCTCCAGAGCGAAGCAGCGCAGTGAAACGCAAAATCACTGAACCGCGAACGCCAGAAAAGAAAATTCGCCTGGACAGAAAAGAAGAACCCAAAACGGTTTCTCCAGTTAAAGCACTACTGATAGAGAACAAACCTGAGCCTGAGAAGAGGGCCGAGGAGGTGCAGAAACCCGAGGAACCCCCTACTCCAACACTATCATCTCCCAGCAAAGATATCGAGATTAAATCTGAGATGCCTGCTCTTACCAGAGAGGTGCACCTCAAGGTAGAACCTCCATGCCCAGAGCTGGAAGATCCAACAACAGCCACAAACGAGGAAATGATGCCTCAAATTGGCCCAGAGGCACTGGTCTGCCACGAAGTGGACCTTGACGATCCAGAGGAGAAGGAGAAACCCTCTGGTGAAGAGTTACTGAAAATGATGGAGGAAGAGAAAGCTCAGCCTCAGCCTGAGCCTCAGCCTCTGGAGCCTTCTGACCACCTTCCTCATGTCCTGGTTGCAGTGGGACCTCCACGTCTGTTTTCCCCATCCTCTGCCCCCAGCCCGGACGAATCTCAAAGCACTAAGGGTGAGAGTGACGCCACCATCGAAGTGGACAGCGTGGCAGAATCACAGGAGGGTCTCGGGGAGAACGAGTCAACTCATAGCTTTGATGCTAGTGCAAGTTCGAGCAATTCCAGCATCTCACTGCAGGATCGAGACGGAAAGGACAGAGGTAAGTTAAAGCCTGATGCACATTCTGATAATACCAATGGTTGACTTTTGAAACCTGCTGTTAAAGAGTAAACCGTTTTTATTGGGGAGAAAAAAATAAAAGACTTCAATATTGGCCTAATTAGACTGGTGCCGTTTAAGAAAAAAAGGCTCTACTGTTGCCAATATATTGTCCGTTTACTAGATTTGTTATTTTTATGATGATTTGATGCTTTTTTTTGTCTGCTTGACCATCTTTGTTCATGTTTTCCTTATCCATTTGGTTACCAATCTGAATTTTCAGGTCAAAAGAGGTTATTGGATTGCACTACCGGCTCGTCGGCCAAGAAGCAAAAACGCAGCCAGAAACGTTCAAGCGCTGTTTGTAAAACAGAGAAGAATGGAGCAGGCGAGTGTTCTGAAGTGTTTTAAAAACTTTGGATGCATTTATAGTTTGTTGTCCAAGTCGGTGTTATTCAATATCAGTTTATAGCGTACAACTAACAGAAAACAATATTATATTTTTTTTCCTAAAAAGGTTAGGTCAGGATTTTAATGTTATTTATCAGTGAAATATTGAATGTATGTGAAAATGGAAGGTTTGTGAAAAAAAAGAGCGAGGTCCAATATGATGATACCAGAGAATGGTTTCGCTAACTTGACTGATGTCAACTGATGTCACACTTCTCTTGGCTGTCTGATTAACCTCAGCTTCAATTAAACGTTTAGTGACATTTTAGCTTTAACTGTGTATTGTTTGTCTTGGTCTGATCCGATTTGAGTCTGTTTTAATATTGACCGTCTCTCTGTATGTCTCCAGGTCACAGTAGCGACAGTGAGGACCCGTCTGCCATGGACAGCTCTAATAAGCTAACCCCAGTCAAGCACTCCAGCCTACCCAAGAGCCAGAAGCTTTCTCGATCGCCCGGTCTGGTTTCTCCTAACAGTAAAGACATGGAGAAAGACAAGCACAAAGAGAAGCAGTCCATCCCTTCCCCCCGCACATACAAGTGGTCCTGCCAGTTGAGTGAGTTTACAAACTTTTATTTTGGTTGTGGCTTCTCATGCTTTGCTGACATCAGATGTAGACACATTTGCATTGTAACAGACATTTGATAGTGATTCTCTCCATTTAATATGAGACAGCGTGCTGTCAATTGACAGAATCCAGGCTATATTAAAAAACATATTTTTTCTTTATATTGGAGATGCAATTGATTCATACAGTTTTACTATTAATGTGTGCAATTTATCGTTTGATAAGCATGAAAGATTTGTTTATATAGCAGATTAATGTAATTAAAGGATACTTTGGCTCATTTTAAACTTTGGGAAATTCTACTATACCCAGATATCTTGTGGCTCGTTTCCACCGCGCTGTACAGTTCAGTACGGTGCGAAATTTTTGCCGTTTCTATTGTCAGAAGTTTTAAATGGTACCCTAATTCCGAACCGTACACCACTTTTTTGGCACCCTTCCATTGGGGTACCTAGCACAATAGTCCAGTACTATAGGGTGTTTTTTTATTTTATTTTAAAAAATAATGTTTTTTTTTAATTAACTTTAATCCTCTCCTGACTGGTTCCTGCTTCTGTTTTTCACAGCTGAGCTGGACAACATGTCAAGTACTGAGCGCATTTCATTCTTGCAAAAGAAGCTACAAGAAATCAGGAAATACTACATGTCACTCAAGTCTGAGGTGGCTTCCATCGACAGGAGGCGGAAAAGGTTAAAAAAGAAGGAAAGAGAAGGTAAATTTGTATTTATTTATTTCATTTATTATTAATAATAATAATTATTATTATTTTATTAATGATGAGGATAAATTTAATTCATTTTCTTAATGATGAGGACTAGGGCTGTAACGACTAATCTAGGGCTGCCACTAACGACAATTTTTTTTTTTATATCGAAAGTAATTGAATAATATGACAACTTACTATTCATTGTTTTAGGGTTAAAAAAACCCTAAAAACTCACTTGGCCGGCATGTTCCTGCCCTGCTTCACACAGAATATTAGGTCCGGCCCTTTAAGAGCTGCACGGACCAAATTCATTGTAACACCCGATTTCTCATTCAACTCCGACTGCGTTTACCCGAATACTCGCCAGGATGTGTATTTTTACATATTTTTTTACTATTCAAACCCAATAATCCGCGAAACTGGCATCGCGATCTGTCTGAGTGAAAGGCGTGTGCGCGCACTTCAGGTCAGAGTCCGGCAGCGCGAGCACGTCCTGACCGCGCCACACTTTTCTGTGCTGCTTCCATTGTTTAGTGAACGATGGAAGCAGAGCTCACACACACACACACACACACACACACACACACACACACACGTCCTCACTCCTGCTGTCACACATACTGCTCTTTATTAGAGTGCTGTAATTTTTTTAAGTAACTTACCGGTACTACTAATACAATTTCATATCGTACCCAACTTGCCCAGTCGACTAAAAATATAGACGTCGACTAATTAACAGCGTCGACGCAGTCGATTGTATCGACCAATCGCTACAGGCCTAGACTAATCAATAAAATCGACAGCGATTCTCATTATCGATTATTCTGGTCTGCCCTCTGTGCATGGAAAGCTTCCACCAGTTGTGCCAAATTGCAGCACTGAATGATGCAATTCTATGCACAAAATTAGGGATGTAACGATTCACTCAACTCACGATGCGATAAGATTCACGATACTAGTGTCATGATTCATGATACGATTTTCTCACTACTTTTTTAACAAAAGGAGATTTAAGACAAATTATAAAATAAAAGTGTCCTTTTATTTCTCAGACAAAATTCTGCATATTTCTTTGTAAAATTTAAATGTATATTTAATGTCAAATAATAACTCAATTGAAATTTTAAAACAAATCCTCAAAAAGTCCCTTCAATGAGATCTTCCAATGGTGTTCTCTTGGGAGGAGGTTGTTTCAGCTTCTTCACCCTCATCCTGCACTGAGGAATAGCAGAAATATAAAGACTAGGTAAAATTTAAGTACAACAGTGACAGGGGTTTCACATTGTTATAAAGGCAAGCTTTTAATTATAATTTGTATCATTACACTTGCAAGAGTTAGAAAAACAGAACACATTTAGATAAATATGCCATAATAATCAATTAATTATTGAAGGGGAAAAAAATCCATGTACACGAGAAGGGATAGTAAAATAAATACAACACCTGGTTCTGCAACAGCACAGATTTCTCCTTCAGTCTGTGGAACACATCCTCGCGCTGGTCTTTCTCTTGATGAGGAAGGCCTTGGAATTAATTTACTACGGCAGAAAACAGCCTTGTATCTTTCTCTGTGAAAACACTGATGCACCTTCTGATCTCCATGGCAATCGCCCTCGATGGCGCGAGTGGGGCTGCAAATCCGCCGGTCAGTGTAGTTTGGCCTATTATCATCTTACATACAGACGGAGGTGACTGGAGCCTGTCACTGTGGTGATTTATTAGTCTTCGGAAAGTCAAAATGCCGCCGATTTGAATGAGTCTATGTAAACTATGTACTTGCCGTCGCCATGCTTCTGTTTGACAGCGCGTGCACACTGGTGCACTCACGCCCAACTTCCATATGACTGAACTGAAAACATTAGCTTATTCCACTGTTCTTCTTCGTGCCAGTGTGCACCGTACAGTCCGTCACGCAAGCAAAGCTACAACTTGCTGGTTGCTGTCGTGCCTGTAAAGTGAGGCTGTTTAAAACGTGTATTGCGATTCGTTTAACATCTCAACCGACTTGAATCATCACACATTTGTTTCGATTTTCAACCGGCTCCGACTAAATCATTACATCCCTAGACAAAATGCATCTAAAAATAGTGGAGTGGAAACCGAGAGAGTTGCTGCAGGAAAGGATCATGATCCAAGTGCCCAAAACATGAGAATTCTTTATTTTAAGCTTTAAGCTAATGCATTAGCGTTTAACATACCCAGTCATGCGATTTGACAGATGCGTGTGCGTCCTCAGTGCAAAGCGTTCATTTTACAGATGATATCCTTATCTGTAACTGTTACTAATTCACGTGAGTTCTTCCATTATTGCACGAAAGTGCGTCCTGACAGTCTGCATTATGCTTGAAACTTCACTGAACAAGCATCAAACAGACAGAACGCAGTAGAGAGGGAGATATTCATATGCATAATATTCAGCGCTAAACATTCATTAAGCTGCAATATCTGCTGTTGGATGTTAAATTTAAGTTTAAAAGTCAACATGTATTTCACATATTTTATGAGAGTAGTAACCGTAAAGGGATAACGGCGTGTAATTGAATATAAATGCAAGACGTTTCTTATAGCCTATTTACAGGATGATAAATGACAGCAACAGGTTACTTTATCCATAGCAACTGTGTGTGTGTGTTCCCGCAGAACATTCCTGTTATTTGGTAACACAGAGTTTGTGTTTTTCTTTTTCTTTAATATCATTTTAATGTAGGGATTTAAACTATTTGTGACCCTGTCTGTGAAAACCCAGCTAAAGTCATTTTTTTGTAATTCGCTGTTTTATACATAAAATCATCCTACATAATGTAAAGAACATTTTGTGAAAATATAACCTTGATATCTTTAATATTGACTGAGTAAGATCATGTCAAAAGTAAGCTGAATTTCGGCCTCAGAAAATCATGATTTTGAGAAATTCCAATTTTAAAATCAAGCTTATTTTTGAAATTTGAAAACATTTTAACCATTATTATTCTGATAATGTGCCATATACCACATTAAAGTTAAGATTCTCCCATTTTCAGTGATATAGGACACATTTATGGGAAAATTCTTAGTTTTGTAAAACAAGTCTATTTATTATAATGTGCATGTCAAAAAAGCGTGAAACATTGAAACGAATGGGGGCACCACAGGAGCTTGATTTACCAAGTCAGTTCACTCTAATGATTTGTAGGCTATAAATTTATTAGTAAAATGAAATCTCAGTAGAAAATGTCATTAATAGGCCTATATATATACATTAATATATAAAACATCCATAGAAAATCTCACTATGCAACATTTGGAGTAAATCCAGGACTAGGCCTAATGCCCTAACAAGTTAACAGGTCAGTCTCAAACTATGTGCAGATAGTTAGTCATAACTGTGAATCTTCACTTGTCTCACAATTCGATTAGATTATGATTCATTAGGATTTTTTCATGGCTCATTGTGCTTAATAACTCTTTTAGCCTACATAAAGCACGTCCTGCACTTTATGTTCTCATTCATGCATGTTCTATTCGTATAGGTTTACAAACCGATACCAAAACATCAGACGCAAGAGCTTTGCTTCCGAAGGACACACGCAACTTTTTTTATATTAATATATAATACGGGTTCTTTATTTAGCCTACAAAAAACAGTAGGCCTATATTAGTCATTATTAATTAAACTATCAGCTGTTCTGTCCCTTGCGCTTCGCGTGCCCGCGGCCGCCCTGTCAGAGAGCGAATTCATAAACCCAGCGCATCAGCATCGAAAAACCAAACTATTTAGACACTTAGCAGCCATTAAATGTCTTTAAAATAAGATGGATGTATAGGCAGAAGGTGGAGTTAGGAAACAAATAAACTGTTCCTGAAATGTCGGTGATGACACCCAGAAATCCACACAGAAGAAATCGGGACCCGGCTATGTATCTCGGATACATTCCGAGAAATCGGAACCCGGCTTAAGTCAGTTTTCTTGCCTTTGACACTGACCTGATCCTTGGTCGTGCGGATTGATATTATGGTCTGTTTGCACTTTCTAATTGTAAAAAATAAGTTTCTGAACCGAATGATATAAGAATCAGGAGTTGTTTCTGCATCCAAAGTAAACAAAGAGACTATTCAAATCAATTTTTAAGAAGCCCACGTCCAGCATTTTTTGGTGCAAAATAATAAAACCATTAATAACCATTAATAAAATCATTAATTTCAGTATTTATAATATTATAAATGAAAAATTGAGTACTGCATCTCAAAGCCCTTGGTATAATCTATCATTTACAGCAATAAACACAAATTGCCTGTTTTGGTCATTTTTATGGCTATGACTACTATATCTCCGAATTAGATTATGCGACTTTAGCCGGGGTTTCACAGACGGGGTCACATTTGCTTAGTAACTTTTTTGCACATAATGTAGTGCACAGATATACCCTCACGAAAATTGACATGGTTTTATTATTGTAAAACCACGTTTTTGGCGTATTACCATTAGTATAACCACACAAATACCATATTTAAACTATGGATTTGAAGCAAAACTATGGTTAATTTTTGGTTGCCATGGAATAAGTACTATTAATTAATGTATTATTTTGATTCGTTGTAAAACGTTGGTTAATCTTTGTAAAACAGAAGAATGGAGCAAGGCGAGTGTTCTGATGTGTTTTAAAGACTTTGACTTGGACAGCAAACTGTAAATGCTTCCAGTGTTCTTCATATTGAGTATTTGATTTTAAATCCTAGAAGGTTAGGTCAGGTTTATTCAGTTATTTTTCAGTGAATATTGGAAAAAGAGCGAGGTCCAATATGATGATACCAGAGAATGGTTTCGCTAACTTGGCTGATGTCAACTGATGTCACACTTCTCTTGGCTGTCTGATTAACCTCAGCTTCAATTCAACGTTAAGTGACATTTTAGCTTTGACTGTATTGTAAACAGTGTTTGGGTTTCTCAGTTTCTTTTGCTTCTGGTCAACAGTGTCCCACACCACAGCGTCCACATCATCAGGCTCGTCTGACACGGGCATGAGTCCGTCTTCAGCTTCCCCCACGCAGAACACTGTGGCCGTTGAGTGCAGGTGATGTCACGCCCCATCCCGCCCCGCTCCACCTCTGCCTTCTCAGCATCCCGCCGCCTCCACGGAGACGCGCATACTGACGGGCCAGAGCAAGCAGCCAATAGCACTCGACTGCCCACCGCCTCCACGTCTCCTATGATCCCTATTGGCCACTCCCACCTTCTGCACTTTGTAAACTGATCCTGCCTCCTCTCGCTCACTGTCGCTACCACTCTCGGCACCAGGGAACGGACTCTACGTGAGGGTTGAATGTAATCTATGAAATCAAAGCTTACGATTTATCCATCCAGAACGAATACGACGGCACTTTCCGCATCTCTCTACAAACGCTGAACAGAAACCTCCTCTTACTGCTTCTGCGCAGCAGGGACTGCTAATCAATCAATTGTACGTTCCTCTATCAGAACATGGTAAGCAAACCGTCTCAGATCCCTAGGTAATGGTCAACTTAACCAGCTGGATATGGTTATTCAAAGAAAGGTCAATTGTAGTGCGCTTGTTCCATCAGAACTGCCAAAGTACACGTGTTACAGCAGAGTGCCCTATTTTGGAAAAGTAGGACAAAGTCAGTTGCAAAAGGAAATGTAGTTTACTGAAAACTGCAGCCGGCGTCTTCCACTTCTATCTTAGTATGTGAGCACAGAGAATTATGCAAAACCTATTTTTGTTGTCTCTTTTTAAGAAAATAAGAAAATGGAAATGAAAAAAAAAAAGAAAAGCAGAAAATGTTTACAGTGGAACACGAGATAAAACTGTTTTCAGTGGACTAATTTCCTTTGCAAGTGTATTTTGTCTTTTTATATGTAATTGCAGAGTTTTTATTTTAGTATGGAAAATTTCAAAAAGTATATATCACAGCCGTGAAGTTATTTAATGAAAGATTTCTAGAGCTGAAATTTTTGTGTAAAATAAAGGTATTATCTTGCAACTTGTTAAATATATTTATTCAGTCCGTGAACAGCATTTTTGTATTTTTTACAAGATGAGAATTACAGTCGTCCCACATTCGGTTCGGTCGGTGGGGTAGAAGGAAATATGAGAATTTTGTGGGGTCTTGAACCTTTGAATGTGACGTCACAATTTGGGTAACTACTGTGCAGTAAACCGCTCATCCATTTGGGCCCAAAGCTCCCTTGGAGCACCAAAAATTGGTGACCTGCTTTTTCTCTCCATCCTTGTTGTTTTTTTTTTGTTTTGTTTTTTTTCCTTCCTGGTACTTTATAATTTAAACATTTATTCTCATTTTCATTTTGAGTTCTTGACCAATTGAATAAATGAGTTGCTTCTCACACGAGTATGTTAAGCCCAGGGGTTTCTTACTGATTGTTCCTTTTGTAAATAGATCTTTCAAAAAACTATGTATTTGCAAAATACATTTTACACAAACTGTAAAAATGATTTATATTATTTTTTAAACAGTACATCTTTGTATATTAATTTTCCTTTTCTATGTCAAGTTGGTAGAAGCATTAGCACATCTTTAGACTGTATATAATCAACCATTTAGGAACCTAAACCTAAACCCAAGCTGTCTAGAGTGATGACTATGTCCAACATGTTATGCTGTAGGCATCGATTCATTCACTGCGATGAAATTGTGAAAATTTGCTTCCCTGTGACTTCAGTTTATTTACAGATTCCTGGATGAAGAAATGAAGGCATTAGGTTCCTGAGCAAAGCCATTGTATCATTATGTAAAATAAGAGGTCTTCTCATTTCTAATAAAGTTTTGAAATATTCAGAAATATTATTCTTATTTCTTTGTCTTTATTCTTTGTCTTTACATTCACAAAACAAGACCATTTCACCACCATGTATTTTTATTTGGCAGAAATACACTAGTATAATTGACACTAATATATTGAAACATTTTTCATTTATTTATATAATGCATGAATTAAAGGGAATGCAAATAATATACTGAGATGTATATAGAATATATACATACGTGTTCCAATTAAATTGATAGATTTAATATAAAATCTGCATTAATTAAAGTATATGTTAAGTATTTGCATTTCCTTTTAATGCAGATATATTAAATCTAAGAATTAAGTAAAGGGAGTACACATACTTGTAAATACTTATACTTTGTGTGTGTGTGTGTGTATATGTAAATTATATATGGGGTGTGTGTGTATACGCGCACAGAATTGCAACCGCTCACCCCAAGTAGCTCCCTTTCGAAGCTACAGGGGCTGATACAGGGCAAAGATGACGTTGTCTTGTTTGTCCATTTAGGGCTACTGTAGAAGCATGACCGTGCAAAATGGTGACTTCACTGTAAGGGGACCTGCGGTGTATGTAGTAGGGATGGCGCATTCAAAGATAATAAAAACGGTTCATTATGTAAGGTCTTTATACATCACTGAAAACAGTTATGTATATTATATTGCATTTCTGTCAATAAATCCTCAACTACTACACACTGCACCTTTTTATATATATAAATAAATAAACGTATTTGCTCTGCCTTTAATTCATATATTTAATGTAAAATCTGCATTAAAGGAAGTGGACATTTAACATATATAAATGTTTACTGACGTGTCATTGAAATGCAAAATAATAATTTTGTTTATTTTGAATTTGGGTTGAACTATGACCTGTTGTTTTGTGAGATTCACCCACTAGTATAGATCCAGAACTCATCCTTAAGCATTTTGTTTTTATTTCATTAGATAAATTATGCATGAACAAGACTGAATGTTAGACTTGACTAACATTTTATTTTGTAGCACTCTAACATAAAAACAATGAAGATCTTTCGCGTTTTACGGAAGACCAGCATAACGGTCAAAATCAGAGTGTCTGTCCTTTGGAAAACCAAAAATCTCAACAATCCAGTTATCCGAAGAGCCGGAAGACATGTGAGGGCTTCACACACTATCCCCAGTGCCTGCGTCCTCTGTCTTGCTGCTCCAGTTTGGAGGGCCCTGCTCCATGCTGGAATAATGGTCTGGAGTTCAGTCCAGCAGCAGCAGTTGATTACCGCGGTTGTCCTAACAAGCCGGCTTTAGCAGCCAATGCTTCATTCTGCTGGATGTGATACTCCTGGAAGCGCATGGAGATCCTCTGCGTCATCTTTAGGTACTTTTGTAAACGAGGTCTGGAAAGAAAAGTGACATTGAAATCAAGTTCATAGTACTGTTGAAAGGGTTAGTTCACACAAAAATGACAATTATCCCATTAATTACCCTCATGTCATTCCACACCTGTAAGACCTTTGTTCATCTTCAGAACACAAATGAAGATATTTTTGATGAAATTCGATAGCTCTCGGTCCTCTCCATAGAAAGCAACGTGATTAATACTTTCAAGGCCCAGAAAGGTAACAAATATAGTTAAAATCATCCATGCGACTCCAGTGGTTCAACCTTCATTTTATGAAGCATTTTATGAAAGTAACAAGTTTTTTCAACAATTTCTTCTAGCCTGTCAGACTCTTGCACTGTTGACACAGTGGCTGACACCAGAAGGCTGGTTTACCTTTGGGCGACGCGGTTCACATGAGCACCACGAAATGAGCGTGATGCTGACGCAGGAGCTAGCCAATGGTGAGCCGCCATCCTGCCGTCAATCTAGGAAGCGCTGCACTGTTTACACTGCGTCAACAGCGTAAGAGTCTGACACAGGCTAGAAGAAATTGTTGAATAAAGTAGTTATTTTTGAGCACAAAAAGTATTCTCGACGCTTCATTAAATTAAAGGGGTCCTGAATTGAGAAATCCACTTTCCCTTGAGCTTTTGATATATAAAAGGTCATGGTAATATAAGAATATCCTGGAAGTTTCAGAGCTGAAAACTTCCTTGTTAGTCAAAGAAAAGACACCGGGCCCAGGAAACGCTCGATCTCAGAATATGCCGACCCTTGACGTCATCGTGCGGTGAAGTACCGCCTGATTCTGTAGTGCCTGAGATGATAAAGGCCAAAATAGAGCTAAACCGGATCGAACTTCTAAGCAATAAACATACCGCATAAACTTAATTCGGATTAGTGTTAATTTTAACCTTTTTTTTCATGACGAAGACGAGACGATGACGAGACTGCACCTATGTCCAAAAACGCTGACTAAGACTAAATTGACATGCATTATTGTTGACGAAAAAGGACGAGACTACAATGTTTTGCATAAAATAAAAACTAAGATACAATCTCTTCATTTTCATCTACAATCGTCTCTACTTTTTCATCATGAGATAGAATATTCAGCTGTTCAAAATATTCTGAAGGAGTTTGCGCTGTTGCTCAAGCACGGTTGCTGCGAGCCTGTCATCTCATGTGGTTCCCGGAGAGCTCAATACTTCTAGCGCTGTGTCAATACATTTGAGTGGCTTAAGCCGCGTAAGTTACACAACAGCTTCACCATACAGGTGTTTGCAGCAATTTTTGGTAAACGGTACAGCATAGTGTGCATTGATTATTACGTAAGCCACATTTACAGTATCATTTTATTATGGAGAGTGGTAGAGATGCAACAATGTTAATGTTTTTCTTGTATTTAGCCCTCAGATATTCCTTACTAATTGGTCACACATACTCGTTGGTGGTCAAATGTGACCATACACCTTAACTATTTTAAAAAATAAATAGCCTATATTTTAGTTCAATAATATTTATTGAATATTTTGGTACCTAAATACTATTTGTGCAATAATTATGGTCCATTAATGACCACTTAAAATGTTTTCTTCTAATATTGTTATTATTTACATTATAATTAGAGTAGTAATTAAGGTTAAAATAGAGAATTCCAATGCAAAGAGGCAAATTAGAGTAATTTTGTGGCTGGGAAAATAACATTTTTAATTTGTAATGCCATTACCCACCAGGTGCCTGTATGGCCCTTTAGTTGCTCAAAAAAGTATTGCAGATCATAACTGCTTACTTATTTGTGAAATTTTGAAAATGTTAATAATAGTGAATAGTAAAGAATGCAAGCAAATATAATTTAAAAATAGAACTTATTTTTCCTTATATGTACAGTAGGCTATATGAATACTGAATCAAGATCGAAATCGATATTTGTGCCCATCGTCCCATAAGCTAATGCTGATTTTAGGCATCTACGCTGTAAATCAACTAGTTAGCTATGGTGTTGTGGCACATACATTATGCAGGTTATATGTATTTTATGTAACTTATTTTGCCACACAATGTATTGAGTTTTCTTTTGACTAAAACAAGACTAAAATGATGACACTTTTAGTCGACTAAAACTTGACTAACAAAAAAAAGATATGTGAATGACTAAATATGACTAAAACTAACAAGGACATTTGGCACAAGACTAAATTAAAAATAGGTGACACAGTTAACACTAATTCGGAAACCAATATTATGAATGCATGGATGAACTTTATTTTTAATGAATTTCCAGCTCATGTGGGGAAGACATTGCGCGTTTGTTCCTTCATTTCACCACGGATTAGTTTGTAAACAAGAGACTGGATTTGCAGACAGGATGAGATTACATGAATGAATGAAGCAACACACTAATGGGAGTAAAAAATGTCTCTCATATGTGATAGTATTGCATAGTTACATATCGTTTGATACCTATGGATTATGTGTACGTGTCTAACAGAACATCCCGTAGCACGCTGTCACAGGCTGGAGAATCCTTTATTTGTGGTGTTGTTGGTTCATTGCGATTCGGGATCAGACTCGGACATGTATGGGCCAGGGCTCGCAAAGCCCAACTTCCCAGGGCTATGTGTTTTCCAGACGGGCTACCAAAACGTAAGCCCGGCCTGCCGACGGGCTTTCTTGATGTGCGTTGTTCCCTCTCTTGACTTGATATTTGAAGGAAAAATACAACCGCGGAAGTTTTGAACATGCTGTCTGCAACGTACTTGGCGTGTGTGTGATGCACGAACTGCGCTTATATCCACCGATCGGGCGGGCCAAGTAATAAAAAACAAACAAACATTCCAATCAATCACGGGTGGATGAGATATAACTCATTGTGTTTGTTTGATAAAGACGTTTTGTGAGCCCTGTGGGCGAATCATCATGCCGGTTGCCGTTTTCTCACACGCTTTCAAAACAATTCCCACGTGTACTGACAGGGGAGCAGAAGCTCATTAAATATGCAACCATTATCCAATCCTAGCCGTGGGCGTTTACTTCCAAGTCTTCAGTGCGGCAAGCCCATAAAAACCGAGCATTCCAGGAGAGAGGCTCAAAACCAGGGTAGAAAATAGCCTATTACTTATTTATTATGATGTTTTGGAATGTAAAAAGAAAACCAGTGTTCACCTCAGACAACAGTATAATTTTTTTATAAAAAAGCCAGTTCATGACACCTTTAAGGTTGAACCACTGGAGTCAAATGGACTATTTTAACAATGTCTTTACTACCTTTCTGGACATTGAACGTGTTAATTAAATAGCTGTCTATGGAGGGGTCAGAGAGCTCTCGAATTTCATCAAAAATATCTTACATTTGTATTCTGAAGATGAACAAAAGTCTTACAGGTTTAGAATGACATGAGGGTGAGGAATTAATGACAATTTACATTTTTGGGTGAACTAACCCTAAGGTAACACTTTATTTAAGGTGACGTAGTTACACGTTACTGCATACTTACTATAGTAATAACAGTAAATTACGCATAATTACAAGTAACTAACCCTAACTGTATCTCTATAGTTAATTAATATTACTCAGTACTTGAGTAAGTACAATGTAACTGTGTCACCTTAAAATAAAGTGTAAACCAGTTATTTAACAATAACTTCACATTTATTTTAAAGGATATTTAAGAAAGCATAATCCCACCTCCTCTGGCTTGACCTCTCTTGTAGTGAAATCTTTAACACAATCCATGAAGCAGTTTTCTGTCAGTTTATTATAGGTTCCCAGGAATTCTTTGAACTGCAAAATACAAAGGTGATGGGTTACTGAATGATTTCCTAACTATGAATAGACAATATATGTTGTACGAGTCTGTAAGGTTTCTCTTGCCTGTTTGATCTGGTCTGATTCAGTAACCTGAGCTGCCATAGTTACAATACAGGTGGGATGCTGAGGATGAAAATGAATTAAATTTAGAGCATTTAAAATAGCAGACCTCAGTGATAGCGCACAACTTGCTAAAATATATACGCTCTCGTATAAATAGAGGCCTCCGAGCAAATCAGTGTGATGATGAGTGGCTACATTAGCCTTTAGCATCATCTCACATACACATGTACATTTATAACACCGACTATGCGAAAAATGCATTTCTAAATAAATAAATTAATAATAGCTTTATAGTAAATACGATTTAGACAACAACCGTAAACAAAGCAAAGGACGTAAAAAACAGTAAAGCGGCTACCTTTGCTGTCAGAGCTCAGGATCTGAAGGACATGTGAGAACAGAACAGATATCCGCTTTCGTAACAAATAAGAGTCCTTTTGAATTAAATATTGAAAACACGTATGAGGGACTACAATATGCAGTACGAATCCTTAAAAATCATGTATTAAAAAAAAGACCTTAAGGTGTGTGTTTGGAGGTGCATTATGATGATGATTTTTTTTTTAAATGTTTAGCTTTAACGTTACTCATCTTGCAATTCATGATAAACAAATACATTCATCCCTTCTTTTGCTTATTTAAGTTCTTTATCTAATATTAAATACTGTAAAACAGGCCTACTTTCAGTAGTTTTTTATATGATTGTCTTACAGTATTATACATACATAATTCATAACCATGTATGTTCTAAAATATTTAGATACATTTAGAGATAAAGACGAAACAACAACAACAAGAGCAAATAGAATTATTTTTATTATTATGCTTCCACATACAAACAAGGTACATAATTAAATCTCTGAATATAACAACATTTGTTCAGCCTTCGTTTGAGCATACTCAGTAACAAAAAGGAAAAAGCACTATAAAACCAGTGAACAAATAATTAAATTAAATAAATAAAAAATGGGGCTTTTGAAAATAATTTATACGTATCAAAAATAGAAATTAATTTGAGGGCTTTCTGGTTTTTAATACATTTTAAGGATTTGTACATAACCTCATTCATCCGCTGGTTAATGTTGGGTTTAGATTTAAACTACGTATGAATGAAACACTTTCCAAGACATAATAAGAAATTAATAACAAAGTCAAACTCTTTGTTTTCCAGACATACCTTAACTTCACAGTGAGGGATGTGAGTAAAAATTAATTGGAATGATAAATCTCATTTAAAATTTGGAGTTCACCTCCTTAGCTTTAGGAGGGAGAAAATTCAGATAATTTTTCCTTTTTTTTAATCGAAATCTTGAAGTACGTTTCCGTCTAATACGGTTTGGGTAATAAGCCTGTAAAATGATTTTTTTTTAGCAAATAAACATTTATTTATCTATTTCTCCAAACATATTCTGATAACGACCCAATGGGAGCAGCAATGTAAAGACTTCTAGACCAAAACAAAGAGAAGACAAACCTTTATTTTGAAATCCGTTAAACGTCATGCCGTTGTCTCCAAGATCACAGTTGTGAAGTTTTGTTGTCGGCAACTAGCGACGCTGTGAAAATAGCTGGATTTACAGCTGAAGTGAACTGAAACAAAGCATCATTTGAATATCACATTAAAATACTACGATATGAAGACGGGATTTAATATAATAGCAGAAATTAGAGAGGCTGATCCATCCGGTTGCTTTTAAAAATCACCTGCGGCGGGAAATTTAAAACGAACACTGAAAACAACATCAGAGTGGTTGACGTTTGTCATCTCTGGATATCCGTACAATAATCGTTATGTTGACGTCACCTTTACGGTAAGACTGTTATGGGCCCGAATAATATTATTGTTAACCGTTTAAAGACTGACATCTCTGACTGACCGACTCTTCTTACCAATAAGTAAGAAGAAGAAGAAGAAGAAGTCCAAACTGCCTTATTACTGATAAAAAAGTAATGGATTCTTGTTGTGTGTCTGTGATCAATAACACACACTTAAACGACTCTACGTCCAGTTCTGATGCAGCAGATGTTTTAATTCAGTCAACCAGAGCTGCCAGCAAAGAGGAAATACAGCACAAGAGTCATAATAAAGTTCATATTTACATCAGGAGACTGTCAGACTCTGAACACGTTCATTCTGTGAATGAGAGAGAAATCCCATCTGTCCTTCCTGTGAAAATCCCTTCAGCTGCAGAGACAGGTAACACTCACACTGATGTTTGTTAAATTGTGAGATCAACTAAATGATCAAAAGATTAAATTCATATTTATCTGAATTCAGCTGGACCAGATGAACAACAGGCTGGTGGACCATTAAATCAACTTGCTGCCCTTTTTGACAAAGTGAGATATTGTTTACGTTGGTTTATTTATGTTTGTTTTGTTTTTAAACAACGTAAACTTTACTTAATTTAAATATTTTGTCAGTTTGTATGTTAATTAACAAGTGTCTGTCATGTAGTCCTCCAGGAAAAGTAAAGCTCCAACTACAGTCATGCTGACAGGAAACTTAAAGTCAAAAGGTATTATGGGTATTATATTATATTATATTATTGTATTGGGGTTCTCAATCTTTTTTTACTCTCTTTTAGGATGACATCTGTCTAGGGACTGCAGGTGAAAAATAGCCTTTTGGCTAACTCTGGCATATTGACAGCAATGTTCATTAATATGCACTGTCCCTGTAAATAAATAAATAAATCTGTTAGATGCCAAGGACCCCCAAATATGATCATAATTTAAAAGTATCTATATAGTTACTAATTTATAATATTATATATATATATATATATATATATATATATATATATATATATATATATATATATATATATATATATATATATATATATATATATGTATATATATGTGTGTGTGTGTGTGTCCAAGATAGTGTATTTTTTCTACTCATTATAATACTGTAGATTATTATTTATTTACTTATTGTAATCTATTTGTTTAAATGTATTTACTCATTTATTAGTTTGTTTTCATCTAAACTTCTCTTATTTAAATATGTTTTATTATTTAATCCTTTTTCATTTGTATACACAGTTTTTCCTCTGTTTTTTATTTATCAATTTACAATAGTGACATTCAGCACTTGAAAAGAATATAAGAATAGTTTACAGTACAAAAAAGTATAATATATGTAACATATTAATAAAATCCCATGGACCCCAATTTGAAAACACCTGTTATAGTATGTTATGTTATATTATATTATATTGAATTTTATTAGAACTATATTATTATGATATATATTATATATTTGTGTATTGTAAACTATGCTTATATTCTTTTTCAATTGCTGAATGCCACTAGTGTACATTGATTTGACATTTCTGAACACTGCAGGTGAAGATGTGCAAATTTCTACATACTCTGCTGATGGAAGAGGTGCAGTTTCTGCAGCCCTCAGGAAGAGGTAATGTCTGCTTCCATTCAGTCACTCCTATGATCAAACATTGGCATTTTGCACACATGGATATTTCACTGTGTCTTTCAGATCCCAAAGTGCCCCTTTAAGACGAAACGTGACTGTACAAGTGTTGGACCAAGACAGATCCCAGACTCCAAGAGGCCAGTCAGATCCTTCTTTTCCATTAGGAGATCCTGGGACAAGTGCTATAACAGCTGCTACTATTGCTGCCACAGCGCCAATTATCAAGGTAGACCTTCTTGGATTCATATAGCATTATATCCTTTATGAATTCATAAATCAATACCTTATTATAGCAGTCACCTTAAACTGTCTTTCTTTGGCCCATCAGGCTCAGAGTGAGATGGAGGCTCAGATCGCACTGGTAACTGCTGAGCTGAGGAGGTTGCAGGCAGCAGAGGGCAGTGTCCCACCTGGGAGGGCGGCCAGTACGGAGAACACTTCTGCTGGGAGAGCGGCCCATCTGGAAGAGCAACTTAACATTCTGATCCAGCAGAGACTGCAACACCTGGAGACAATACAGTGTCAGCAGATTCAACTGCAGGTAAAGATGGCAAAATCTCTGTCCCGATCTGGAGATGCAGAATTATTATTATTTTTAATGAATTTATTAATTAATTAATTTGATTTTAAATTTAATTTGATTTTTTTATTTTATTTCATTTGATTTTTGATTCGATTTAATTGATTTATTTTAATTTTATTTATTAAATTTTTTGTTTTGTTTTGTTATTTTATTCATTTTATTTATTTATTTTACTTTTTTTGTTTGTTTGTCTTGTTTTTATTTGATTAGATTTTTTTAAATTAATTCATTCATTTATTTTATATTTTATTGGTTTATATTTTAGTTTATTAGATTTTTGATTTTATTTATTTTATATTTTTTTTAATTAATTAATTAATTAATTTATTGTTTTGTTATTTTATTTTTGTTTGTCTTGTTTTTATTTTATTTTAATGTTTTTTTGTAGGTTTTTTTGTGCTTAATTTTGTTTTTAGTTTAGTTTGATTTCATTTTTGTACTGATTTGTCTTGTTTGTGTTTTATTATTTATTGTATTGTATTATTTCACTTTTTTATTTTGAGTCTACTTGTTAGATGTTATGCAAAGAGTATTGCACCAAAAATATTCATAGTTCAGTTTTCATGTTTTCCACCATCCTTAACCCTTGAATTGAACGTTTTTGCTACTGTAAATATCCTGTTATGATATGGTGACATCTGTATAAAAGTATAGTTTGTACCAAAAAACTACCAAATACTAAACAGATTAGGTCTACATTGTACATTGAACTCTTTTATTTAGAAAAAAAGACTTCTGTTTAAAGCTGTCACATGTTCTTGTATCACATCTTCGTTTCAGAGACCTGCAGAGGTGTCAGATTTGCTTCATAATTGGTTGTGTTTGTCAAGTTGTGCATTACTTTATCATATGACTCAGCTCACAGGTGCTCTCCTCTGTCTTTAGAATCGTCTCTTGGGCTCGGCTCTGGATGTCGTAGCAGCTCGTGCGAACACAGACTCACAGTCCGCCCTGCACACGGGCTCTGGAATCACCCAGACAGACTCTCTGCCTGTTCAGATCTCTGGGAGTCGCAGCATCAGACTCTCTGCCACTGATCAAACTAGAAGCCCAGTGTCAGGTGAGTTGTGGTGTCTGAATATCATGAATATTTTAGCATAATAAAAATCCTGTTTGAGCAAAGTTACAAATTCACTCCAAAGAGAGTTATTTTCTATATCATAATCTGAACTCTCTGAAACTCCTCGATTGTAGTCTTGAGTTTTCTTCCAGGAGTGTACACTTCACGATATTCCTCATTTAAATAATTCTTGCCCAATGTATATACATAAAACGAGGCGAGGGCTGGTTGAGTTGTGTTAGTAGTGCGTTGAAACTTGTAGTTATGGTCAGGGGCGTAAATCACGGGGGGGACAGGACCCCCCCAATCTGAGGGCTGTCCCCCCCTGAAAACCATGCTGAGTATTGTAAATAATATAATAATATATACTTAAAATAAATGTGTAAATACTAGTAAAACAATACAAACGCAAACGGGACAAAAAATGCGTTTTAAGTTTAGAAACATTTTGAGTCCACCCTCCCCCCTTGCCCCACAGTGGTTTGATCCACCGCGCACCTCAACTAACGTTACCCATAGAACGTAAAAAAAGTACCACACAAATTTGGGGAGAGAACAAAGCTCTTCAGACAGCAGTTGTGAAACTCCAGTAAGCTGTCAAGGCTATTTTATTCACTTTAAACATCAGATGAAGTGATTATTTTCTCTTTAATACAGATTAGGCAAAACACTGTTAACACCACTTGCCCACCGCGCCACTGCCCCGGGCCACCGTCGCCTTCATTTTTATAGAAATAAAATAATTTGGTTCAGTTAGAGAACAGACGCGTCTGCTCAATACAGCACGAGCCGAACGGGCAAACAGCTGACAGACAAGATGATCGCGGAAGATTTGGTTTCAAAGCGAAGTGTAAAAGCGCCTATTTAAGTGAGTGTGTCATTGTATTGTTTTCCTGCGAATAATAGGCTAATGAACCCAAAATGCAAGCAACCCCCCCCGAATTGGCGCTCATTCTAAACCTAAAGTAGCCTATATGCGCACGGCCGCTCCGCCAGGTCTGTGTTGGGTTTTGCTCAATATGAAAATATGGGCTAGCTTGCTGCAGTTGAATATCTAAAGATCTGAATATCATCGTATAAAATACTATGTGGAGGACGCAAGATAATTTAATAATTATAATATGACTGTGTGGTGAACTTTAATCGTATTTAAACAACTATCAATTTGTGTTGTTGGTCAGATAAAATGAAAGAGAAAAGAAAAATGGACATTAGGCCTACATCATTTTTCAGTGCACCAAAACGGCAAAGTACGAAAGTACTTTCTTTTTTTTTTGGTACACATATCCTTATAAGTACGATTTTGGCTGTATTATTTGTGTCCCCTTCAAAATTTGCTCTTGAGAAATTTCATGTTTATTGTCCCCCCCAACTGTTAGATGAAATTTACGCCCCTGGTTATGGTGAGACCGCTATGGTGATATTTCCCAAACACACTTGAAGCGATTGATCAATCACAACACATTGCTCCAGCCGACCAATCAGAGAACATTAAGCTTTTTGCAAAGAGAGGCTTCATAGGGACAGGAACTAAACAGAGCCTTACAGACAGACTGGGAAGAGAGAGAGAGGTGATGCCGCAATGTCAAATATGTAAAAAATAAAAAATTAAATAAGGTTTTTTGAACATTCAAGCATAACCTATTCTAGTAGACCTCAAAAGTAGACTTCGTAAAATGGCATAATATGGCCTCTTTAAGTCACATGTCATCAGTTCTCGCAGGTGTCTTAAGATGTTTGACAAGAAGAAAGCGTCCAAGACTTTTTGTCTTCATTTCGAATAGTGCATTGTTTCATATTTTGAAACACAACAAACATTTTCCACAATTTTTTGTTTTGTTTCTTTAAAATAAAATAATTTGTTGTGTTATACATTGCAAATACATTAATACACATTAATGGCGGCTTAATATACTTTTTAGGGCCACTGTATGTTTGTATACAAGTAGAATTACTCAAACAAAGGGTGCTGATATTATTGTTTCTACATTGGTTCATTTCTCCTGCAGTCTCAAAGGATGTGCACAGAGAGAAACAAGCAGGTGGACATAGAAGCCCCCTGGACACCCCCGCACCACGGAAGGTCATTCCTAAACCCACCCACTGGACATCATCAACAAGCACCATCAAACCTCAAAGATCCTCTCTCAAAAAACAGGGTTGGTTTCTCTCATGCATCATTTTCTGTGTTTGTTTATTGGCAGAAAGCAATGTTAATGGCAAATATCAGATTTTGTGGGTGTTTATTTATTTATTTTCTTATAAATAAGTCTTAGAGTGGTATTATGGATGAGATTCAAGTTAAAACCACTTGATGGCAGTAGCGTCACTACTGAATTTTTATGTTTGCAGCACTAACAGACAGACACTATAAAACAGAAACAGATTTCCACTTCTTTTACATTATTGTTATGTAGGTGTTAGTTTAGATAATCCATAACAGCGTGAAAATATCTCCCATGACATTCTGTGTGGTTGAATCTAAACGCTTTCTTGGCTGATGTCATTCTGGAATTAGATGCATGCTTTTTGATTTTTGAGTCAGTATATCTAAATATAGACAAATGAAACATACTGTGCAATTTATTTATTGCTTTTTTGTTGCTGTTATTAGTCCTTTGTATTAAGTGATTTACATGCAAAGTCTTTTTTTCTTAATAAGCACGGACTATGTTTTGACAAGAAGACACAGCATTTTAATGAATTACTTCTGCGCATATTTTGCGGCAAATTTTCTGTGGTTAAGTCTCATATCTTATCACTAATATCACTGCATCCATGGCTACAGGCTTTGGAATCCATTGTGCTTTGCCTCCGCCAAGAAACCGCCTGCTTTTAGTTTCCTGTTTAAGAGGCAACAATGATCAGCTCAGCCTAGAACCTGAAACCTGAAACTCCGAAACCAGTCGCTTATCCCCGGGCATGCTTTTCCCCTTTAGACACCATCACTCAACCAATCTGTCACTCCTCCGGATTGGGTTGAAGACTTGCTTTTGCTCTAAAAACCAATTTAAGGCAAAAAGCAGTTGTTGAAAGAGGTGTCACCGTTGAACAGCTGTGTAAATATGAACAGTTCAAGCTGTTCGCCTCAGTCACGCTGTTTTGCTCCTGTCGTAGAGAGCCGAGGCTTGTTATTGGAAAGCTTCGGGCATGTTAGCACAGGCTGACCTGGTAACACAGCTGCTTTAGTGTCTTCAAGTAGTGCGTGTCATTAAACAGGCCGCTGTAGATCTGAATTACCCTACTCGATGTTGTCTAACCGTTACTATAGGCCGAAACACTTTGAAGGTGAACTTGCTTATCACTTTCCTGATTTTCTCTTTCACATCTCCAATTTGCTGGTGATTATGTGTGAGCGGTGCGCTCAGAGATGGAGTCGCTGACACACGCCCATCAGTGTGAAACCTGGGAGAATTTTCCCACCTGAATCTAATCCGCCGGCTGTTGCAGCCCCCCTCGGTGTCTCCCACATGAACGCAGGATTGCTTTCCCAGACGCCGGAGCTTATTCTTAGGCTCACGTTGATGGATGTGTGTGGGAGAACAGAGAGTTAATTATGGCTTGCAGTTTGTCGGTGTGTGTGTTTTTCCTGGAGTGCGAAAATTCTCATCCAAAGCATTAGTTCTGTGTGTTTTCGCACATTCGACCTACATACGTACACAATGCACTCCTCCAGATTGAGTGCTCCACGGAATTCGATGTCAAATTAAGGGATATTCTAAAATCAGTAAACTCAAAGGCTTTGGGTCGTGCGCGTCGAGACAGTGGGAAAATTCTGCAGTAAGATGTCTGTTGCTACTGACTCCATTTTGTCACTTGTGAGCATCAATCTGGTCGCCATGGCAACCCGGCTATTTCAGTGGCAGCGTTGCTCCATCTCTTCGGCTGTCAGACCACTCTCTCTCACTCTCTATTGAAACAGGCTATTTTTAGCCAAACATCCTTTTGTTTCTCGTGTACATCATCAAAGCGGCATTAAATACATGCGGAGAGGGGAAATCTGGAGCATGAAGATTTGTGTTGTGTAGAGGACAATTTTATGTTCACCTGTTTATGAGTAATGCTCCAGGAAATTAGGAGAGGTGTATTAGAACTGGTACATACATGCTCATACATGCTTCGGTCGTAAGGTAAATTTGGCAGCTGTTACTGTTTTTTGGTGGATTTTTTCAACTTTTTAGGTTGCGAGTTTATGAAAGAAAGTGTGTGTTTTAGGTGATATTTTTTATGACCAATATGATGCAGGTAGATTTTATATTAAAGTTTCCAATAATCAAGATGCTTAACCAGTTAAAACCATTCAAAATGTATTATTCAAAATGTCAGCCAAAATATTTTTCAGTATGATCATTTTCCATTGTTAATCATCTTTTAGCAATTTTGCTGTTTACTTAAATGGTCCTGTGGTGTGAGCGATGAGTTTTTAAAAGCTCAAATATCCCTTGGAGTCGCTCTGCGTGTATTATAATTATACAAGAAGTAGAAAAATGTTTACAATCGTTTACTATTGACACTGGAGTCATTCATTCTTTATCCATTTAGCCTTTAGGTCAGTCAGATGTGTCCAAACTGGTAGTGATGGTAGTAAAATCAAATAGGTGAAACAAGAGTCAAATCATGTTGGTGGAGAAGCCTGCAGATTTTACATTAAGGGGTATGAATATTGCAGATGCCCTCAACAGCAATTCATGTGGTCTTACCTCATCAAAGATTTATGGGTAGGAATTTTAGCTCGTACTTGACAAATACTATGTCAAAATATGCGGTTACCTTATCGTAAGGAGATGGCATCATCTTTTCTATATTGTGCAATTATTAAGCTTTATGTATGCATATGTATACTGTTCAAAAGTTTCAGGTCAGTGAGATTTTTTTTATGTTTATGAAAGGAAGGTTTTCTGAAAAATACTGTTATTACTATTTAAAATTTCTGTTTTATATTTAAATATATACCTGTGATGGCAAAGCTGAATTTTCAGCATAATTGCTCAAGAAACATTATTATAAAAAAACAGTTAATATTGATGTTAATATTGTTGTGTAAACCATGACATTTTCAGGATACTTTGATGAATAGAAAGTTCAAACGAACAGCATTTATTTGAAATATAAATCTTTTATTTAAAGAATACTTCACTTTTGATCAATTTAGTGCATTCATGCTGAAATCCCAATTTGGACAGTATATGTGACCCTGGACCACAAAACCAGTCATAAGTCGCACAGGTATATTTGTGGCAATAGCCAACAATACATTGAATGGGTCAAAATGATCAATTTTTCTTTTATGCCAAAAATAATAAGGATATTAAGTAACGATCATGTTCCATGAAGATATTTTATCAATTTCCTACCATAAATATATATATATTTTTATCATTAGTAGTAAAATGCATTGCTAAGGTCTTCATTTGGACAACTTTAAAGGCGATTTTCTCAATATTTAGACTTTTTTGCACCCTCAGATTCCAGATTTTCAAATAGTTGTATCTCGGCCAAATATTCATCAGCTTTCAGATGATGTATAATGTCAATTTCAAAAAATGTACCCTTATGACTGTTTTTTTGGTCCATGGTCTCATATGTGTAGATAATACAGTTTAGGCTAAGCAAGCAGGAAAAATATCTTCAAATACTGTATACTAGCATGTTTTATTAACACCATGACCTACATTGTGATCCTAACGTGTTCATTGTACATTCTGAAAGCTGGAAAGCTTCTTGTCACTGCTTCCATGTCACCCGGGAGATACCAGGGAGAGTCTGTCTGTCCCCCCGCCCCCCCCGCAGGGATGCCCTTTCCGGTATAAATGGCAGACTTTATTATTAGCCAGTGCCCTTACCTGCCGAGACCTCCATCAGTGTTGATGTGCGCTGGGGGGTGGGTCACATGCCGTGCGTCACAACTTAATAGAGCACAGACACGCTAGCCAGGCCTTCAAATGCATTAAGGTTCTTTGTACCCCATAATGCACTTAATGCATTAGACAACCGGCACACCCTTGCCTTTTAACGGCATTTCCCTGTAGTGTTTGTGCAGAGTTTAACCTGCATGGGGTTTTTTAGGTGTAAGAGCTGTGCTCTCGACGGGCTGCAGTCTGGCATTGTGTGTCTGGCAGCACTATTATGAGAATCCGGCCCTTGGTGAGGTGCCAGCTCCATGTTAAATGCTGACTATTGTTTACTGCTCTGTGTTTGGTGTAATTATAAAAGCAGCAGAATGGATCTCCGTGCAGCCACGGGTCTCAAACTCTACAGCTGATGTTTTGCAGCTGTGGATGTGTGTGGGTTTGACGTCACGCGGCAGCTGGGAAATGGGATCGGAATCTGTGCGGTAACGTTGGCAACTTCGTTTAGACCTATCAGGAGCTGTTGTTTCCAGCTGTCACAGTAAACAATCCCAGAATGCAATTTGGAAAAAAATATGAACCAGACAATTGATGACTGATACAGTCTGGTTAATGAAGTTATTGATTTGCTTTTCATGTGACAATATATGTTCATTGAAATTTGTCCACTTGGGTGCAATGACAAAATTTGTATTACATTTATGTGTCCTTCGTTCAGGCATTTCAATATGTACATGCTGGAGAGTCCATCAAAAACTATTTTTCTAATTCATTTTCTAATTTGTTTTTAAACAGTTTTTATGGCCACATACATTATATTTCAGACAGGTTTCTAAAACACACGCACACACTCACACAGTGTCAGATTTATGTTACAAAAGAGTTTGGTTTCAAATGAATGCTTTTATTCACCAATAAAACTTAAAATAAAGAAATTACCATACTTACAGGATTCTTTGGTGGATAATTGTAAGTTTATCTCTAACAATTTTGACTTTTTTCCTCATATTTCCGAGTGTATATCTCACAATTCTAATGTTTTCCTTTCAGAATTGCACGATATAAACACAATATTGTGTCTTTTTCCCCTCAGAATTGCGGGTTTATAAGCCCCAATTCTGACTTCCCGCCCTCAGAATTGTGATATCAACTCGCAATTGCAAGAAAAAAAGTCAGAATTGTGAGATGAGCCTAAAAATTTTATGTTATGTTGTTACCTATATAAAACGTTATAGGTTTAGATATTATTTCATGCTGTAACCGTAAAGCTATTATGCCCCTATGAACAGCACATGGGAATATTATGTAGATCTATTTTTTTTTACATCAAATCTATGCTTGAATAGTAGACTAATCATCGCAGATTTCAGGCTTCATCAGCAGAACTCTATAAATATAAAGACCATCTTTTTTTCCATTCAGATTCTGACATCCAAAGCCACAACAAGACAATTTTCTCTTTTTCTGTGGATTTTGCCCATTTTCCTCTACTGTTTTTCTGCCACCACAATGCGTTCGCAGCTTTATATAACATAAATGTGACGTCTGCTCACAAATGGTCTGTTGTTATTAGCATTTATGATATTATTGAAATGAATGAGATGTTTTTTGAGCAGCAAATCAGCATTTTAGAATGATTCCCTGAAAGATCACTAAAGTCTGGATGTTTAATGATGCTGAAAGTCCAGCTTTGCCATACCGGGACTAAAGTACATTTTAAAACAACAGTTATCGTAATTGCAGTAATATTATAGTTTCATTTGAGGTGTTTCTCAAATGTGTTAAATTACCAGACATTTTACAGCACGGCTCTTTTTGCAGACATTAACAACGATGATTGCTTTTGCACGTCTGCTTGTTCTCTCACAGGAAGCACGGTGCAGAGAGTCTGCGATACAGGAGGCTTTGTTTGCCGTTGAGTCATGAGACTTTAGCTGCTCGTTTAACCGTATTCAAGAAGCCTCATGTTCCCTGTTAGCCAGACACAGGGGCCCGCTGGAGGCGCGCATGGCAGCGCTGCTGTTGTTCCAGTTGGAGGAGGCCCTCCTTACGCTGCCTTTTTGACCTTAAGGAAATGATTACCGTCAGGAGCTCTACTGTTGTTTTTGGAGGATTGAGAAATCCTTGTCCCGCGTATTTATATAGCTTTGTTTCCTTTCGTCTGCATTCCGCAGTGCCGCAGGGAGAGCATTCCACTCTCTGGCCTCCTAATAGGGCTCAGGAAAAAGCACCAGGATATTTTACATCTGCGCCGTATGAGGTTTCCCCCTCCGTGCTCTCAATTTGACTTTTTCCATTTACAGTCACAGGCTGACAAACTGTAAGAATAGCGAAAGAATAACCGTTCGCTTGTGTTCAGAAACGGCTGGCGTGCATCACGTATTTATGGCGCGGGCTATTGGCACAGAGCACTGTATTTCTGCAGAATTGATGACTAGCCGAAACACACGGGGCCTTGTTAGAGTCGTGGGCCCGCAGCAGTGTGTGTTCTGGCAGTGATGAACCGGACTGCTGACTGCGGCAGGTGTCTGGTGGCCAGGCTGATCCTTGCGATATCTTCTCTCTTTGCAGGAAATGGCAGACTTCAGGACCAGAGCCCTAATAACCAGAGGTCTCCTGAGAGATGCGTTGTGCAGCCTGTCGGGGTAAAGAGGTTCGCCATGGCAACAGCTGACAACGGCCAACCAGAGCGGTCCAGGTAATAATAGATCTTGTTTTCAGAGCAGGAAGGCACACAACCCTCGGCCTTTCGTGTTTCTGCGTACACAGTGTGTAACCATAGTAGTGGACCTACATAACCACTTCTTTTCCCAAGCCAAAGGAATGCTTTTGTTTTATTTACAGCGCTCAGTTTGGCCGTCTTGTCTTTTTCATTTAAATACGCCTTCCTAATGTTCCATAAGCAAGTGTCACTTAAAAACAGACGAAGCGCACACGTGTTTTTCTCGAGTGTCTCTCGCCACAAGAGGCTTACCGCAACTTGTCAAAATGACAGTACAAGAAGCAGTGCGTTGATGTTAGTGGTCAACGTTGAAAGTCTTTGTTCTTGGCCTCTGATGTAGCAAGGGAGGTTCTCAATGGGAACATGTTTTTGGATCCCGTTCCAAACACTTTCTGCAGATTTATTTTGGCCTCCTTGAAGAGGATTTGTCATGAGGAGCAAGACACTTGAATTAGAGTTTATATAACATCATGGGACCAACAGAAGACGGTTTGCAGCTGATGCTAACAAACTGTACCTTAAAGTATCATGGCTTTTTAGACGTTTACGATGGCAATGCCATGTTTTTTGGATTTTGTTTTTTGTCAATACAATAGTAAATTAATTAGTTAATCAATAGGATCAATACATTTAATTTGATTTTGTTTTAAATAAATGAATACCTTTTTTGTAGCAAGGATGCTTTAAATTGATCAAAAGTGACAGTAAAGACTTTTAAAATGTTACAAAAGGTCTTTTAAACATTAAAATAGAAATAATTTAAATTGTAATAATATTTTGCAATATTGTTTTTACTGTATTTTGATCAAATAAATCAAATAAAAATGTGTATATTTATTCAAAATAAAAAAATAAAAAAATTGAACTATACATATAGCCAAAAATATTGGCTAATTATATGGTAGATATGTCTGTCTCTTACTAACATCAATATGTTAATTATTTAATATTTTTTTGTTAGAGGAGTGTTTATTAACATAACATTATCAAATGTGTCGTTTTTAATAAATGTGGCTATACCTAGTGTGCTATTTATACTGTTTTGTGATCGAAAGCCTCTTGTATGTTCTTCCGGAAGCTTTGCGATACAGTTTGTGTTGGTTTTGTGACAGAACGTTTTAAAAGAGTAAATTTGCTTTCACTACCACCACTTTTTTTAGCAGATCAGCAGCTGCATTTTTCTTTCTCGTTTTAAGTCAGTACTTCTGTGTAACAGTAAGGTCTCTTCTAAAAAAATAAATAAAATACAAGTGAGGGAGAGAGAGAGAGAGAGAAAGTCATACATCTGCAGGTTACAGAGTGCTCAACACAAGATGTGCACACACGAGCAGCTCTGGGAAGTCTCCGAGCAGCCTCTGGTTCCCATGGCAACTGTGAGGCGGTCTCTATCGGCTCCATCTGAGAATAGGTAAAGTAAATCTGCATGCATCTGGCCGCCCGCCAGCGTCTCAAATGAAAGAGCACTTTGAATAGCTGCCAGGTTTGGAGGAGGAGAGAGGCTGTCAGGCCTGCTTAATGTTGGCAGTTTGTACTTGGCAAGACTTGCCTTTTCCCAGAATCCCTCACTCTGGCAGCCCGCCAGCCACTTAGCGGAAGCTGAGAGTTAACCCCTGCGATAAGCTGGTGGAAAGCTGAACGTGGAAAACTTTCCATGCAGAGTATGTGTGTGTCCGCACATGCATGTGGCTCTGTGTGCGTGTGTGTGAGAGAGAATAGGTGGGTGGGTGGATGTTCTGCACAGTGTGTGTGTGTGTGTGTGTGTGTGTGTGAGTGAGAGAGTGAGTGCCAAGCCTCAGGGTGATCTGTATTCATGAGAAGACTACAGGGACAGCGAAACATCCCTCAGTGAAAAAGAAAGGAGGGTGAAATATCCTTTACAGGCAGAATTTACATTTTTGCATTTTTTTTCTGCCCGTAAAATCCCAGTTAAATATTTTTGTGCAATATAATTCAAGTGTTTTTCTCCAAAATATAAATATTTGAGTTCTACATATGGCCTTGTGTCGCGCAAGGGCGTTTGAGTGTTTGCGAGGTAAAGCCTGATTTCATTTTGAAGTCAAGTGACTCACTCAAGATAATTTGCACAAACACTCGTTTCTTTGTGTTGTTAATTTGGGGCACAAGCGAAAGACATCAGGCTCATTTACACCATCCGAGTCGCAAGCACAAAGCACAAATACTGTACAAATTGTCTCCGGCTTTGCAAGCTGGAAGACATTCTGCTTGCCATAGCTGTAGTGGTTATTTTATCCCTTTGACATCCAAATTCAGGCCCTGCGATGCTTGATGTACTGTATATATAATTTTCAGCAGAGGGAGAAAATCACATCCTCAGATTTGGCTCCTGCCTTACTTGGTAGTTATGTTTTTGTTTTTTGCTTGGATAAAGCACAGCTTCTTTCCGTGCCAGTAGAATGCAAGGATTGCAATAAATGGCATTTCTCCTCTCCTCCAGACCTCCCTTGCTTTTTTTTCTTCTTTCGGTTTTTCCACCCCCTCGTCTTGTTGTATAACAGGGCACCGTTTTTTTTTTTTTTAACACATCGTCTACGGTGTGTTGTTAAGCAAAGAATAGACTATGGGAAAGGGGCTTTAGAGGCGGGGCTGCCAAACTTCCTCATTTAAGGTAAACAAACACCCAGAGGCTGACCGATATTACCATGCAAAACCACAGAAATATCAATAATCATATTTATGAAATCACTTAAAGATGTCAGAATATCTACAGTAGACATAACATTGTTTATGTTTAAAGAAGGCTGTACACCATGAAGCATATATTATTTTAAATGCCCAAAAATATCTTGTGTGTATGGCCACAGTATGCTTATTATTATTGTAAATCACACATGCAATATTGCTGGTGTAAGCATTTTTACAACATGATCTTGCATTATTAATAGAACCACAGAATAGCAAGCTTACGGACTTTTAGAAGCACTAAGAACAGACACTCTGGAAGAAACATGAATACCTCAGATTTTCCACCCACAACTCTGGATCTTGTATTCTGAAAGCAAGCTGGCCAATGAGGGATGGCAAGCAGCATAAACATTATTTTATATTTTATTAGTATTAAATAAAAAGTTTTCCTCTGTTTTTGTTATTAGTACTTTTTTTGTATGTGATCCAGTGTCCATTTAATTTTCACTTGTAACTTTTCATTAGATTGTAATGTTTATTCTAATGGTGATGTGTATCGATTAAATTACCATTTTATAATCATTTATCACATGTATTCATTAGAAACTAGAATTTATATTTTTGGTACTAGTGATTATCCCAATAGTGATGACTGTTGGGATAATTATTGGGATAACTATTCTATTTGTACTGAAAATTTTCACTGTTGTTCTGATATTAACTATTCACTACAGGCTAGTATGCATGCTGGTGTCTATTCCAGAATTACTATAGTAACTGTTCATTAGTTTCTAGTGATTATTTCCTAGAGACATATTCTAGACTTAATAGTACTCCTTTATCAGAAAAAAATATATACTAATAAACACTAACGTTGCAATTTGTTACCAGTAACATTTTGATAGTTACTTGCCACTATTGAGACTAGAGTGACTAGAATGAAATAAATACTAGTATATAATGAACAAGTACTGAATTGCTACTATTTACCATTGGATTTTCTTAACGATCATTTAAAAGGTGCTAGTAACTTAAAAATAGACAATAGTATGTTTTGAGCATAAATGTTTAAACGGCTTGCCATAATGGTGGCGGTGCGCGTTTCTCGGTCCATTCAGAAGATTTGTTAGGGAGTGGTTAGCGCATGCGCACTCGCATGGCAACAAGTGGCTTGTCATTTGTAACAGAAAAAGGAACTGCGGAACGTGGTGCTTACGTCACTGGCCCAGCCAGGTGGCATTCCGAGAAGCAGAAGAGGCGCATTCGCCTCCTAGTAACCGTATAACGGATCCGAGAGGAGCAGCTCAACATGTCTTCGGCGCAGGTCTCCTCGTCGAGGAGACAGTCGTGTTATCTGTGCGACCTGCCGCGCATGCCGTGGGCGATGATTTGGGATTTTACGGAGCCCGTGTGCAGGGGCTGCGTGAACTACGAAGGCGCGGATCGGATCGAGTTTGTTATCGAGACCGCGCGCCATCTGAAGCGGGCTCATGGCTTCCAGGAAGGGAGATCCCCGGGTCCCGCGCCGCCGTCTGCGGTGAAAGCGCAAGCGGCAATGTCATCCAAGGAGTCGGTGCAGATGAATCATGTGGACGGCTCGTCCAAACAGCAGCAGCAGCAGCAACAACAACAACAGCAGCAGCAGCAGTCCGGCTTGGACCGATACGCGCTCGGAACGGAGAGATCGCGCTTTGATTATTCCAGCATAGGCGCGCACAGGCTACCGAACGGGATCGGTGGACCGAACGGCTTCCCCAAATCAGACGACGGACCCCCCGAACTCAACCGACAGAGCCCTAACTCGCGTCGGAACCACGGGCTGGTGGCTGTGTCGGGGCAGATGAGCGTGCCGCCGAACCTCCTCCCGCAGACCCTCCTGAACGGCCCACCGTCAGCAGCGAGTATAGCGCAGCACAGTCTGTCTGGACGAGCCCCTCCAGCCACGACCAGCATCGGACCCGCGCTCGCGCTCTCCGAGCAAGGTAAAAGACCCGGTTCTGTGTCCAGCACGGACCAAGAGAGAGATCTGAAAGAGAAACAGCGTAACGCAGAGGCTCTGTCTGAACTTGGTGAAAGTTTGAGAAACAGGTCAGAGGATTGGGCAAACAAACCTAAGATAGTGAGGGACACACTGATCACACTTTCCAATTGCACTCCGTTTGATGTGAGGTTCAAGAAAGATCATTCCCTTCTAGGTAGGGTGTTTGCTTTTGATGCCATTTCCAAGCCCGGCATGGACTATGAACTGAAAATCTTCATTGAGTACCCCAGTGGATCTGGTAATGTGTTTTCCAGTGCGTCCGGTGTGGCTAAACAGATGTATCAGGACTGCATGAAAGACTTTGGCAGAGGGCTTTCCTCTGGCTTTAAATACCTGGAATATGAGAAAAAGCACGGCTCTGGTGACTGGAGGCTCCTGGGCGATTTGCTGCCGGAGTCTGTGCGTTTCTTTAAGGAGGGGCTCGGAGGTGAAATGCTGCCCCAGCCGTACATCGATGCCAGCTGCCCTCTGCTGCCCTCGGCACTGGTCAACATGCCCCGCGCCGTGGCGTCGGGCAGCGCGCTCAGGACGGGCGTGCGCAAACGCAAAGCCTCCCCCGAACCGGACTCGGCCGACGGGGAGCAGCAGAGACAGCAGTGGATGGCGAGTCAAAGCGAGGCGCTCAAACTGACCATGGCATCCGGCTCGTTCGCAGCCTCTCACGGCGGACCACCACCCCTGGGGTCGGTGCACTCCAGCCGAGCCACCCCACCCGAGTCGGCCCCACAAAATGGACAGTCCCCCATGGCTGCGCTCATGTCGGTCGCAGACACTTTGGGTAACGCACACTCGCCAAAGGACAGCAACTCTGTGCACTCCACCACATCCACCCGACACAACAGTAGCAGCCCGGTCTCCCCCGCCTCGGTGTCCGGACAGCGGCGTTTGGCCTCCCGAAACGGGGAGATCAGTCTGGCCGGGACGCCTTCCCAATCAGGTTCACATCAGGGCATGGATCAGGTGCACCCTCAGAACATTCCAGACTCACCCATGGCCAATAACGGACCCTTGTGTTGTACTATCTGCCACGAACGTTTAGAAGACACACACTTCGTCCAGTGCCCGTCAGTTCCTAACCACAAATTCTGCTTCCCGTGTTCCCGGGAAAGCATTAAAGCGCAGGGGGCCACAGGAGAGGTGTACTGCCCCAGCGGAGAGAAATGTCCCCTGGTAGGATCAAACGTGCCTTGGGCTTTCATGCAAGGCGAGATAGCGACCATTTTAGCTGGGGATGTGAAAGTAAAGAAAGAAAGAGACCCTTAAAAATCAATATATATGCTTCCTGCAACAAAAACAGACAAGTGAAGCGAGTATATTTAAGGTTGTGTCTTAAAGCCTAGTGAACTGCCTACAAAGACGACATTTATGAATATTATCGATGCATTTTAAATGCTAAGTGTGCAGCCCGCTCGGTTTCGAGACACAGCCTACTTGTTGTGAATATTGAAGTAACAGAAATAGTCCAGTGTACAGAGACATTTGTTTTCCTCCGCGAAGGAGGAGGATGTGTGCGTGGAAACCTTTTTTTACGGCACTTTTACGGTTTACGTTAACGTTTCTATTCAATTTCATACTTATTTTCCACATCTTACATGTACAATCCCAAGAAAAAAAAAAAAAAAATTAATGAATACACTTTTTGTGGTAGGTATAACAAATGAAGTGAGTCTAAGAGAGGGCATTCTTTGTTTCTTGGATCCCGATTCCCGTCCTTTTTTTTTTTTTTTTTTTTTTAGTATGATCTTTAAAACAGCAGTTTTTAATTTGTATCCCG
>NC_137106.1:36439940-36647440 GCF_949357685.1 Gobio gobio
TCAAGGCCAGTCCCTCCTTGAGGGCCAGGGCCTGTTACAGCTTCCTGTAGATTCCCGCCGGAGAAGTGGCGGGTGGGGGGCTAGTTTGGGGGCAGGGGATTGTTTCTTAGCACATGAAAATGGCCTATAGGGCACCATGGAGACTCCGTCTGTCGTGAAAAGCTCGCAGGCTGGATTGTTCAAGGATGGTTTCACTTGATTGATCTAAAGTGTTGAACTGAGAACCCGCTGAATACATGCCGGAGTGCGATTTTTGTGTCCTTTGACTCTTTCATGTGCTTTTTAATTCGGTTTACTGCAACTACAGTGCGTGAAACGTCACATTTTTTTAAATATTCATCTCATTTTTCCCCACAAACCACCGAGTACTGAACATTCCTTCCTTTGTTTTTAGTTTGCAGACTGTCTGGCTTGTTGGAAGGAAAGGGTTAATTTGTAACCACGGTCTGTGCGGCTCTTGGCCGGCTCACTGGAGAAATGTAGCCCCCTTTCATTCTCTGGGTTGTTTACACGACTGGCAGCCATTTTAGACTGGAGCTCTGCTAACACAGAGAGGTCTCGGGTTTCTTAGGCTTTCACAGTGCAGCGAGTTCAGTCAGCGGCTTGTTCTGTCATCCATCTTCCATTGGGGACCCTTCCCCCCTCACACATTCACACACACACACACACACACTCTCTTTCTCATTCTGCAATCTGGTCACCATCCACTGTACTCGGAGAGCTGTATAATGTTCACTTTTAAGTGCTCTGTTGTTTATTAAAGCATTAAGCCACTTAAGGCCGAACATTATAGTGATTTTTCCACGGTTAAGGGGTGTTTTTGGTTAACGCATTGCGGAAGTGTGTTTTATCATGTTATTGCATCAGCAATATGATAGAACAGAACGATGTTCTGTATGTAATGCATTAGTCAAATGTATAAATGTTAATCTTAATGAAATGCAGTTGGTCCAGACACATACATTTTAATACTCTACTTTATATTTATATATATTTTCTCATTTTTTTACATTATAGGATATTGCAGTGATAAAACAGACGGCTATTTTGTTCGATTTTTTTTTCTTCACTTCGCTTACACAACATATGTTTAATTGCTCTGACTCTTTTTTTGTGCCTCATTCTCTCGTTTGTCCTTTTTTTTTCTCAGTCAGTCAACATTGATTTGTCCTAAATTTGAAAGCGCATGCTTTCACAGAGCTGTTAAGGGATCAGGATTCTGTGTCTGCATTAGTATCTGTCTGTCTGTTGCCTTGATCATGTACCAAGAAACACAGATGATCTCACTGGACTAAAACCATCAGTATTAATAGCAGCGAAACTCCCATGTAATGAAAACCTTCCCAACGACCTTGTGGTGAAACCAAAGGTTGTCATCTATCGCAGCTGCTTGAAAGGACAATGGGTGTGGTTTGCCCACTGAAGGGTCTAATTGGAGGGCTCTTTAACGGTGATGTCATTTATTTGTCTATGGGTCTTTAACTTAGCACTGTTGCTTTCCCATCACTCAGGCATTATTCCAGACCTTTTGATTGGACCTAATCAGGTGTTCCTCTGTGTCAAAACAACCCCAGCCCCTCATCACACCCGGAGCGGTATCATCTGCTTTCATTTGGAAATGAGTAAGATTGATCAGCCGAGGACTCCTGAGATGTTTGTTATAATCATGTCAACAAATACACCCTCTATTTACGAGATAGATTTAGCCTTTTCTAGAATCAATAAGCCGTGCATGGTATTGTATGAAAGCAGCTCATTTGTTTCAAATGATTTTGTTAGCATGTTGATATTTGTTCTGCGGTAAATACTAGTGTTGAATTGAGCTGATTTTGACCTTTTCTGTTTGGTTGATCATCCAATAGGCGAGAATGATCAGTTCAATGGGCAAGTAATCAGAAATTACGCTACCATGTTAGATCATGGATTATTATTATTATTATTTTTTTAATTGTGTGCTCGGATCTTTGCATAATTTTCATTATCAAGTTACATCTGAAGATTGCTCCAAGATGTACTGACCTGAAAATATGTTTAGCATGAAGTGATTTAGTTTTTTTGCATTACATTTAAAGGTGCACTGTGTAAATTTGCAAATTGCAACTGCCCACCGCTCACCCCTCCCTTTCGATGCACATAGAGAAGCTACGATGGCTGACGCAGGACAAAGATGACGTCGTCTGAGACAGCAGAGAGTAGCTTGCACTCTGTAGAGCAGTTTGTCCATTTAGGGCTACTGTAGAAACATGCCGGCACAAAATGGTGACTTCACTGTAAGGCGACCCGCGGTGTATGTAGTAGGGATGCACCGATACCATTTTTATTTAAAGACCAAGTACGAGTACCGATATTTTTTTCCTGCTACTCGCCGATATCGATGCCTATACATTTATTAATTAAATTTTTCTTTCTTTTTTTTGGTGATGTGGCAGTTTTCCAAGCACAGCACAGTGAGACTAATGAATGTAGCACAGCTTCTTTATTATTACTCGAATGAAAAAAGTATTATTTTATGTGCTTATCACAAATTTAAAGCTCAAATTTCAGTATCCAATAACTTTTAAAAGGGCATAATTACCATTGTCATAAAAAGAAAACATGCAGTTCGCAATGTGTGGGTTGTTATCATTAATTTTGAAGTATTTCCACACCCCTGAGCTGATATTTTGTCTACTGTTGCCGCCGGTGTCTCTGTGCACGGAAAATTCTGTCAGTTATGTCACGTGAGGTATCGGTCTTTGGTATGTGGGGTATTTTTACGAGTACCAGTACAAGTACATGAGCTTGGTATCGGGCTCGATACCGATATTGGTATCCGTAACAGTGCATCCCTTGCATGTAGATAGAAATAGCTCATTCTAACATAATAAAAACATAACGGTCCATTATGTAAGGTCTTTATACACAACTGAAAAGGTATGTATATTATATTGCATTTCTGTCAATAGATCCTCATAAATATTACACACTGCACCTTTAATACGAATTTCATGAAAACAATGGGGACATTTTTTTATTTTCTATATACATAAATGGGTGTGTGTGTGTGTATATATAAAACATTTTTGAAAGTCTTTGAGAGATTTTCCCCAATAATAATAATCTTTTCCCCTTCCACCGACATGTCAGAATGCAAAACAAGCAGTTGTGCTCTGAAATAACATTAATATTTAATATTCCTCGTCTCAACGGCTGAAGTCATGTACTGTGTGTCTGTACTCCCCCGTTCGTTTTTCCCTGTATTTTATTCCACTCCCTCTTCGGCCGTTTTGTTGACTGAACATTTTTGCAGTGTATCCAGCTGCCGCCTGCCGTGCGCTGTGCTCGATGACCTCAGCTCCTGGCTGCCGATTGGTTAATATAGACTTTGACATTACTGCAGCCCGACGCCACCAATACCCCCTGCAAACAGAGGTGTTTCGGATGGGTACAGTCGCAATCACCTTCCTCCTGTCACCTGGCCTGGGTGTGAACCCCCTCTACCCATCCCTCTACCCATCTCCCCCCAACATGTAGCCCATCTGTTGCGTGAATGAGACCTGTGATGGTGCTTCATTACAGAGTGTTAGAGGAATGTCAACAGCTGAACCAGACTTCCCTTCACACTTCCAGACTTGAAATAAGTAAAGGGAAAAAGTATGTGTAAATTGTTTTCGCAGACGGTTTATTTCAGGCTTGGCTGTGATGCTGTTCACGCCAATCTTGAAATGGTATAACTCAGGAATCCTATTGAAATTCGACTAAAGAATGAAAGAATGTCATTGACAAACTCTCCTTTGTGTGTGTGTGTGTTTTTTTTTTTTTTTTTTGCAAGCCCTGGTGCTCTCATGTCATGACTGAATTTAAAACACTGAGGCCATTGATAAAATGTCCATTAAAGTGGATGAATATTGAAACAATGAGTCACATGGCGAACACATCAATATAAGCCTCATACATTTTTTAGTAAAGGCTTTAAAAAAATGGCATATATATGTGTATATATATTGGGGCGCCTGCCTTTACATGCACATGAACTTTAATGACATCCCATTCTTAATCCGTAGGGTTTAATATGGAGTTGGCCCACTCTTCGTAGCTGTAACAGCTTCAACTCTTCTGGGAAGGCTTTCCACAAGGTTTAGGAGTGTGTTTATGGGAATTTTTGACCATTCTTCTAGAAGCGCATTTGTGAAGTCAGGCACTGATGTTGGACGAGAAGGCCTGGCTCACAGTCGCCGCTCTAATTCATCCCAAAGGTGTTCTATCAGGTTGAGGTCAGGACTCTGTGCAGGCCAGTCAATTTCCGCCACACCAGACTCACTCATCCATGTCTTTACGGCGTTGCTTTGTGCACTGGTGCGCAGTCACGTTGGAACAGGAAGGGGCCATCCAGCTCTCTACGCACTGTTCTTGAGCTAATCTGAAGGCCACACAAAGTTTAGAGGTCTATTGACTCTGCAGGAAGTTGGCGAATTCTGCGCATGCGCTGACCCCGCTCTGTGATTTTTACGTGGCCTTGCTGTTGTTCCCAATTACTTCCACTTTGTTATAATACCACTAACAGTTGACCGTAGAATATTTAGTAGTGAGGAAATTTCATTTCAAATACCACGCTTGAATTCACTGAGCTCCTGAGAGCGACTCATTCTTAAACAAGTGTTTGTAGAAGCGTCTGCATGCCTAGTGCTTGTTTTTATACACCTGTGGCTATGGAAGTGATTGGAACACCTGGCGTGTCCCAATACTTCTGACAATATAGTGTGTATAGAAAATTGAGAAGCAATTTTAAAGCACCGAGATGTCACATGTCTGGCACCTGATATTTTCAGGGCATCACTATGTGGTTGCTGTTCCGACTCCGAGCCAATTATGTTGGTTTGTTGGTTTGCGGTTGCTAGGGTGTTTTTGATGATTTGTTTTTAGACCCAAGTCAAAATAGCCCATCACCAAATCTCTATATGATATACTGGTGACCTTTTGACTGCTTTTTTAATTTGATTTCATTTTTTATTATTATTTATTTCAACCTTATAGCACAGTCCACACATCCGGTCTCATGAATGGATTGTCAGATCTGTGCATGCAGGTTAAAACTTTATTTAGCAGGTTAGCAGGTTTATTTATGCAGGTTAAGACTTTATTTAGAATGCATAGCTCCTAACTTAATAAAACAGGCTCTGTGACTACACTCAAAAATGCTGCATTTTTTTAGAGTGTACGAGGAACGATTACCTCAAAATGTGTGTCCTTATGCAAGTTTAAAGGTCTTTATTTAAATTAAATACATACACCTCTTTAGCTGTTGTCTTATGCCAGTGATTATCCTCCACGTGCTAACTACAGTACATCTAGGGTCTTAATTGTACCATTGATTAATGTTGTGTGGAGTTGTTGTTGTCTATTGGTTTGATTTTGTACAGCACTTTGGAATGGAATAACGTGTGTTGTATTTAAATGAGCTTTAAAAATAAAATGAATTGAAGTGTGGTGGGGCGAGTTAAGCTCCAAAACGTTATAGGTTTGCTCAAATCCTTAACCCCAAGTATAAGAAATAGTAACAGTGATGCTTGCCTTAGCTTTGCACCATTTTCATATACTGCCTTTAGTGGAGGAATATTACCAAAGCGTGATTGGCGCCGTCTCTGACATTTCTCGCAAATGCTGTGTGTGCTGCACTGTAGTCTGGCATGGCATTAGATTGTGTGGCTCTTCATGTCTTCAGTGTGATTAGGAGATGGAGTCTGTTCTTTAAATAGAATGCCAATGAAGGAGTGCATGGTCTGATTGGCAGTGGCAATGTATAATTCAGTTTTCAACCCCCAGGATTCAGAGCGAGTCTGTGTTCTGATTACTAATCAGCAGACACAGTGACTCTCCCCACCTCCTCTACGGCGAGAAGGCGCGACCTGCTATCAGCTGCTGTGTCTGTCATGAACTGTTGCGTGCCAATCTGGAGAGCCCCGCTAAAAGAGGCGGGAGGGGGGTGAGAGAAGATGCCTGTTACCATGGAGAAGCAGACCTGGGGTGATGGTGGTTGGTTGTAAGCCTAGGTCTTTTTAGTCTCCAGATATCCTGTTTTTCTTTTCCTCTTTTCAGAGCCCTCCTGAATGAATGCCCTGCGGTCCATGGGAACATACAGTTTCCTGCAGTGTAGAAGAGGTTTTGCATGCGGACAGCTGCAGTAGAAGTCTAGGATTGCATCTGTCAGTAGTTTAGTAGTACTTAACTGTAAGTAATAAGCTTCAACGTCCAATTTGTCGTCCACCGTTTGTGCTACAGACGTGAATGACTCTTGAAATCATGTGGCATTTGGAGGAGAGGTGCACTGTGAAAAATATCCTGTTATATATACGGAAAAAATCGGCAGCTGTGGTTGCCACAAATTCATTGTGGTGACAATGTTTCACGTGTTATGGGGTGGCATATTAGTGGCTATATACGACTTGTAACTGTATATTTGATGAATGAATATAATTTTAATATGCAAAGCTAACTAAACTCAAACTAAAAATCAGTTTTTTACCGTAAAATGTACTGATAACAACAACAACAATAATACAAGGGGTTCAAAAGAAAGCCACATGATAAATCATAAATATAAAACATGGCCAATACTTGTGGATGGACAGTGCACAGTCACACACACAGACAAAACACCATCAGGGTAACATGCATGACCCTAAAATAATGCAATAAATGGGTAAAATACGAAAGAAACAACGTTGATGTCATGCAGGGACTTCTGGGAATGTATTTTTGTTTTTTTACTTGTAAAAACCATAGATTTGACAGTGTGTTATAGTAAAATTGCATATAATGTGATAAGCATTTACAATTTGTATCCGTGTATGGCAAGGTAACTTGCACATTAATCGTATTTTCTGTAGCATCACAGTATTTTTCTATAAAAATGTATATTAAAAAAAAAGTTTGCAGTGTGTGCCATTACTTAAATGGGTGAAATACTGTATTTAGACTATACAGGGAGTGCAGAATTATTAGGCACGTTGATTTTCTGATCATATTTTTTTCCAGGCACATTTGACCAATTCCAAACCACAGTAATCCTAATAACTACTATTGATTTAGTATTTAATAATGTATAAGTGATATATAATGGTTCATGAAGGCTGGAAATGAAAATCACCTTATATTCAGGTGTGCAGAATTATTAGGCATGTTTTCTTTTACAGATAAATTGAGCCAAAAAAGAGATTTAACTCAGACTGAAAAGTCAAAAAGTATTAAATGCCCATGAGAAGGATGCAATACTAATGCAATACTAGACATTGCAGTTAAGGCATGACCATTGGACAGTGAAATGCTCGTTGGGTCAGCAGGATCTGACAAAAACATGTGGTGAAGAAAAGACACCTGTTAACCGCAAAAGAATTAAGGTGAAGAATTAAGGGTGAAACCATCAGGAACCCTTTAGTCTCCAGCGCCACCATTTTCCAGAGCTGCAACCTACCTGGAGTCTCCAGAAGTGCAAGGTGTCAGGATCTCAGAGACTTCAGTTAGGTAAAGAATCCTAAAAAATGACCCCCACTAGATAAGAATCATAAGCTGAAGTGTTGTAAAATACATGAAGAAGGTTTTTTTTATAGGCTTTATGGACAGATAGGTTGAGAGTGACTCTTGAAGGACCAGCACCACATCCTCTAGTACCACTGTTTGAAGAATTCATCTTCCAGAATCTGGCAGTACGTTTTGGGAGTTCATTTTTAGTCCATCTCTGCAAAACGGACTTCAGGATGGACTAAAATGAACTCCCAAAACGTACTGCCAGATTCTGGAAGATGAATTCTTCAAACAGTGGTACTAGAGGATGTGGTGCTGGTCCTTCAAGAGTCATTCTCAACCTATAAAACCTATAAAGCCTATAAAAAAGCAGGCTTCATGTATTTTACAACACTTCAGCTTGTGATTCTTATCTAGTGGGGGTCATTTTTTAGGATTCTTTACCTAACTGAAGTCTCTGAGATCCTGACACCTTGCACTTCTGGAGACTCCAGGTAGGTTGCAGCTCTGGAAAATGGTGGCGCTGGAGACTAAAGGGTTCCTGATGGTTTCACCCTTAATTCTTCACCTTAATTCTTTTGCGGTTAATAGGTGTCTTTTCTTCACCACCTGTTTTTGTCTGACCCTGCTGACCCAACGAGCATTTCACTGTCCAATGGTCATGCCTTAACTGCAATGTCTAGTATTGCATTAGTATTGCATCCTTCTCATGGGCATTTAATACTTTTTGACTTTTCAGTCTGAGTTAAATCTCTTTTTTGGCTCAATTTATCTGTAAAAGAAAACATGCCTAATAATTCTGCACACCTGAATATAAGGTGATTTTCATTTCCAGCCTTCATGAACCATTATATATCACTTATACATTATTAAATACTAAATCAATAGTAGTTATTAGGATTACTGTGGTTTGGAATTGGTCAAATGTGCCTGGAAAAAAAATATGATCAGAAAATCAACGTGCCTAATAATTCTGCACTCCCTGTATATAGGTATATATAGACTACCGTAGAGACTTATTTCTCTTATTATAAAGATATAGTTCTAAAAATCATTCAAGTCCATACCACAACTATAACGACAATGGCACAGAGAAGCAATATAGTTAGAATCACTTTTTAGAGCGATTTTTTTTTTTTTCAGCTGATGAACGATAAAAACATTGACAGCCAATCAGAATCCATCCTGCTTTAAAGAGCTTGCACATTTAAAGTGTAAGATGATATAAGCATGGTGCGCATGCTTTGAATAAACAGAACAATATTGTCCTTGGTGTGAATTGACTTTTAAACTTAAGACTAGAGTTTAGCAAGTAACCGCTGCAAAATAAAACTTTCTTCCAAATTTCAAAGTTTTATGAAACAGCTGTTGTTTTTTCCATGTCAATGATTTTAGTAGCACTATAGGTGTGATGAAAAATAATGCCCTTGATTTTGTAAAGTGAAGGTTTTATGTGTATATTTTACAGCTATCTGACTGTGAAGGTTGATTTATGGTCGGCGTCTATCTCTCGCTCTTGTTTTCTCACTAGTTTTGGCCGTCTCTCTTCTATCCATCATATGTCTCGCTTCTCATCCTGATTTTGTTTTTGTTCTGGAGCCAACCTTCCTTTGTTTCATCTGTCCGACCCGTTCACATTTCTAGTAATCAGAACCAGAGCCGCTCCAGGAGTCCGACGTCCCACTAGCCTGGGGTGAATTCTGGCGGTTTGGTTGTACTTATTCACATTCCATGGCACATTTTTTTGAAAGCTAGCTGAAATGTGGGCCATAGAGTACACTGAGTCCACTACATCTTTCCAGCTTTCCTTTTTTTCCTCAGCATTTTAAAGCTTCCCAGAAAAACAAGCCCAGCTTTTCCCAAATTTTAAAGCCATTACTGAATTTTAGCCAGTGGCTAAATCAACCTCGTGTTCCCATGTTGTCTGCACGATAATCAGATATATGTAATATCCACAGAGGGAGTTCAGACCGAGGATGAGTCATAGCTAGTGCGGTTTTAAATCATAGAGCTTCATTCACACCCTTGAACGCCTGCGTCGTCTTTTTAAAGGTTGTGATTTGCTCATTCACACTCTTTTGCTGGATCCACTATAGTCAGGAGGACTCCTGCTGGTTAGTATGTGGTAATGCATGCTGCCTTATGGATTTGGGGTTTTGTTTGGTGGTAATTGCATGCTACTTGTTTTGAGCTGTCGAATAGCTTATTGACTGTACTATCTCGTTCCTTTTTACTTCATCTAAATCAACGTCAAAAGAAGTCACATCGCATCGATATTTTCCTACATATCTCTGAAACACACAGGCACCACCAAGACGCCTCTTTATTGATTATCGGTTCACATGAACAAAGCAGTTCCCTTCAAGTTCACCTCCTTAAATGGCACCAAAGTCAACATAAAATCAAAATTGATCGCATTTTACTTTTGTAATGCACATTCCTGGTCTAATTGTGCAAGATTTGTCAACCACTTGTTCTCAACCAAACCCTAATCAAACCATAACCCTATAGTAAGTACATATAGTTCAATTAATATTACTCAGTACTTAAATATATATTGACACCTTAAAATAAAGTGTAACACTTTATGCTGACGTAGTTACATTGTACTTACTCAAATAAGTAATATTAACTACAAGTACTTAGAGAGATAGAGATATGTTTAGGGTTTGGTTTACGGTTAGTTACTTGTAATTATGCATAATTTACTGTTATTACTATAGTATGTACATGTAGTAACCAATGTGTAACTATCAGTGTTGGGGAAAGTTACTTTGAAAAGTAATCAGTCCTTCCAGAAAAATGCGGCTTTTTTTTGTGATTGTTGCGGGCAAAAATCCTTGATTATGCGGCACGTTTTCTTAAAAAATGCGATGAAAAATGCAGGATATTTATGCAATTGTATGCGATAAAATTGCGGGAACTTGCAAAAACTGCGGTTTGATGAGAAAGAGAAAAAAAGCACTACATCACAGAAAGTGCTGGAATATTTAAGTTCTCATCTTGTTTTATTGAAGACCTTAATAATGGCTCAAATTTACAAAACATTTAGTCAATCAAGTTCTGTAGCTTTACAAAAGGAATATGCTACAACTTCTGAAAAAATTAATAAATAACTTCCTGTTTTACAGATGTCGCTATACAAAACAGACATTTGAGTGCTTCCAATGCACAAAGTGCAATCTCTTAAAGGGTTAGTTCACCTAAAAATGAAAATGCTGTCATTAATGACTTCCCTTTATGTTGTTGGACACAAATTAAGATATTTTAGTTGAATTCCGATGGCTCAGAAAGGCCTCCATTGGCACAATGTACACTCTCAAGACCCATAAAAGGTAGCCTACTAAAGACGTCGTTACAAAGTCCATCTCACTACAGTGGTTCTACAATAACTTTATGAAGCGACGATAATAGTTATTGTGTGCAAAAAAAACTAAATAACGACTTATATAGTGATGACTGATTTCAAAACACAGCATCATGATGCTATGAATCATCGAGTCGATTCATGATTCGGATCGCGTGTCAAACTGCTGAAATACGTGACTTTGGCGATCCAACCCGCTGAATCGACTCATTGATTCATAACGCTTCAAACCGCTGAATCAACTCATTGATTCATAACGCTTCAACCCGCTGAATCGACTCATTGATTCATAACGCTTCAAACCGCTGAATCAACTCATTGATTCATAACGCTTCAAACCGCTGAATCAACTCATTGATTCATAACGCTTCAAACCGCTGAATCGACTCATTGATTCATGACGCTTCAAACCGCTGAATCAACTCATTGATTCATAACGCTTCAAACCGCTGAATCGACTCATTGATTCATAACGCTTCAAAGCTTCATGATGCTGTGTTTTGAAATCAGTCAGCACACAGGGAAACTGCTTTGCTCTTTTGCTGTTATTTTTGTTGGCCAATGGGAGTTTGTGCTTCATCATGGTTTCACCGGTATCTATGGTTTCTCTGCGGGGTTTGAAGCTTTTCGATGACGTTCGCGTCGGGTAATCACGTCACTTCAAAACGTTCCCATGGCAATAGGCGGAAATGGCGGCTCTTGTGTGAAGTAAACGAAAATTTTTCAACTTTCTGCTAATATTTATGACTTTTTTTGCAATGAAAATGCGGGGATTATGAAATCATGCTAGCCCCGCATATTTTGCACGCGGAAATAGGCAATTTATGCGGCGAAAGTGCGGCGTATTTGAAAAAATGCGGCCCCCGCATGAATATGCAGACTTTGGCTGATTATGCGTTAAATCACGCGATCGCATAATCGCGTTTTTCTGGAGGGACTGAGTAATGCATTACAATATTGCGTTACTTTTTCTCACCTGGGCTGGGCTTGTTTTTTGTTTTTTGTTTTTTATAACAAAAAAGTTATATTTTTGTGCAACGGTAAAGACCTCTTCATACCAAAATTGAAATAAGCCCCAGGCTGAGGTAAAAATGCAGATTCACGCATGAACAGTAGAGGGCGCAGCTCTGCTGTGCTGCCATTCTGGATAATGGTAGAATAGGATGCAGGAGAAAAAAAGTTTTACCAATAAAAACAAAACATCTAGTAATTTTCATCATCAAAGGTCAGCAGCAAGACATTGGTAAATTAAATATAAAGGTAGATTATGCATAAAAATAGTTGTTTTATTTAACATTTAATTATTGGAGGATTGCATAGTACTCTGATTTTGCATTTGACTGATTTCATTCATTTTGAGGAGGACAGAATCTTTATTGTGCAAGTGAGATAAATAAATGCTCACATTTAGTCTAAAACTACAATAACCATCATGTTTACACTTGTCTGCACTTATTTTTCTCAACATGGGGGCAGGAGAGCTGTCAGTCAAATTAATGTAAAAAAGTAACATGCGTTACTTTTTTGAAAAAGTAACTCAGATATTTTGTTGTAAATTTGAAAAGTAATGCGTTACTTTACTAGTTACTTGGAAAAAGTAATATTATTACGTAACTCAAGTTACTTGTAATGCGTTACCCCCAACACAGGTAACTATGCCACCTTAAAATAAAGTGTTACCCAAATGTCATTTTCTGCCAACATCACCAAGACCTCTTCATTTTGTACTTTTTCTCTCCATTGGGGTCCACTTTTCACATTCCCAATGGATAAATTAAAGGGGCTATATGCAACTTTTTCCCCAAAATAAACGTAACAATTGCCTTTTTATTTGACCATTTATGACTCAAACATCTCCTGATGAGCATACTGACACCTTGTCCGCTCACAGTGGGTGCACCTATAAGCCTGTATCCTATTTTTCCTATTTTCTGGCGGGTCGTCTTTTCCCGCGCTGTCTGCGGATGTGACGTCACCACCGCTGCGAGAGCGAGCAGAAAATGAGAGCAGTTCTGTTTTTTGGCCACAGGTGTCAGTCGCGAGTTTAAATTTCAGAAAAACGCATATAGCCCCTTTAAAATAATTTTTGAATTATCTTTGAATATCTTGTTTTGCTTGTAAATGTATCATATTATAGGAGTACACCCTTACAAATAAAGGTTTCAAAAGATGCCGTAGAAGAACCATATTTGGTTCCCAGAAGAACCTTTCAGTGAAAAGTTCTTAGACGGTGTTGAAGAACCTTTAGCACCTTTGTGTGTTGGAAAGGTTCTATGGATGTTAAATGTTCTTCAAGGAACCATTGATAAAGAAAGAACCTATATTTTAAAGAGTGTTTTGTGTTGACTTAAACTGCAAATCCTCCGAAGGTCCACTTTTAAAACTCTTTACCTGCGCTGACCACGCCAGACAGCGAGTCTAATGTATTGCAGCCTGTTTGCTAATGGCAGCCGCCAGTCCTGGCACAGATGTTGAGCTGTAGAGGAGAGCAGTGCCGCCCAAACTCCCTGTTCCTTCACGGTGATTAATGAAACCCCAGCTCACCGAGCTCCTCTCTCAGCCTCGACGGACCGCTTCGGTCTCTCAGGTCCCCGCTGTATTTCCTTCACGCTGTCAGATTTATACCAGGGTGTAGTGCATATTTATGAAGTGCACTCTCCATTTGCTCTCGCGGCTTGTTTTTCTTACATTTACTGTCCATGGCTCTGGATATTAATCATACGTCACTCACTCCCTATGCTGCAGCTGTCGTTGCTCTTATGGTCGTACACCAGCCGCATAATTGAGCGAAACGCTCCAGATCTGCAGGAAGTAGGTCTAAGGAGCCAACTTGTACACCAGGGTACTTGTGGTGAATGTTAACATTAAAATTTGTTCCTTTTAAAAGACTTCATATTTCTGCTGAATGCTAATGTCTTTGTTTAATATGTGTATATCAGCTGTCCGTTTTATATTCCACCCCAGCTGAAGCCAGTCGCCTTGCACGCCCATAGTTGCATCCCAAATTTGCATGCTAGCCAGACTAAGTAGTATGCAAAATGGTGATTAGCGCGCCACTTTGGAAATAGTAATAACAGAGGTGCCTAGATTGTGTTCTATTTTTTTTAAACGTACATCCTTGGCTTCTGTAGCACATAATTCCTTGAGCTCTACATCTAAATTTTAAGTGCAGATTTTGAATGTTTGAATCTAAAAGTTACATAATAATGAACTAACATGTGAACTTGCATAATAATGAACAACGCTGACACTATATGGTTAAACGGAAACTGGTATCAAGAATTTTGTAGAATGTTGTAGTACAATCTAAAACTAGTAGATTGTCTTAATATATACTTAAAGGGATAGTTCGCCAAAAAAATTAAATCTCTCATCATTTACTCACCCACATCATTCCAAACCTGTATGACTTACATTCTTCTGCAGGAATCAAAATATATATTTGAAGAACATTGTGGATAAAAACAATATTGGACCCCTGTGGCTTTCATTGTATGAACAAAAAAATAGATATTATTTTGTGTTCTCGGAAGAACACAGTCATACATGTTTGGAAAGACATGAGGGTGAGGAAATTAACTGTATACACATTCCCATTAACGGCAATGTAGGTGAATGGAACAACATCTGATAGTTTGTCATTGGTGTTGTTTTTTAAATATGATCCCAATGGCTTTCTCAATGTCATATCATACTAGTTTAGGAATTGAACTGTCCCACTTTACCTGTATTCGCTCCACATACTTTTAGGTCATGGTAAAATGCGAATTGGAATGCTGCCCATGGCTTTGCACGTTTAAACGGGCAAAGTTATTATCAAATTACATGGCTGTCTAGAATAATCAATTCTGATTGGCCTTTTGCAGTCACATGTTTTTATAGTGCTGGGAATCGATAAAAAAAATTAACTAATTAATAAAGAAAATTCTGACAGGTTTATTAGGCTGTTGTCACAACATGCATTTTCTCTAAACTATTTACATTCCAAAACTGACTGCATTTTTCTGAATACTCTGCAAGATGGCCATTTTGACATCATTTTGTACTTATTTAATCACTTAAGTGCAATATGCCACGAAAAAGGAGTCAAGTTAGTACTCTCAAGCTGCTTTATGAGAGTGGCACTTATATTGATAAGTGGTGCACATGATTTTGATGTGAGCTTGAAACCTGCGAGATTGACCAAAATTGTGCAATACCCGCAACCCGTGCCAATATTCAAGATATGAGGACCTGAGTGAGAGGAGGCAGGTGCTTGTCAAACTGTGAATTCAATGTCCGAGAGAATGGAGAGTGGGAAAGCGCAGCTGGTATCAGTGTATCGATACTTCAGAAAAGGAGTATTGGAAGCATTTCAGATATTTCTGTATGATACATATCAAAATATCGATATTTTTGACAACACTACCTCATTTATTTACGTCGTTCCAAGCATGTTTGACCTTTTTTTGGGAGCACAAAATATGTATTTTGTTTTGTTTTTGTCTATACAATGACAAGTCAAAGGGGTCCAGTATTCTTTAGATCCCAGCGTTCTTCAAAAATTCATCTTTTGTGTTCTGCTGAAGAAAGTCATAGCACATTTTTTATGTGAACAATCCCTTTAATGTCCATTAATGCTTGTAATAAAGAGGGCAATGTACAGTAAGCCAGTCATAATTGCAAAATAAGACCAACTTACTGTCCATTAACTCATTATTGCTGTGTCCAGTTGAACAGAATGAAAACGGACCACTTTAGGGTCAAAATGGTGTTTACTTAGGCTCCTCCCACCGTTTATATCCCGTAGATATCAGTTATTCTGCGTGAATTTGGTGTTGGAATTACGGTAGCAAAAAAATTTAATGAGGTTCCTCTTTGTCACTCCTTGTGTGTGCTGCAAGCATTCGCTACAAATTTCATCTGACATAGTGAAGACTGCGTGTGATGTAATGTATTTTCATGAGTGCTGTGCTCGTTTTGACGTGGCGCGTCTGAATGCCGTGGGTGTCATAGTTAGTTTCTGCCGGGAGATGTTTCGGTCTGTTGCCCTTTCCGTCAATGGGGCAGGCCGTGGGGGGAGGAGCCCCTTAGCGTGTCATTCCGATGTGACGAACAGAGATGACACGGGCAGAAAATAACCTTCTATTTCAGCCCCAACCAAACCCCCTTTAACGTATGATGGAACCAGCCAATCACAGCTGGCTCTGTTGCTAGGTAATGGCTCTGCCGCCCCCGTGCCTGAGTATGTTAATACAAGGCGATCTCATCCCCCTTGCCGAGACGAGAGATTGTACGGATGTGGGTGTGTTGGGGGTTTGTCTACTACAGTGAGGGAGAGCGGCCGAGATGATGAGAAAAAATACAAAGGCCAACAGACAGAATTATAGGGGATAGACGAGAATGAATCATCGTGGTCAGATTCAGTTGGTTGGTTTCCTCAGCAGACGGCTTTATACAAAAGCAACCTGTCTTCCATTTAGTGAACAGGTTCCCTCACAATAAAAAGAAAGATCAAACTCTGTTCTTCATTTTTGTTTCTTTGTCTTTAATCCATTTGATGTTCCCTCATTAAAAATGTTCCCTTCATCTTAGTGGCATGAGATTTTGTGACTTTTGTTACATTATCTATCTAAACACACACACACACACACACACACACACACACACACACACACACACACACACACACACACACACACACACACACACACACACACACACACACACACACACACACACACACACACACACACACACACACACAAGAAACTGGGCTAGATGATTTGGTTGTTCTGAAGGTGTGTAAAAAAACATCACACTAAGGGTCTTCATTGAAAAAAATGTTTTTTTCATTTTCCAATGAAATCAATAAATCCGAAGGCTTGGTACTAGAGCACAAATGCAGCGTGGAACAAACATGCTCACTCACACAAACACACACACATTTGACTGCAAAGCAAAATCAGGGGTGAGATATGAAGGGGTGAGACCTAACACATGCACACGCATGCATACACACAACTCCTGTTAATTTCTGCTTATTGCTATTGATTTTATGTACATATTTTTTTAATCAATTCTCATTCTAAAGTGATTTTTTTTTTTTTTTTTTGCATTTGGTTTACTTTGTGAATACAATCTGACTCTTACGTTTTTTTTTAGTGCCATTTTAGTTATATATTTGCAAATTTGTGCGACCATATTGCAAAAACAGACACTTCAAAGCATTTCAAACAACAAAAATACTGATTTAATGTATTTTATAATGTTTAAATGTATATATTCACAAAATATATCAAAAAAAGTTGTGATAGCAGTTGGACACATCCAGAAGAATGAATGGATCTCTATGGCCCTCTGCAGGATGTATATGGTCCAAACACTTTATTTCTAAAACTGTAATTCCTACGCTTTCCTTTCAAATGATATATCATTTGTATTAAAAAACGGTATATTTGCTCTGTAAATGTGTGGGGCCCAAACGAACACTAAAGACCCTGTGTAAAGGGGAAATGAGGACCGAATGAGAGGGTGAAGAGGTGCGGTCACATTAGTAATATTTTCGGGGGGAAAGTTTGCGGTCTATTGTCAATAGTGTAGTGATGCACGAAGCACAGCTCACACAGAAGTCACTTAGAAACAGGCAGCTTTCTGTTGGTCAACATGGCGAGTTATGATCAACTTGAACCCTGCTCAAAATCTTTTGTCATCAAGCGAAATTCCCAGTCGCGCAAATTTGTATTGAATTCACTCTATATCTACCATTCAATTCCATAAAGTAATGCTAATTGTGATCACGCCTTTACTGTCTCATGTTGTTACAGTAACTTTGACTATCTAGAACTTGTTCTTCCATACAGTCTGTTAAATTTGATCTATTTTAATATATTGTAAAATATAATTTATTCCTGTGACAGCAAAGCTGAATATTCAGCATCATTACTCCAGTCTTCTTCAGTCAGTGTCACATGATCACAGAAATCATTCTAATATGCTGATTTGCTGCTCAAGAAACGTATTATTTTGTGTGGAAACCGTGATGCACTACTGTCATGATTCATTGATTAATAGAATGTTCAAAACATCAGCATTTATTTTAAATTATTTAAGTCTTTACAGTCATCAATTGAATGCATCCTTTTTGAACAGTAGTGTATAGTGCTCAGTATGCAAATTTCATGCATGGAATTCCCAAAGGAATTGGATTAAAAGTCCACCACTTGGCCCGAATTAATCATGCAATCCAGCTAGACCATGTGACAGTGTAGCATACTACTCTTCAAAACATCTGCCATTGCATACTGTTTTGCATACTACTTTTAAAATGAGTAAAAAGTAGGATGAATTTAGATAAACTGGATTTTTTTTCTTTCATTTCAATTACAAATTTACTTGAATTCACCCTACATACTGCACAGTATGCAGTAAGCACCACGCTGTTGTTGTTCCCAATATTATGGCTGTTCGATGATTTTATTCACTATATTAGTTTTGTTATTTGACTTACACCAACAATGCAGTTTCTCAGGAGCTCTTTCTGTGTGTGGACTTGCTTGTGTCCATTCCCAGTGCGCACACATCAGCCCTGATTTTGAGACACTGTGGTGTGGCAGCAGCAGGCCAGCAGTGACGGACGGCTTGTCAGAGTGACAGCCACCGGAACAAACACGCGCATGTGTACGTGCTTGCATTAATATGCATGATCCCTGCACACATGCCCCTGGTTGTTATTTGGGGGAAAAAGACCTTTACATTAATCAAAAAATGCATGAGCTTTGTATTAAGTGAGATAAATATTAATGAGGAAGCATGGTTTGGATGGGCGGATGTAGTTTAATAACAAGCGTATGTGTGCTGGTGTTCGCTGAGGAGAATGCTGGGAAGGCCGGCAGGGTGCAGGCCAGTGAGCGGAATACTAATGTGGCCGCATACCTTTGTTCCGTTCCAGCCCTCACGTTTCTCTGGAGTCATTCATATGCATTCGAGCGCATTGTGTCTGTGTGGACGTACTACAGTCAGATAATTGTCCCCTCCTAGAGCACATAACTATTGCCGGATTTGTTATCACGCGTACAGGTGTTATTTCTGTACCTTTTGTGGGGTCAATGCTAAGACAATAATTTCTCTTTTAGTGTGTTTCTAGGGTATGTTTATAGCAATAAGGTGCTCAAGGCATTTTGGTAATTGATCAGTACTCATTTATTTATTTGTTTGTTTGCTTTGCTTTTTTTCCGATGCCTGAACCATTTTATTCCATTCCCATCAATATCAAATACTGTGTATATATATATATATATATATATATATATATACATACATACATACATACATACACACACACACACACACACACACACACACACACACACACACACACACACACACACACACACACACACACACACACACACACACACACACACACACACACACACACACACACACACACACACACACCGATCAGGCATAACATTATGATAATAGATATTCCTAATATTGTGTTGGTCCTCCTTTAGCTGCCAAAACAGCCCTGACCCGTTGAGGCATGGACTCTGTAACGGAGTTTGTTCGTGTGGGAAGAAGGAGGCGGGAACCGGCGAACAATAAACAACAAACTTTAATAAAATAAATGAACAAAGTGAAAGGAAAAGTGGCAGCCGCGCACATACATAAACAAAACATACATAAAACACAACTTAAAATCCAGGCCTGGTCCTCTCTCGTGCTTCACTGTCGTCGCTCCTCCTTTATACTCCCGACACGAGGTCACTAATGACCTCACGGTCCCTCAGCCTCGCTGCTCGCCACAGACTCCACTAGACCCTTGAAGGTGTGCGGTGGTATCTGGCACCAAGATGTTAGCAGCAGATCCTTTAAGTCCTGTAAGTTGCGAGGTGGGGACTCCATAGATCAGACATGTTTGTTCAGCACATCCACAGATGCTCTATTGGATTGAGATCTGGGGAATTTGGAGTCCAAGTCAACACCTCAAATGGAAAAAAGATATTTGTGGAAATATCTTAATTTGTGGAAATATCTTTGAAGTCGAATTATTTTCATTTGTGTTCCGAAAATGAATGAAAGTCTTACGGGTTTGGCATGACATGAGGGTGAGTAATTAATGACTTTTGGGTGAAATAACTCTTTAACAGGATTGGACACTTCTTGAAGGATTTTAGGCCCTGTCTACAAACACAGGTATTTTCAAAACCGCAGCTTTTTCTATGTGGTTTGGCCATTAGTTCACATGCAAACGCAGTATCCGGACACTGAAACCAGACTTTTTTTGAAAACTCCTGCCTGGGTGAACATTTTTAGAAACTCCAGTTGCAGTGTTGTCATGTGGACAGTGAAACCTGAGATTTTTGCTTGTTACGTCAGAACCGGCAATAACTTTTTTTCCAGGCTTCTGATTGGCCAACAAGGCTTCACGGTTTGGGTTATATTGCCACCTGTTGGTTTGGCATGCTCTTGACAGTGCTTCATAGTGTGGACACAATTGTTTTTTTTTTTTACAGAGGAAAAACTCTTTTTATAAAAATACCCATGTACATGTGGATAAGGCCTTAGTTCTTTCACTGGAAAATAAATGTCCATTTTATTATTGTGCATATGTTTGAATTGACTAATCGATTTCCTCGGTTGCAATGCAATTTTTTTTTAGCACATTTTACTGTGCAAATATGACTCGTGAATGATGTTTGTGTTCAGTAGACTGCATGTGTGTTCTCCCCGCTGTAGCCAGACCTTTTCCAGGGGGAGTTGCACCACATTAGTGGACTCCAGTCTAAATGTCACCCACTACTGAAAGACAACTCCTCCCTGCACCAGGAGCCCCTGCACTGACCTTGATCCTGCAGAAATGCCACGGTATCCACCCTGCCTTGACATTACACTGGAGAGAAGGGACTATATTTGCACATGAAGACTCTTGCCATTAAATATCCCACACAACCATTTGTTGAACCTTCTGTTTGTTTGGCTCTGAATGGCCCTTGTGGTACTTTTACTCTCTGTCATTTGTCTTCGTATTACGTACTGGTGGTTATGTAGTTAGTCTACATAGTTAGCTACCTAATATAGCAACTTCTTAACTGTAATGGAGACTCCTAAATGTCTGGTTTGAAACGTTAGTCAAGTTTACCATTTAGTAAAATGTTTATGGTACAAGAAAGTGTCTTTTTACATAGTCATTGCAAATAAAGAGTCATCTACTAGCTCATCTTTTAAAAACTGCACACAGTTGATTTCATTAGAGACCGGCGTTAGCATGCTGACAATGCCCGTTGTTGCACACTTCTTTGAGAATTGAACTCCTGCAATTCTAAATATAGTTTTGTTATTTTGTTTATTTATATATCATCTTCCAACCATCAGACAGTGGAACAACTTAATGCACAGAAGTCAGACAAAGGAATATCCAACATCTGATTCCAATGGAGTTTACTTAGAAGTAATGGATACTTTTGTTCAGCAAGGATGCATTAAATTGATCAAAAGTGACTGTGAAGACTTTTATATTGCTACCAAAAAATCTATTTTAAATAAAAGCTGTTCTTTTGAGCTTTCTATTTATCAAAGAATCATGAAATGATCAGTTTACACAAATAAATATGAAGCAGAACAACTGTTTTCAACTGATAAATAATAATAATAAATGTTTCTCGAGCTTCAAATCAGCATATTATAATGATTTCTGAAGGATCATGTGACACTGAAGACTGGAGTAATGATGCTGAAAATTCAGCTTTGCATCACAGGAATAAATTATGTTTTAAAATATATTAAAATAGCAATTAAGAACTAAATTAAACAAAATATTCCGTGATCTCTTCCCAACCTGCCTTCGCTGCACAATTGAACCAGGCATGTTATCGTATTCTTTCTGGTCTTGTCCGAAACTGTCTGATTTTTGGGTGCTTTTCTGTTATTTTTTCTTTACCAATAGACCCCAACCTCTTAACAGTATTGTTTGGTATCTTGCGAGAATCTGTTCATTTAAACGCATTACAGGCTGACAGTGTAGCCTTTGCAACTCTACTGGCTAGGCGACTTATTCTTATGAATTGGAAGACTGCAGTCCTTATCGCCAATGCGTTTTTGACCTTTTATACGCCCTCAAGATGGAAAAGATTCGGTTCGCAATAAAATAAAAGCCAAAATTCGGTTCGCAATAAAACAAAAGCCAAAACTTTTTCTGAAAGTCTGGAGCCCTCTTCTGGGATATTTTAAGGAGACAACTACATCTGAATTTTTATTTATTTATAAAATTTGTATTTAATAATTTCGTATTCTTTTTTTCCTTTTTTTTATTATTAGTTATTGTTTTTTTTTGTGAAAAACTATGCTTGCCAAGTGTTTTCTTTTTTTCTTAATCTGAATTAATGTATGGTTGTATCTGTTAGGTTAAGTATCTTTATTTTGTATTCTATATTACCATATTTACGTTATTGTTACGTTCTGTCAGACCTAAGATTAACCAAATAAAAGCACAAAAAAATAGCAATTGGATTATTTAAAGGTCCCATGGCATGGATTTTTTATTTTACTTTATAATGTATTATGAGGTGTACTTATATTGTTAGTAGGATTTTTACATCATAAAATGTCATAATTTAGAAATAAAAGGCATTTTTTCTATACTGATGTTTGCCCTGTGGCTGAATGCCCTGTTTCAAGGGGCGTGTCTGCTGTGAGACTTCAGTGAAAACGCCCACTGTTGTGATTGGCTGACATCTTTGCATTTGAAATGAGTATTAGATCTTGTAGCGGAGGGGGCGTGGTTTAACGAGGTCTACGAGCAGGCACGAGCTGCTGCCAGAGAGACGGATGGACCTGAGTTCACTTCTCATCAGTTCTCTCAGCACGTCTCAGTTCAGTGAACTGTTGTAGTTACTAGAATATACTTCAGGTTATTTGTTTATTTCTAGTCGGAGGGACTGTCACTCATGTCAGAAAGTTAGTAACTTTAGTAAATTATGGATCAACGCTGACTTGAGACGCGAACCGTTTAGAACGATTCAGTCCGATTTGGTGAACTGGTTCGACCGGTTCACTAAAAAGAACCGGTTAAAAAAAAACGATTCGTTCGCAAACCGGACATCACTAATGGACCAGAGATGGAGCGATTGCTAACAAAGTTATATTGTAACTACTGAGTTGTGAGAGTGCTGTCAGCGCGAGTTTATTTTGTTTGTATCTGAGAGTTCTGAATAAACACGAGTCCCAGTCACGCCGAGCCCGTCTTCCTCATTATTTTAACTTTGTAACACATGCAATGTACCATTACAGCTGTCGAGATAAACGAGTTACGAGTAAGTGTTGATTATAGCATTTATTTTTAGACATTTTCCTATCATATGAAAAGCATCAGTGAGTACATTGGCCCTCATTTATCAAAAGTGCGTACACCAAATTTCCAGCGTACACCTGGCGTACGCCCAAAACCACGGTGACTTTGAGATTTATCAAAATGGACGTTGGCGTATGGCACGCTCAAATCCTACGCTAGCTCAGGAGGTGGTGTACGCACGTTTTGAGTTAGTGCGAAAATGCAGAAAAACAATTCCTAACACCACAAAACGCTCTGACAAAGATATGCTATTTTATGACCCACTGTAAAAAAACAACAACAACAACTAAAGCCCTATTCACACGGGATAAGTACGCTATTATCTGGGGACCTCGTGTGATTTAGAAATTACTCCCCCACATCTGAGTTTTGCGTAGCACATTCGCACGGGATAAATTGTGATTTTACTCGAATTTACTGACTTATCTCCCGGATATGATGTAAAGACTTGAAAATGTTTTTTCGTTATAGATATAGCTGTATGAAATTATAAACAGTCGTATCGATATCATTTTGATTGTTTTATAGTAATAAAAATAATTTTGTTCAGTTAGAGAACAGACGCAATTAAAAACGTAACTGAGCAATATAACAATAGGCTACGACGGAAGATTCAGTTTCAAAGCTAAATGTAAAAGTGCCCATTTAAGCGAGTTGTCATTGTACTGTTCTGTTTTTGTGTTTTTCATTAAGAATAATATTAAACACACCATTCAAGCAATTACTCCCAAATTGGTGATCATTCTAAAGTGAAAGTAGGCTATAATCCGCGCGGCCGCACGGGAAGTCATAATGGTGCGCATTATATACAGCCTATCCATTCTTCATGAAAGATAAAGATAGAAATGCGCACAGGACACAAAAACCTTGCAAAAATTATATACGATCCGCCTAATCCCGGCCAAATCACAGAGATGCTGATTCGCACGGGACTATGTTATCACAGAACCTCTGTGTTTGGCGAAATATGGTAGGTAATTTGCGGGGGAATATTTACATTAGCCTACATATTACAGACATGGCCGATTCGCACGGGATTAAGATCACAGACATTCTCTGCGAATAGGGATATAGTAATTATAAACTTCAGTGTTTATTTTTGTGCAACATGGACTTCAATGTTTCATTTGTGTGACTTTACCAAAGCATTTGATTTGTAGGCATATGTATTCCTCCAGTTGCGAGCCTGTGCGCTTTACCTGATGTTGGTTATGACGTCATAACAGGACAATTCAAGATCAGCTTGTCTGAGCTGTCATTTTCTCAAAGGCAGAGAAAGACAGCCAGAACTCGGTTTACAGCGATCAAAATTTCTAGCCACTTGGGGACAATATTCAGGCTAGGGAAACACATATTAATGTTGAAAAAACCTCATAAAATGAAAATTTCATGCCATGGGACCTTTAAAATGTAATATTTCAAAATATTACTTTTTTTTTTACTGTTTTACTGTATTTGTGATCAAATTAATGCAGCCTTTGGTGAACATAAAAGACTTACCGACCCCAAACTTTTCAACATTACTGTACTTTTTTATGGAAAATGTGTTGCAATTTCTTTTTCTTTGGAACATAGATGCGCTGCTGCCTAGGATTTAGGCTTTAGACGTTGTACAACAGCCTAAGTTTGCTTTGGAACAGAGTTAAAATGTCTGTTCTGGAAGAACATGAAAAACGTGAGTTATGTGCGCACAGTGTGACGGAAACCTTGAGGGATTCTAAGAGGAGTAATTCAGAGGAGAGTTTCATCATTCTGGTGTTGGATTCAGCACTGTCCTCATCTCTGTTTCTCTCCTTCAGGCCCAACTGTGTTCTGTCCTGTAAAATTGCTTTTAAATTACATTTCTAGGTTTCTCCTAAGATTTCCTTGACTATCTCTGGAGGAGAGGAAATAAATATCCATTCGGAATATCCAATTTCAGCTATTTCTGCGCTATGGAAGTTGGCAGTGAGCTGGACTCAATGTACCTGTCAGGTCTTTAACCCTCAGTGTTTCCTATTACAGTAAACCAAACCAAGCTTACAAAGATCCATAATGTAGTGTCTTTGAATGTTCTTCAATTGGTCGCCTTTCTCAACAAATATTGACTTATCATTTATCAGAATATTATTAGTAATTAATTTGATCAACATTTGAATTGATTGACAGCACTAATAAAGATGCACAGTGGAAATTTTAAAATAACATCTGTAATAATTTGATAGGATTCTCATGCAGCGTCTGTATTCGGAGCACATTTACACTTCATACTCGGTCTGAAAACATAATCATCTGAAGATTGGATATGATGAAGAGTGTTAAAGGAACGAGGGCACCCTGTACAAATCATGATAAATGTGTGTGAACGAGCCGCGCTCGCCCATGCTGTGCTGCCAGAGCTTCACTTCGCAGCCTCGGGCATCAGGTGGCCGGATTTAAATAGCAAGGGCCGGGGCCACATCTGTTGCGGCTGGTCTGGTGGAGAGAGCCGCCGATGCTCGAGTCTGTGTGTGCGAGATGACATTTAGATGAGCGGGGATTTACCCAGCAGCTGTGCAGACGCTGGTCGGCATGATGGATGATGGGTCTGGTTGCCTAATGTACAGCTCAGAAAAACAGTTGTATGCTGTTGCTCAATGTGGATTTTTGTCAAAGGCAATGGTTCCCTTCTGAACCAGAATTATCTGTAGTTTGTTTTTGCGCGCGTGTTTGTGTGTGTGTGTGTGTGTGTGTGTGTGTGTGAGAGAGAGACAGCTTTACATTTATACACAAGCTTAGTTCTGCTGCATAACAATTGTATCTACACTATGTTCAGAAAAGAATACTAGCAATTCATGTTTCAAGCAGTTTTGTTACGTTTGTCACATGACCTCTTTATGCCATTTATTTAGCGTGTGGGTCTGGAAAAGAATATGGATCCTTTTTTTTTTCATTTTGGCTAAAAATATCTTTAATCCGTCAAATAATGAATCAAGTGTCTCAAATTTTGGTATACAGTATTGCACATGGTGTGCTCTGGTAGCGTTCTTAACATTTGATATCCATACAAATATTGTATGTAGTACTGAAAAATAGTTTGAGTAGTATTGTAGTATGCATTCTGAACCCATATACGGATACTCTTAAATATTGTCTTCTTCTTCTAGACTATTGTCTTGGATGCATACTACTTATACTATTTTTGCAGTATGTCATGTTCGTATGGATAGTTTTAAATATAGTCTTCTTCTAGAATATATTGGTTTGAATGCATACTACCATACTAATACTAATTCATCAGTAGGTTTAGTGTTATGGGCATATGTAATGTCTTGGATATTGTTTTCCTCTTCTAAACTATATAGGTTTGGGTGCATACCTGTACAAATTTTGCATAATGTGTAGTCTTAAAGTCTTATGTGCATATGTATTATATATTATCTTCCTCTTTTATGCTTTATGAGATTGAAATCCATACCACTCTTTACTATTTTTGCAGTATGTATAGTTGTGCATATGAATAGTTTTTATAATTGAAAGAATGCCTAATATAAATCTTCTAGACTATATGGGTTCTGATGCATACGACCATACTACTCATACTATTTTTGCAGTATGCAGTTTGAACACTCTTATGTGTATATGCATAGTCTTGGATATATTATTCCTCTTCTAGACTGTGGGTTTGGATGCATTCTAACACACTAATACTACTTCAGTAGGTATAGCGTTATGTGCATATCGTTAGCCTCATAGCATAATTGCCCAGATCATATTTCAATGTGTTTGGACTTAGGCAATTATGCTATGAGGCTAACGATATGTAATGTCTTGGATATTGTCTTCCTCTTCTAAACTGTAATACAGTCATGGTCAGAATTATTGACACCCCTGGTAAATAAGATCAAAGATGGCTTCTGCATCGTTTATCCTTTTTATCTTTTATTAAAACATTTTAGAAAAATCTAGCCTTTCATTGAAGTAAAATAATTGAAAGTGGGGGGTAAATCACTTTATGAAATAAATGCTTTTCTCCAAAACACTTTGGCCATAATTATTGGCACTCTTTTATTAAATACTTTTTGCAACCTCCTTTTGCCAAGATAACAGCTCTGAGTCTTTTTCTATAATGCCTGATGAGTTTGGTGAACACCTGACAAGATATCATTCCTCCATACAGAATCTCTCCAGATCCTTCAGATTCCCAGCTCTTCTCTTCACCTCACCCCACCCCACTCATTTGCTATAGGGTTCAGGTCAGGGGACTGGGATGGTCATGGCAGAAGCTTCATTTTGTGCTCAGTGACACATTTGTTTGTTGATTTTGATGTTTGTTTTGGATCGTTGTCCTGATGGATGATCCAACCACGGCCCATTATAAGATTTCTAGCAGAGGCCGTCAGGTTTTGATTTTTTATCTGTTGGTATTTGCTAGAATCCATGAGACCATTTATCTGAACAAGATGTCCAGAACCTCCAGCAAAAAAAGAGGCCCACAACATTAAAGATCCAGCCGTATATTTAACACAGTGGGCATTGGGTACTTTTTATCCCTGTTTGGACCAAACCCATCTGGTGGGTTTTCTGCCAAAAATCTACCATACTACACATATGTCCCTATTTTGGCAGTATGCGGTTTGAATACTCTTATGTGGATATGCATAGTTTTGGATATAGTCTTCCTCTTCTAAACTATATGGGTTTGGATGCATACTACCATACTAAGACTATTTTTGTCTTTATGTGTAGTGCTATATGATTTTGGAATACATACAGCACAACTAGCTCATACTTAACAATTTGTTTAGTATGTATTTTGCATATAATATGAAGCGATTGGATTATACATAGTGCAAGTGCATAAGCATGAGTAGTATGGTAGTATGCACCCCAACCTATAACTAGAAGAGGAAGACTACTTGAGTTTGGATGCATACTACTCATACCATATTTTGCAGTGTGCATTACGCAGTATTTATGTTACATATGAGCATAGACTTATTGCGGAATGCATATGACTCATACTAGTTTGTACTACTAATATTTTTGCAGTATGTTTATTGTGTAGAGACGTAGTATACTTTTTTTTTGTTTTTTTGATGCTACCCTGTTTGAACTGGCTTACTTGAAAGTTAAACATGTTTTTTGTATAAGTTGTGTTTAATTGGCTATTTTGTCAAATAATGTCTGTCATTGAAACGGTGCGCGGTCACCTTTATAAATATAGTCAGCAGTCAGAAACCCTGCTGGTTTTTTGTTACCCAGGTCTCCCTCGCTCTGCATGAGGTTCACCTCGGTGCAGTGAATAACCCGCCTGCCCCTGACATTTCACTCTTCCTCACACAAATGATATCTCTTCACCAGACTGCACGTTTGAAGCTCACGCGGCTTCCTCCCGCCATATTACTGCAGCCTACTGTTGCCTTTTCCTGAGCATTTGAGGTGAGAACAGTGGGAAACCTCGCCCTTCCTCCACCCTCTGCTTTCCCATCTCCTTTCACCTATTCAGAAAGAGGTTTTTCCCCTTTCGTTCCTGCTCCAGATCGGCTGTGACAGACAAATGAAGCCGGATACGCAGCGCTCTGATTGGACGGATGGGGAAAACGCATCTTCTTTTTCGTTCTTTGTTCTATTTTTGGTACAAAGCTTTGCAGCTTTTGGATAATGAAGCGTTCTCCTCTGTAGTCCTCAGAAAGAGTGATTCTCCAAGCTTGAGGTTTGGCGTCTCATCGAGTTAAACCTTAGGTGATGTCTATCTAGACGATAACCGAAAATGTGGCACACATTGATAAAACACTCTTTTTTTTTCTCTCTTGCAGCTGACAGAAAGTCAATGTTCAAGTTGAGAAATATTCGAAATGTGTAACTATTACGCCCGACGATATGACAGGTGTCACCTATTGATTCTGTTTTCATATTGGCACACAAACAACCGTCAAATGACTATGACTGGGAAAAGAAATCCATATTCCATCTGGCAGTGCATCAAAAGGACATCCGTGCTCATTTTTAGAATGAATCCTATCAACATGCGCACAAACACGGGCACTCATTAAACGCCACAGTTTGTAGCTCAGAAATATGTTCGCTGTTCGTTGAAGGAGACATTAGCATCGCGTGACCTCTAGCAGGGCGTTCTCCTTCCCCTGCCTTTCTGTATCTACACCCTAATCAATTTGAGCGAGATCAAAAAGCCCGACATCTTCCTCTTCAAATGGATTGGCTCCTTTTGTGGCGTCTTTAGGCTGATTGAGGGAAGTGTGCTGTGTGGAATACATCAGGACCACTGCCGCCCCATGCAGCACTGCTCTCGCCTTCATGTTTATTTATTGCAAAGTCCCTAAAAGGCAAAAAAAGCACCTGTTTCCTTCCCTGGCTTCCTGTCAGCAAATGAAACCTGGGGACAGAAAGGCTCCTCTGATGAGACGGATGTCTAATGCATCTGCCTGTTTTGCGTCTGTTGCCAAGCAGTGGATCAAACACAACACTGTCTCGGGTTAACGCAGGCTTTCCAACATCTGACGGTTAACCTTGAGAGATTTCGGATGTTTTGTCTATCATATCTGTCGCGTAAGGGCAATTTATTAGACCTGTAATGTTTGGAAGCGTCGACTTTCAGTAATTCAGGATGAGCGAGATGTTCTTGTCAAGAGTTGAAATCAAGTTTGGTTTTTATTGCATTGTACAGTTCATAGACTGCTAGAGACTGATCTGGTATGGTCGTTTCACATTTGTTTGTCTGGCTATGCTGCACTTTCCCTCACTTACTGCAGCGTATTATTTCATTCAGCTTATATCCTTTAATACATATTTTTTTCCCTATATTCTTATTCAATTCAATTTAAAAAAAATCATTCAAATCATTTAATTAAGACTTTTTTGTCTTTCTTTTAAAGTCTTTTACTGTTGTTTTGTACATCTGCTTATGAAACTAAGGCAGTATTTGTGGACAAAAATGTTAATAGCAACTTGATTGTACAATTTTTTTGTTTCTTTGAGTGTCGCCCGTGTATAACTGGCTTCCACAATGCTGTTATGGATATTATCCAGGGCATTGCTGTGTGGTTGCTAGGGTATTCTGGGTGGTTGCTGGGTATTCTGGGTGATTTCTAGGTTTTTTCTTACTAGCACAAGTATTAATGATATTCTATATATGGCTCTGGTCTTTCATTAAATACATTAAAGAATGATCTGTGCCTCCTCAGAATTCTGTGTGAAGATGTAATGCACATTTAATGCATAAAAGCTAGTAAAGTTTGCCTGCTCAATCCCTAGTTTCAAAGAGTTCTAATTGCTGTGTAAATGCATTTATACCACTTCTGAGCAGCATTATATCTATATATAGGGCTTGATGTTAACACCCGCCAAATGCAGGTGGATTTCAGCAGTGGTGTGTAATGCAGTCACTCCTACTAGCCAATTTGGTGGGTTGAATTTTATATATAATATAGGCCTATACATTTTGCAGTCTTTTAAAAAGGCATCTAAAATAATAAACAAAGTGCAATGTAGTGTTGTCAAAAAAAAAAAAAAATGTTGATACATATCGATACTGAAATATCTGAAATGCTTCCAATACTCATTTTCCACAGAATAGACACACAATACCAGCTGTGCTCGCTCTCTCATCTCTCCGACAGCAAGCCCACACAAACCCGCCTCCCCTCACTCATTTGTTTTATTTGCTCTAAATGAATATTGTCTGTGTTACAGGGCTTGGATTTCAGAGTGGGATTGCGTGTATTGTGCATAATTTTACTCATTCCTGAAGATTTCATGCTCTCACCCGAAGTGCGCACACATAAAGCCACACCTCTCAGTACTAACTCACTGAGTTCTTTTTCGCTGCTTATATAATGTGCTTAAACAATCAAATACACGCAAAATAATGTCAAAATGCCGGTCTTCGCAAGTATTCACGTAATCACAGTCAGTTATGTTTTAAGTGAACTTAAACAGTTGAGAAAGAAAACCCATATCGATGTCAAAATTGTGGCCAGTGAAAATGCTGAGTGGCTAGTAACTTTGGAAAAGCACTAGCCACAGTGGCTGGTGAACAAAAAAGTTTATGTCAAGCCCTGTACATCTAGACATCTAAAAGCCACTTCAGAAGCGATTCTGTGCCACCTTTTCAATTATATATTTTTTTTGCCTGTTTGATCAGTTGAAAATCTTTTAGCAGGTATTAAGTTGGATCACTCTCCTGACCACATTTTTAGGTATCATTCATGCATCATATCACCAAGTTTACCACTTAACAGCTCCACTGAACAGGTTTGTTCAAATCTAGGTATGAGCAATAGTAATAATAATGCTTGCCTTACGCTGCCTGCATTCACACGGGGCATCGGCATCAACGCTTCTCGTTTACTTTGATTGGGTGATATCATGCCTTGCTGAACTAAATTGTGAGTTCTGTTGTGTACTGGCGTTGCTCGCGGCAGACGTTTTCAGGCATCAGACAGGCGTTAGCCAATCAGATCACCTATGCAAATACCCTAGTGCAGACGCTAGCCAATTGCGTTCATGCAACACCGGAAAAGTAATATCATTGGCTGTTGTCACTACACTATATTGCCAAAAGTATTGGGACACCCCTCCAAATCATTGAATTCAGGTGTTCCAATCACTTCCATGGCCAAAGGTGTATAAAATCAAGCACTAGGCATGCAGACGCTTCTACAAACATTTGTGAAAGAATGGGTCGCTCTCAGGAGCTCAGTGAATTCAAGCGTGGTATCGGGATAGGTTGCCACCTGTGCAATAAGTCCATTTGTGAAATTTCCTCACTGCTAAATATTCCACGGTCAACTATTACTGCTATTTTAACAAAGTAGAGGCAATTGGGAAAAACAGCAGCTCAGCCACAAAGTGGTTGGCCACGTAAAATCACAGAGCAGGGTCAGCGCATGCTGAGGCGCACAGAATTTGCAAACTTTCTGCAGAGTCAATAGCTACAGACCTCAAAACTTTGTGTGGCCTTCAGATTAGCTCAAGAACAGTGCGTAGAGAGCTTCATGGAATGGGTTTCCTGGGCTGAGCAACTGCATCCAAGTGTAAAGTTTGGTGGAGGAGGGATTATGGTGTGGGGGTTGTTTTTCAGGGGTTGGGCTTGGCCACTTAGTTCCAGTGACAGGAACTCTTAATGCTTCAGCACACCAAGACATTTTGGACAATTTCATGCTCCCAACTTTGTGGGAATAGTTTGGGGATGGCCCCTTCCTGTTCCAACACAACTGCGCACCAGTGCACAAAGCAAGGTCCATAAAAACATGGATGAGCGAGTTTGGTGTGGAGGAACTTGACTGGCCTGCACAGAGTCCTGACCTCAACCTGATAGAACACCTTTGGGATGAATTAGAGCGGCGACTGTGAGCCAGGCCTTCTCGTCCAACATCAGTGCCTAACCTCACAAATGCGCTTCTTGAAGAATGGTCAAAAATTCCCATAAACACACTCCTAAACCTTGTGGAAAACCTTCCCAGAACAGTTGAAGCTGTTATAGCTACAGAGGGTGGGCCAACTCCACATTAAACCCTACGGATTTTAAGAATGGGCTTTCATTAAAGTTCATGTGCATGTAAAGGCAGGCGTCCCAAAACTTTTGCCAGTATAGTGTATGACGGTCGCGTCAGCACCAAGCTTCAGATATGCCCTCTGTCAAGCGTTGACTTTGGCGCCCCATGTGAATGCAGCATTAGTAATCCATTCAAATCCAAATGATAAATTCAAATCCCGCCATACGTTATTTCCTGCTATTTATTTTCTGTCTGAAATTCATCACGTTATGCAAGTTAAAAGCACCACAAAGGTTTCATATTTTCTTTAAATCTATGAATAAAGGAAATTATTCCATTAATAAAAGTCGATAGCATCTCATAGTCCTGTATATATTGCAGTTTTCTCTAACACGCTCTCAGTGCCTGCGATGCATAATTGCCTGAGATTCTTCTGCCTTCTGTTCTTTGTGCACAGGCAGAATGAATGGCTCTCTGTGTGTGAAGTGGAGTAAATAGACACATTTATGTGTGCGTCGGAGTGTTGATGAAAGTAAGCGTGTAGATGCTTATTAACCGTTTTGAACTGAACTAAGCCTCAGTAATATCATATGAGAAGGCTGGCGTTGGACAGCACTCTTTGCACACCATGTGCCCGGCCCTTGAGACTGGACACTGTCTGTCTTTCAGCTCTGACCTTTGTTTTGAACGCAGCTCTGGGAGCAGTTTCTGTCCCTCCCTCTCTATCTCTTTGTCTCTCTGTATCTCATTTCATTTTCTTGCTTGTTCCAGTTCCCTTCTCGTCCCTTTTCATTTTTATCACGCTTTGTATTTCTTTGCCATCTCTTCTTTGTTTGAATTTCCTTCTCCTCTTTGTTGTGCCACCAGCTTCTCTCTCTAAATAAAGTAATCATGCTCAGCACTTTATTTTCCTCGGTGTGCATTCTCACATGACAGGTTTCCTCTCTCTCTGTGGCTTTAAAAGAGAACACGGATCCTTAAAAAAAAGAAAAGAAAAAAAAAAGGCTGTCCAAGGAGATAAGAACCAACCTGTGGGAAAAAGCAATCAGAGAAACACGAAACCCATATTAACCCACAGGACGACATTTAGCACTCAGACCAACACTGATCCTGCCTTTTCAGATGGGAAGAATTTCATGGGCTGAATCTCGACGATTGTGAAGGACATGTCCAGGTGACGGCACCCACCGATTAAAATAATTCATTTATATTCTTAGGGCACATGGTGTACAAATAGTGCCGTATACAGTACCGGTCAAAAGTTTGGAAACATTACAATTTTACAAAAAAGTATCTTATGCTCATCAAGGCTGCATTTATTTAATAAAAAATACAGAAAAAGACTAATATTGTGAAATATTATTACAATTTAAAATAATAGTTTTCTGTTTGATTATACTTTAAAATATGATTTATTTCTGTGATGCAAAGCTGAGATTTCAGAATCATTACTCCAGTCTTCAGTGTGACATAATGCTTCAGAAATCAATATGCTGATTTATTAATAATGTTGGAAACAGTTGTGCTGCTTAATGTTGTTTTATAACCTGTGATACTTTTTCCAGGATTCTTGATGAATAAAAAGTAAAAAATTAAAATAAAAAAAAAGAGCAGCATTTATTTAAAGTAGAAATTAAAAAAATATATATTAAGCAGCACAAATGTTTCCAACATTGATAAAACTGAGTATCAAATCAGAATATTAGAATGATTTCTGAAGGATCATGTGACACTGAAGACTGGAGTAATGATGCTGAAAATTCAGCTTTACATCACAGAAATGAATTATTATTTAAAGTCTATTCAAATAGAAGATCATTATTTAAAATTGTAATAATATTTCATATTTCACAATATTAGTTTTATTCTAATGCAAAATGCATTAAAGGGGGGCAGGGTGGCAATACACACAGTTTCAGCTTTAGTTTTATTAGATTTATAAAAAACAGATAAGCTGTACCGACTCTTTCCGAAAACAGCTGAACTCGTGGAGGAGTGCAGTAGGCGGAGCTAAAGAGACATACACACAATACATCATGGCACTATCCCTGGATAACTTTCGATTAACTATACGTTCGTATGGTTTACATTATATGCACTTGCGCGCCGATTGACAACAAAACTGACATTTGATGCAGTTTCCCTTACCACCTGCGGTTTCGACTCGTGACCGGGAACAAACACTTGCAGAACTCCGTTGCCGCTCCGGAAAAACCAACTGCATGCATCCAATGTTTCCTTAGGGCCCGTCCACACGGAGACGCGTATCACTGTATACGTTTACATTTTTTATCGTATTGGTGTTTCGTCCACACGGATCCGGCGTTTTGGGAGACTGAAGCCGCTATTTTTTGAAACCGGGTCCTAAAGTGGATAAATCTGAAAACGACACCCTTGCGGTTTCGTGTATACAGCCAATCTGTATATTTTGTGAAACGGTGATGTCATCACACCACGTCCTGCGCGGGGAAGACTAGAAGGGATACAACTACGGGCACTGGGCATGCGCACATCAATACTGCGTTGTTTAATTACTGTATTTGCATTATTGTAAGGGTATGTTTAGGGTTGGGGTAGGTGTATGCATTAATAAAACACATCTGGTAAGTAGCAAATTTATTTATTGTTATTTTATTGTGAGATTTTACCTCACCTCCGACTGTTGCCGTACCCCTTCTAGCCACAACTCAGTTTTTTTAGTGTATTTCTGTGGCAGAATTACAGTGCCACATACTGGCCTGGCATGTATACTACATCATTTTGAGCCGTTTTCATGCTCTCGTGTGTACGCAGATATTTCTTGAAACGAGGAAAAAAAAAAAGATCGGATAGGGAAAGTTCTGGCTTCGTGTGGACGGGGCCTTAGTTCTGGGTTATTTGGGAAGCTGAACTGAACAAGGTGATCTTTCCCTCACAACCAGAAACACACTTCTTTAGTGACATTGTTGATTTTGTGGTCTAAAAACAAAATGACAGCGCTGCTGTCAGCTCCCATAACCCAAGCGAAGCACATACAAGGAATTCGACCCATTTTGACGTATTTTAATTGGTCCAAAACCACGCTCTTCATAACAAATATTTTGGCTGTGATTGTCGTGTCACACAACATTTTTTTGCATTCAATGTTGGTGTATAGAGATTTTGGTTAGTTATCTAAAAATAATGTCACAATGCAAAAATTCTTACTGGACATAAATATAGTATTTACATAAAACATATATATATATATATATATATATATATATATATATATGTACGTCCTATATATATATTATATATATATATATATATATATATATATATATATATATATATATATATATATATATATATATATATATATATATATATATATATATATATATATATATATATATATATATACCACGTCCTATATATATATATATATATATATATATATATATATATATATATATATATATATATATATATATATATATATATATATATATATATATATATATATATATATATATATATATATATATATATATATATATATATATATGTACGTCCTATATATATATTATATATATATATATATATATATATATATATATATATATATATATATATATATATATATATATATATATATATACCACGTCCTATATATATATATATATATATATATATATATATATATATATATATATATATATATATATGTACGTCCTATATATATATTATATATATATATATATATATATATATATATATATATATATATATATATATATATATATATATATATATATATATATATATATATATATATATATATATATATATATATATACTACGTCCTATATATATATATATATATATATATATATATATATATGTACGTCCTATATATATATATATATATATATAAATATATATATATATATATATATATATATATATATATATATATATATATATATATATATATATATATATATATATATATATATATATATATATATATATATATATATATATATATATATATATATATATATATATATATATATATATATATATATATATATATATATATATATATATATATATATATATATACCACGTCCTATATATATATGTATATATATATATAGTGTATATATGTATGTATATATATATATAGTGTATATATGTATGTATATATATATATAGTGTATATATGTATGTATATATATATATATATATATATTTTTTTTTTTTTTTTTTTTTTTTTTTGTGGTGAACTTGAGCATGTTTTGCTGATATTCACCCCACAAGATTTGCAAACCTGCTCCAGACTTTAACATCCTGTTTAAATGCATACCTATTTTCCTCGCAGTATGTCAAGGAAAGTAGGTGTGATCTGCCTGAAAAGTGTCTTTTGTGTCATTTCAAATTGGTTAGCATGATCTTGGCAAACTGAACCCGTCTCCGAGTGATTAATTGCTGCAACATTAGACTGCTGCACTGTAATGTTGGAGAAATGGCCTACACAGTTACATCAGATTGACTGGCAACCCAAGATTGTGAAAACAGTCCAGACTAAAAGCCCTTGGCTGGAACCCGATGAACCCCTTCAGCTGAGGACCCTCAGGCCCCTTCATTACAGCGCACCGACGTGCCAGTATAAATACATATTTCAGCTTCAATTTGAGCTGATTCGGGTTTTACGCCTGATACTGCTCGTGTGAGATGTGGTGTAAACGCTGAGCTGTTCAGACAGACGGCGGGAAGTGTGAGCATTGGGCAGATTAGCAGACGTCCTCCGGCAGTGTTTCAGGGTGCATGCTCATCCTCCTCTGATGAATAAGGTGAACATCACTGGTGGACGACCTCAGTGTCCTTTAGCTAAACTGTTCATTCACAGTGCAGTATATTGAATAATACTGAGAGTTTGGAAATTGTGGAATTTTGAGATATCCATGAGATCGCCGTTGCTTGGTGTCCAGATGTTAGCTTCTTACCTTCAAATGTACAGATTGTCCATTATAGTAGATGTTTTTTTTTTTTTACATTTCATATTATGTAACTTTCACTTTCTTCTACAAAGTTAAGACTCTCAAAGTTCAAAGCAAAGGGAGATATTTTATTTTACAGAAATCACTTTTTAAGGTTGGTAGGGACTACAACGAGCTTATTCACGGGTTAGTAACATCACTAACACTACACTCTAAAAAATGCTGGGTTAAAAACAACCCAAGTTGACATTTTTAACATGCTTTTTTTGAGTTAAAACTTCACATGCACACGCTGGGGACAGCAGAGACTTATTTTACATCTTGTAAAAACATCGGACAAGCAAATCAAATTTTGGTTTGATCAAGGATGGCATACTGGAAAAGGGTACAGAACTTGGCTTCATATATGCATGCCCCTAATGTAAGAAATTTGACCTCTCGCTGCTTTTATTTTCTCAGGGCAAGCCAGACAACACTTAAAGCATCTGCTGCACTTACTAGAAGTGCACAACCAGAAGAACCAGCTTCCATGAAGCCACAGAACGAACAGGAGAACCAAGGAGAACATATACATGTGGCGTCGTCCAGCTCGACCGTGCAAAGAGCCAATCAGATGCTGCAGGATCTGGGGCAGCTTAAAAATGAGATGAGGAGTCTACTGCAGGTAAGAGCTTCACAAATCAATGCTAACGTTCACACTCTGATAGTCCTGCTTTTGGTGTAATCACTAGAATGGATATCTGCAGTGGCATTATCAATCTTGGCCAAACCAATTAAAACTTGAATTGCCGTCTTCTACTAATTTGTCAATGTTCTCAAACAGATTTAATTCTAATCTATCCATCCATCCATCCATCTCTAGCTTCACATTAATAAATAAAAAACAAGACTCGTAGTAATTTTTTGTTTCTAAATTCTACTGATATATGTGTAAATATAGACTATATACTGCTATAAATGATATAGCAAAATACCATTTACCAGTGGACAAATTTCCACTGTTGCAATATATACACGATCATGCCGCCCTGTCCAACTCTTGCCATTGATCAGCAGGTTCCTGGTCATTTAAAGTGGCCCAATGACAGTCCAAGTGTTGAGCTCCGGATCGAGTTAATCTAATTGGAGAGGGGCCACTGATGAAATCAAGCCGAGACACGGAGACATCCGTGCCTCACTGACCAGACACCAATTTTTTCAATTGTTTCTTCCCTTTGCCACCCACACTAATAAATTACAGCGCCTCCTCGTTCTTACCAAATGTGCCACTGCCTGTTTCCATCCATTACTGTCACCCTCGCGCTCCCAATAAGCCATTGACTTTCCAGGCACGTCTTTTGCGGCTGAAAAATTCCATCAGCCCAGAATAATGTAACATACAGCAAATGACACATTAGCATATAATTGAGGATGCAGGATTTGAATGCTCTTTGGCCGCTGTCAGAGAGGGGCTGTCTGTCTCTCTCCCTGTCTCTCTCTCTCTCTCTCTCTCGTTCTTTTTCTCTCTCGAACTGAGGCAGCCAAGTCACTAGTCTCACCGTCTGGCCTGTTTTAATGGAATGTCACTCACATTGCACTCTTGTTATGTGCCTGCCAGCAATATCCTATAATTTTGGCCATTTTGTGAATAAAAAAAAAAAGTTGTATAGGTACCACAGTTTCCCTCTGGTGCTAAAACATAGCATTTAATGATTCAGTATCATCTGCATAAACAGTGTGTGTAGTACAAACTTAATTTTGTAGTTTGCAACTAAGACTCTCTATTTGATCCATGTCCTTCCAGACTGCTGATGCATTTCCTGTGCAGAATGCCAAGTCGACCCAGAACAGCAGGAGCAGCCATCTCGCCCCCTCCACCACATCCCCGCCTCCTTCCACAACCCCCATCTCCATGGTAGGTTCCCATGGCAACCCCATCCTCTGCAGTTCCAGGTTTACGAGCCTTCTCCTCTGTGCAGTTTCCATCCACAACAACAGAACGACACAATTGTACTTTTTGTATCCTGCAATTTCAGCCCTGCTGTTATTCAGAGACCGCTTCGATAAATCAGTGTTATCACTCGTTTACACCTGGGCTTCAGAATAAATGTGCGCCACCCCTCCCAAATGCAGCCGCAGCGAATTTTTGTTAGGATTGTTTCTCTTTCTTTTGCCCGAGTCAATAATTGCATCCACCCATTTTGATTCCAATTCGTATGTGTTCAAAATGTCGAATTACGTGAATTACCACACTGCGTACTTTAACCAAACAAACTCACTCTGTCATATAACTGGCCGTTTATCTCGTAAACGTCTTGTGAATGTGCCCCGTGTGCCCCTTTTGCTTAATATCGCTCAGTATATTATGAGGACAGAAAGTACTGCTGTAAGAAAATCTATCAAAGCGCCTGATTAATAGTATTCTAGCGCCTCCGATGTAGCTGAACATTTGACAGGAGCACAGGGTTGAGGTTAGAGAGTCCCTCGTCAAGGCAAGCCTGCCAGAGCAGCATCTGCCGGCCCATGTAATGGATTTATGAAGCTCTCCGACAGATTTATATTCAGGAGAGGATGAGAGGGAGAGACAGCCAAGGACCCTCGGTTGCCCACTTTCGTGCTTGCCGAGAAGGAACGTGACACGTATACTACAGGGAAAGACGCAGCGGTTCGGGGCGAAATTTACACGGGGCTAGTGCAGCAGTCGCCTATATTTGATCTTGAATTTTTAGCACACGTGTCACACCATTTTTGGAATCAAAACATGCAATTGAGGAGATATAATTTGGTATAAATTAGTGCTGGGAATCGATTCCAAAAATCAAATTTTTTCTGTAATTAATCATGATTAATCGCGATTAAAAACATTGGAGTTTTTTATATTTTAATATTGTAATAATTTCAGTTACTCTCCAAATTAATGTAGAAACAATTTAAAGACAGAAGAATTTAATGGCATCTTTTTATGAATGAAGGCCAGCATCACTGATACTCATGTCTCTATGAAACATCAACAACATTACATTACATTATAACTGAAAGCTACCATTTTCAACCTTTATTAGGCTTTAAAACATAACTTTTAATTTAAGTGTACTTAAACAATCTTTACATAAACCCATTATAATAAATGTTATATTTACCCATGGCCTTCCCTGTTAGACATAGCCTATACAGAAATGTAATAGTTATCAAACACCTTTCTTAACTGCATAAATAATAAATTCAATATAGATTAATCAACATTAAGATCGGCCGCTGACGAACATGACGCGGATCTGAAGCGCTGTCACGTGCATCTCATTTTCTCACAAGTTCATTTAAGATGTTATTTAACTCATTTAAGACTCCTAATATGAGAATACTTGACAAAACTGGCATTTTGGCAAAATTCTCTGTTGCAAAAGAGAACTCGATGTGTGCACGAGACTGACGCGAGTCTGCCTGTGCGTCGAGTCGAGTGTGTGTGTCAGGGTGTCCCAGCTGATTGAGACGCACCCACACAGACAGGACATTGACATACAGCGTGTTCTCTTTTGTCTTGTTGCACAGATGGTTTAAAAGCATTTACATGAATAAGAGCGTGATGATCATCTAATGTAAAAATGGATATAAAAACGGACGCTGCGCTAATTGCGTTAAATATTTTGAATGCGTTAAACCGGAAAAAATTAATCGCCCACGTTAACGCGCTAATTTGCCCAGCTCTAGTATAAATGTATGAGACATTAATACAATACAATTTTGATGAGCAATGATGATGAGTATCGACAGTAACATGAGAAAAATCAGGGGCAGTTGGCTGTACTGTCACTTTACCTATTGCTTACATATTGTATATTTGTTACATTTGTGTTTATTCTTTGGAAATGTATGGTTTTCTGTGGCGTATTAGACATTTTATTGCAAATTATGCTGATTTAGTCCATCGCAAAGGTAACTATCCTGGTGGCTATTATAGATAGTATATTATAGAAACAAAGTTTGACCAGTAAGTTTTTCTTTTTTCTTCTTAATTCATTAATTCATTACTTTTTTTAAATTAATAAATGCATTAAATTGACAGTTAAAACATTTATGATGAACAAATAAATGCTGTTAATTAACTTAATTAATCAAGAAAGTATCAGTTTCCACAAAAATAAATATTTTATCTATTTGATAATAATAATATATTATTTATCACAAATCAGCTATTTAATAGTAATCCTGTTTTGTAGTGAGACCAGTGAAAATGTTGGCAAAGCAAATAAAAATCTGAGCTATTGGCCTGTCAGCAAAAAAACTCCCAAAAAAATCCTGATTGTTGAGCTACCGAAAACCTCTGAAAAAAAACAACAACAGCACTCACCCCTAATGGCTCAAAGCAGCATTCCATTAAACATATTTATCATATTTATTCTCTGGAGCGGCACTCTTACAAAGACAGTTTGTTTTTCCCCTCCAAATATACACAGTCATTTAAATGCATCCAATATCTCTCAATCTTCCCTCCTCTCGCAGCCCCCAGAGCCGGTTGATGTGATTGCCGTCAGGGCTGCTCCTTTAAACAGACCCAGCATTCTGAAGAGCATCCGGCCGCCCACATCGATGTTTGAGGATGCGGGACTGGTCCTGAGGCAGGTCAGGCAGAGCAGGAAGGTTCTAGAAGAAAACCTGGAAGCCATTTTGAGAGCCAAGGATGGTGAAGTACTTCACACGCAGTTGGAGGCACTGTCGAAAAACAGGTATGATATGTCCTTGTACAAAAAAGTACCACATAGACACTACCTGAATGGTTCAATTAGTTTTAGTTAAATAACCATGGTATAAGAATACAATAATCAGAGACTATCACTGAACCATGATACTTCCACAGTACTTTGGAAAGAGAAGGCTTTTCTTTTCTGTTTTTTTTTCTTTTATTTACGATTTCTCATGAGTGTCAGTGTTGACATCGGGGAAAAATCCGCCACAAGAAATTTCTAGTCATAAAGTGTAGCGCAGTAGCAAATTTCCCTGTGCCTCTGAGAGTGCTGCTGGTTAACTTCTGCATGTTTTCATGCTTCTGAAAGTTAGGCCGTGCAGAGGCGGTGAACCGGTATGCGATTTTGATTGACAGCTGGCCTCAGAGCACACTCCAGGCAGGAAAGGGCTAAGCCAAACGGAACCATCACTGTGATTGGCATCTGTCAGTGGAGGCCTCTACCCAGATGCTGCCAAAGCGATGCTCCATCTCAATATATTCAACCCGTAACATCACCTCTGAGAGCGGGGCATGGTACCACCTGAGGTTAACAGCTCTGGTATCACATTAAACTCGGCACAGAATATTAGATTAACATTTTTGAACAATAAAGGCTTGCAGGTTTGTCAGCCAAGTGGGGGTTTTAATCAAATTTGACTGCTCACTATTCTAAAAAGAATATTGTAATTATAGCTTTTGCAGCTGCATTAATGCTTAAGACAATCGGTTCACAATTCAAATACATCTTTCCATCACTTTTTTTCTTCTTCTTTTTTTCAAAATGTTTTAGTGATGATAGGAGTGTGCGAATTGTTATTAATCAGTCTTGGTCACAAATACAATTAATGGAGTAGTTAAACTAATAACGAATTTTGGTTACACTTTATTTTAAGGTGTCAATGTTACAGTGTAATGGGTAACACTTTATAATAACTACACGCTATGAAGCATTAGTTAAGCATTAGTAAATAGTTAATTCATCATTTATAAAGCAGTAATATACATTAATAAACAGTTTATATATATACAGCTATAAATTCTTTATTCTTGATTTATAAGCATATCTATAATGTGTTTAATAATTGTATTTTCATACTTAATAAATGATCAATTTATAATTTCTAAATTAAGTATTACATTATTTATTTAGGAGTTGTCAGTGGTTCATAAGATCATTTAGAAAGTGTAAGTAAAGGATTAATAAACTATTTAAATGTACATTTATACATCTTATTATTTAGACATATAGTAATAGTTACTCAGTGTGTTAACAAATGCTTTATTAACATGTATTCCTACTGTAATTCATGAATAATTCAGGTAGTTATAAAACATTTACTAGTTGTCAGTTAACTATTTTGTGAGCTCATCTAAAGTGAGGACTATTTATGCCTTGTAAAGCTTTTAAAAGGGAGATTTTAAAGGCTCAGTTCTCTTCTGAACAGAAAAAGGAAACAAATACAACACAGGAGGAATATAGCACAGAAATATTTATTTCAAAATGCAAAAATGGAGACTGTACAACTAGTAACTTAATATCAAATTAAAATTAAACCTCTTTAATGTCATAAAAAATCATATTCCTGTAGACCGCCAGAAACCCTAACTGCAGTCAAATGAAACTAAGCCTCTGCAATCTGATATAAAAATACATTTCTGTAAAGTGTAAACATTGCTGAATAAAAATGTACCAGTGGATTACACTGGATTACAGGAGTGCCAAAATACAACAAATACAATTTAGATAAAACAATGTAATAAAATATTTTGCAGTGTCAAAACAATACTAATTTTAAAACATTAGAGAACAGCCGTTCAGAAGAGAACCGAGCCTTTAAATCTACTTTGTAAAAGCTTTACGAGGCATAAATAGTTCGCACTTCAGATGAGCTCACAAAAATAGTTAATTAACAACTACTAAAAGTTTTATAACTACCTGAATTAATCATGAATTACAGTAGGAATACATGTTAATAAAGCATTTATTAACACGCTGAGTAACTATTACTTTATGTCTAAATAATAATATGTATAAATGTACATTTAAATAGTTTATTAATCCTTTACTTACACGTTCTAAATTATCATATGAACCACTGACAACTCCTAAATAACTGGTTTGTAAATAATGTAATACTTAATTTAGAAATGATACATTGATAATTTATAAAGCATGAAAATACAATTATTAAATACATTATAGATATGCTTATAAATCAAGAATAAAGCATTTACAGCTGCATTTATAAACTGTTTATTAATGTCTATCAATGCTTTATAAATGATGAATTAACTATTTACTAATGCTTAACTAATGCTTCATGGCGTGTAGTTATTATAAAGTGTTGCCTATATGATTACACGGTAAAAAGTCACTAAAAGCATGATATTTTCTCCATTTCCAGCTCTAGGGTCATACGATAGCATTGTGACCAGAAAAAAAGCCTATAATGATTTCAGTTGTGGTCTGTTTCGTGCACAATATGTATGAGATCGGAAAACTTTGCCTATATTACACGTAAAGAAGTCATATGGTCTACTTTTATTGCACTTTTATGGAATCTTTTTGTCGTTGTATAGAAAGAGCTGCGTGAAGACTTTTGTGTTTCCCAGAAAAAAAATAACAACATTTGAGTGTAGGTGTGATGCTTTCATATTTAGGTCAGTCGAGTCAGACCTGAGCCCTGGTCACAGCATGGTGCCGTCAGTAGAGACTCACCACCAGGAGATTATGTCACTGTGAATTATGAGTTCGCTTTTGTTTGCAGCTTTTAAAACCCATAACGCTCAGAGCCATGCGAAGCGGGTGGAGGGATGTTTTCGCTGGGGTAGAGTCTGCTTTTCCTCGTCTCTTGGAGAGTAGTAACGCTTTATAGCAGGAGGTCAGACTCAATCTTGCCATTCTGCCCACTCTCAATGTGACATTACCCCAGGCACAGAGCAGCTAATGGCTTGTGATACACCACGAGCCATAGTCCCTGCCTACACCATGCACATTTCCAGAGATACAGAGAGATAGAGACGTGGCAGCGGCAGAGTGCTAAAGCAGCAGTTTAAAATCTGAAATGGAGAAGGCCGCCCCAGGACTACTGTCTGTTATATGATGCAGAGGCTGTGAAAGCAGAAAGAACAGCAGTGTTCTCGCTTTCCTCAGGCTTAGTGCAATGTCAGTGCTGGAAAGATCACAGGGAACTGGTTTTCATGCCCAAATATTTTAAAATATTGTAATTAGCGTTTGACTGATTCACAGTGGGGTGAAGAAAAAGTCTGAGGCCACTAGTGAATATGCTTCCGTTTTACCGTTTTCGAATTCATATTTTTCTAATTTTTAGTCCAATTTTTCGAATTTCATTGCACATTATTATCGGCATAACAATTGGACTGAAAAGTTGCATTTGTGACATAAATGACATAAAACCTTAAGTTAATTTAAAATAAGTTATTATAATAATGATCATTGTTTTTGTTATTATTATTGGATGTCTCATTTGCTAATAATAATAATAACAGCATTGGTTGTTATTGCTATTGGTAATAATGATAGAAGTATTTATCATTATTATTATTAATTTATGCAATTTTTGGATGTCTCATTTGCTAATAATTGATTGTTGAACAACAATTAATGCTATAACATAATATAATGTAATGTAATTTGTGTTGTTGTTTTTGAAGTTGATATGTATTATTATTAGGGCTGTCAAAAGATTAATCGCGATTAATCACATCCAAAATAAAAGTTTGTGTTTACATAATATATGTGTGTGTACTCTGTTAATTATTATTTATATATAAATACACACACAAGCATGTATATATTTAAGAAAAAAATATTATTTTTATATATAAAACATTTATATTTATATATATATTATAGATTATATAAATGTATATACAGTATATACATGCAAATATTTCTTAAATATATACATGAATGTGTGTGCATTTATATATAAATAATAATTAACACACACACATATATTATGTAAACACAAACTTTTATTTTGGATGCGATTAATCGCGATTAATCTTTTGACAGCCCTAATTATTATTATTATATTTTGGTACTGAGAGGTTACCACTTATGTTAATCTGAAAAGTGAGCTTAGTTTTTAGCTGAAATATTTCCAATATATTGATGCCATATGATACGACTGATAAATTACATAATATCGCTTGACATACATACGGTATCATATCTAAAATGTATCAAATACATAACACTGATTGTCCAATGTCTTCCGAATTACCGTGAATGATTTTGCGACTGTTTGGACATCATTGTGCTTTTGTTTTAAGCTGAAAGCTTCACCACAGCCCAACAACGGTATAGGGTCTGCTTTTCTTGGCTCGACGGTCCCTCTCCGACACCTCTCAAACCCGTCTCAGTATCCAAACTCTTCAAACAAAATGTCAGCCTCAATGTTAATTGTCTCCAAAATGGCAGCTGCAATCAGCCCGGCTCCTAATACTTGCGTGTGCATGAAAACACAAACGCGCTGATTGATGCGGCTGCCTCTCCCTGCTCTAATGGCTTTGATCTTTTCCTCTGCTGAAAGGTCGCACGGATTGAGGTGCCAGATGCTGTTCTGCTCTCCCCCGTTCACCGGTTTAGCCCACGCCACCCGCGCCGCAGCGAGTGAGCGTTTCACGTCGTGCTTTATGTGCAGGGCTTGATGGATTCATTCATTTGAGGAAGTGACACTGCAAAACGAGACTGAAGTTCGATTTTATTCCCGCCATCCATCGCGGTGAAATATTAATGAGGGCATTTGCAAACGTGAAACTTTCAGATCTTTTTTTACTCTCCTTCATTATGCGCCCCCTCCCAAAAAGTTACAGCTTGGGTAAAGGCAATATTTTCTCAGTTTGAGTTTCAATGACTTTGTAATTGTAATTATCCCATGTGCTGAAAATCTCATGAAGGGTGTTGCATAATTCAACAGATGGCGGAGACTTTGGGTTTCAGAGTCGGTATTGAGATTTATCACTCCTCTCGCCGCTTCAAACTGACTTTCTTGATGTTTCCTGCCATCTACACTGTTAATCGTTATGGCTCTTTTACGTCAGTAGCTGAGGCTCGCCGTTCGACCTGTGTTATATTCAAGTTTCCCGTCGGCTTACATCATAACTTTCGGAGGAAAAGACTTATTATCGAGTTACGTAATTAGTAGCTGTGTCAACTGCTCCTCGAAGAGCGCTTGATGATTCTGGTAATTACCTTGAGAATTACATCCGTTATTAACCTCAGAGATTATGTGCTTTTATCGTTCATCAGGGACCAAGTGCTTAGGTTTGATGCTTGCTAGTCTTGATTTTTAGACAGTTATACTCCTGATCATTTGTAGACTATTTTTTCTTTTCTCTTCCATTTTTACTTGCTTTCGATCTTACTGTACGTAAGCAATACATTACTAATTGTTTTATGATGTGTTTCTCCTGGCACTGCGTCATCTGTATTAGGAATGTGCAAACTTGCATTACTTACTGTACATTAGCGTTCAAAAGTGAGTCTCAGTCTCTTGATATTTTTGAAAGAAGTCTCTTATGCTCATCAAACCACAGTAAAATTGTGAAATATTATTGCAATTTAAAATAACTGTTTTTTTATTCAAATATATTGTAAATTGTAATTTATTCCTGTGATGCAAAGCTGAATTTTCAGCATCATTACTCCAGTCTTTAGTGTCACATGATCCTTCGGAAATCATTCTAATATGATGATTTTCTGCTCAAGAAATATTTCATAATATTATCAATGGTAAAAACAATTGCTTAATATTTTTGTGGAAACTCTTTTTCAGGATTTATTTAGTAGAAGGGGTTATCCCCCACCCCACCCATTTATTAAAATTTAATATAAACATCTTTACTATCACTTTTGATCACATTAATAGTCAAACCATTTTTGTACATTAGGTATTCTATTTGGTGCTTGATTAGAAAATTGGTTTATAGTTTTATTCATTCTATTTATTCTTAACCATGACATTTTTTTAATTGAAATGGCATTAACATGGTGTGTTTTTGCATATTTAATTACCAGTCACCTATCAAATTTTAATACTAAGTTAAATATGGTCCAATTAAATATTGACCTAATATTTACTACCCCTTAGTCTACTTTCATAGCATAGAACTGGTTAAGCTTGCTTTGCTTAGAAGATAATATATAAAAGATATTTGGGAATATATTTCAATCTGTAATATTTTTGGAGCATGATTTTGTTGCAACAGTACACTCATAATTCTTATTCTGACATTTGCTGATCAGCAGTGATTGAAGCTTTGATCCTTTTCTGGCACCTAAGTTTTTACATGTTTTAATTTCTTTCTCTCCAGATTGGTCATGAATTTCTCAATTTTTGTGGAGGGAATATGAATAAAGCAAGGTGCTAAATAGTCTTTATGGCTCATTTTCCACTTTTCTCTTCCTGAGAAGCCCAAATTTACTGGATAATAAGGAGTTTAAAGGGGCTCAGTTGAAGAACGGTGAAGAAAATGTTGGGTCGTCTATAGAGGTTAATTGAAGGTCATTCTCATCGCTCGATTCAATTGCGCTCCATTTGAAATCACAAGTGTCTTCAAGCATCATCTGATTAGGCGAATCCATCACACGGCAGACGCGCGGCAGACACACTGTGACAAGGCTTTAATGGGCAGCCAGGGCCTTCATCTCAGAGCCTGTTTGTGTCAAAAGAGGCTTGTGAGATTTTGTAGGCAGCTGTGTGTGTCCGTGGATCAGTGAGTCCTTGTGCCCTCTGTTTTTCTATGGCTAACTCTTTGTGTGTGTGTTTGTGGACAGGGTCCATTGGATGTTGGGTAAGGATCAGTAGAGCTTCATTTTCTTTGTGTTTTTTTCATGGCCAGCTGTTGTTGGTCTCAGCCCAGACTCAGCAAGGCAGAATCTGTGCCGCTCTGCCACTGAAAAATTTTCTCTCCAATCAGCATCTCTACCAGGCTCTTGGCTCAGGCTCCATTGGGAGGCTTCCCTTTATGTTGCATTGTTTGTATAATATCAGAATCCAAACTTCCTAATCACACTATATTTGACGTTTGATAGGTTTTGATGGTGTGACAAAAGCAAGGTCAGGTAGAAATTCTTACTGATCAGTGGTATGGATAGTTCACCCAATAACTGACTAGTTAATAAGTGAAGTTGGTAAGTAATAAGTATAAATATATATATATATATATATATATATATATATATATATATATATATATATATATATATATATATATATATATATATATATATATATATATATATATATATATATATATATATATATATATATATATATATATATATTTTTTTTTATATATATATATATATATATATATATATAAAGGGAGTGCAGAATTATTAGGCACGTTGATTTTCTGATCATATTTTTTTTCCAGGCACATTTGACCAATTCCAAACCACAGTAATCCTAATAACTACTATTGATTTAGTATTTAATAATGTATAAGTGATATATAATTGTTCATGAAGGCTGGAAATGAAAAACACCTTATATTCAGGTGTGCAGAATTATTAGGCATGTTTTCTTTTACAGATAAATTGAGCCAAAAAAGAGATTTAACTCAGACTGAAAAGTCAAAAAGTATTAAATGCCCATGAGAAGGATGCAATACTAATGCAATACTAGACATTGCAGTTAAGGCGTGACCATTGGACAGTGAAATGCTCGTTGGGTCAGCAGGGTCAGACAAAAACATGTGGCGGAGAAAAGACACCTATTAACCGCAAAAGAATTAAGAATTAAGGTGAAGAATTAAGGGTGAAACCATCAGGAACCCTTTAGTCTCCAGCGCCACCATTTTCCAGAGCTGCAACCTACCTGGAGTCTCCAGAAGTGCAAGGTGTCAGGATCTCAGAGACTTCAGTTAGGTAAAGAATCCTAAAAAATGACCCCCACTAGATAAGAATCATAAGCTGAAGTGTTGTAAAATACATGAAGCCTGCTTTTTTATTGGCTTTATAGGTTTTATAGGTTGAGAATGACTCTTGAAGGACCAGCACCACATCCTCTAGTACCACTGTTTGAAGAATTCATCTTCCAGAATCTGGCAGTACGTTTTGGGAGTTCATTTTAGTCCATCCTGAAGTCCGTTTTGCAGAGATGGACTAAAAATGAACTCCCAAAACGTACTGCCAGATTCTGGAAGATGAATTCTTCAAACATTGGTACTAGAGGATGTGGTGCTGGTCCTTCAAGAGTCACTCTCAACCTATCTGTCCATAAAGCCTATAAAAAAACCTTCTTCATGTATTTTACAACACTTCAGCTTGTGATTCTTATCTAGTGGGGGTCATTTTTTAGGATTCTTTACCTAACTGAAGTCTCTGAGATCCTGACACCTTGCACTTCTGGAGACTCCAGGTAGGTTGCAGCTCTGGAAAATGGTGGCGCTGGAGACTAAAGGGTTCCTGATGGTTTCACCCTTAATTCTTCACCTTAATTCTTAATTATTTTGCAGTTAACTGGTGTCTTTTCTTCACCACCTGTTTTTGTCAGATCCAGCTGACCCAACAAGCATTTCACTTCCAATGGTCATGCCTTAACTGCAATGTCTAGTTTTGCATTAGTATTGCATCCTTCTCATGGGCATTTAATACTTTTTGACTTTTCAGTCTGAGTTAAATCTCTTTTTTGGCTCAATTTATCTGTAAAAGAAAACATGCCTAATAATTCTGCACACCTGAATATAAGGTGATTTTCATTTCCAGCCTTCATGAACAATTATATATCACTTATACATTATTAAATACTAAATCAATAGTAGTTATTAGGATTACTGTGGTTTGGAATTGGTCAAATGTGCCTGGAAAAAAAATATAATCAGAAAATCAACGTGCCTAATAATTCTGCACTCCCTGTATATATATATATATATATATATATATATATATATATATATATATATATATATATATATATATATATATATATATATATATATATATATATATATAGATAGATATAGATATAGATATAGATATATAGATATATATATATATAGATATATATATATATAGATATATATATATATAGATATATATAAATATAGATATATATATAAATATATATATATATATATAAAAAACAGCATCTTGCAGTTGATGGAGATTTGTGGGATGCACATCCAGGGCACGAAGCTCCCGTTCCACCACATCCCAAAGATGCTCTATTGGGTTGAGATCTGGTGACTGTGGGGGCCATTTTAGTACAGTGAACTCATTGTCATGAATCATTTCAAATTGGTTTCTTGAACGAGCTTTGTGACATGGTGCATTATCCTGCTGGAAGTAGCCATCAGAGGATGGGTACATGGTGGTCATAAAGGGATGGACATGGTCAGAAACAATGCTCAGGTAGGCCATGGCATTTAATCGATGCCTAATTGGCACTAAGGGGCCTAAAGTGTGCCAAGAAATCATCCCCCACACCATTAAACCACCACCACCAGCCTGCACAGTGGTAACAAGGCATGATGGATCCATGTTCTCTATCTGTTTATGCCAAATTCTGACTCTACCATCTGAATATCTCAACAGAAATCGACACTAATCAGACCAGGCAACATTTTTCCAGTCTTCAACTGTCCAATTTTGGTGAGCTTGTGCAAATTGTAGCTTCTTTTTCCTATTTGTAGTGGAGATGAGTGGTACCCGGTGGGGTCTTCTGCTGTTGTAGCCCATCCGCCTCAAGGTTGTGCGTGTTGTGGCTTCACAAATGCTTTGCTGCATACCTCGGTTGTAACGAGTGGTTATTTCAGTCAAAGTTGCTCTTCTATCAGCTTGAATCAGTCGGCCCATTCTCCTCTGACCTCTAGCATCAACAAGGCATTTTCGCCTTGTTGATGCTAGAGGTATATATATATATATATATATATATAAGTTACTTTTAAAAGTAATGCATTACAATATTGCTTTACTTTTTCTCACCTGGGCTGGGTTTGCTTGCTTGTTTTTTTTTTTGTTTTTTTTTTAAGATTAGAAGAAAGTTTTTTTAACTGAAGTAACTTTTGCTTATTAGTATGGTTGAATTGGATCATTGGAGTTCAGAAGCAAAGACATTGATTAATAAAGTGAGATTAAATCCATAAAATATATTTGTATTATTTAACATAAATAACTAGTGCAGGTTTGCCTAATATTCTGAGTTTGCATTTCACTTTTTATTCATTTTGAGGAATAATGAATCTGCTTTTGTTTTAGTGAGATGAGTAAATGCATGTTCACATTTAATCTAGAACTACAATAGCCATCATGATTTCTTTTAATATGGGGACAGGAGAGCTGTCAGTCAATAAATTACATAAGTAGCTCATATTTTATTACATGTAAAAGTAATGCATTACTTTACTAGTTACTGGAAAAAAGGAATTTGATTACGTTACACTGCCTGTATGTATTTCATTAATTATATGCTTTTATTTTTTATGAATTATATAAATTTAAATAAAAATATGTTAATACATATAATAATAATAAAGATTCTTATTATTTAACCTTAGAGGTCAAGACAGTGGACAGCTTTTCAAAAATCATTTTCTTGCTTAGGCATAGTTGCACATCAACCTCTACAGTGGACACTAGTACATCATCCTATACATTGCCAACAAGTGTTTTTTTTCCCCTCCAAAACAAAGATGGCTGATGGCCAGACAGAAATGCCAGGTTGCTCCGGAATATACATTCCTTCTATCCATCTATCCTATCTTGCAGCTAAAAAATTTAGTAATATTTAAGGAGTCAATTTTAAAAGTATTGATTTTAGATTGGGAGGAAATTCTAAATAATCATCTGTAAACTAAATTGGACATTCATTACTAGCTATATTTCAGCTATAATTCATACTATTACTGTGACTTTTGTTCTTTAAAATACTTCATCTGCAGTAACTTTTTTGGCTATAAATAAATAAATTTGGGTTAATAGAATTTAATTTGAAGTTACATCAAAAAGTAATCTGATTACATAATGTATATATGTTACTTGTAATGATTTACTCGTTACATCAAAAAGTAATCTGATTACATAATGTATGTTACTTGTAATAATTTACTCGTTACATCAAAAGTAATCTGATTACATAATGTATGTTACTTGTAATGATTTACTCCTTTCATCAAAAAGTTATCTGATTACATAATGTATGTTACTTGTAATAATTTACTTGTTACATCAAAAAAGTAATCTGATTACGTACTTGTAATTCTGAACTCGTAACATCAAAAAGTAATCTGATTACATAATGTTTATTACTTGTTATGCTTTACTCGTTACATCAAAAAGTAATCTGATTACATAATGTTTATTACTTATGCTTTACTCATTACATCAAAAAGTAATCTGATTACGTAATGTTTATTACTTGTTATGCTTTACTCGTTACATCAAAAAGTAATCTGATTACGTAATGTGTTACTTGTAATGCTTTACTTGTTACATCAAAAAAAGTAATCTGATTACATAATGTTTATTACTTGTAATGATTTACTCATTGCATCAAAAAGTAATCTGAATACATAATGTATGTTACTTGTAATGATTTACTCATTACATCCAAAAAGTAATCTGATTACGTAATGTGTTACTTGTAATGCTTTACTTGTTACATCAAAAAAGTAATCTGATTACATAATGTTTATTGCTTGTTATGCTTTACTCGTTACATCAAAAAGTAATCTGATTACATAATGTTTATTACTTATGCTTTACTCAAAAAAGTTACCTGGGTAACGCATATTATGTTTAATACAGTATCTCTTCAGTTAAAACCATAATCGCATACTGTCCACTCAAGTGGACATCTGAAAATGTCTTTGAAAATGTTTATTATTGTTATTTTAGATACATTTGTATTATTTATCATAATAGTTTAAATAGTTTGTATTATTGTTATTACATTTTTTTAGCTACTTTAATTTGCATTCTGGCCTTGTGATGTGCTTCAGCTGCTCGACAAAATCCAAATGTCTCTTAATTCTTCCCCTTTAAATTATTGTTGCTACAAGAAATTCAGTATATGTATAATATATATATATGTATATGTATACAAAATATGAAGAGGTGCACATCCATAGTTTTCTCATCTTTGGTTGCATAAGCTTCAATTCCAGAAACTCTTGCATTTTTCTTGTGACATTCCTTCAATGGATTTGCAGCGTTTTCGACGTACTGTTGCATAAACTCTAGTGTGTCCTTAAACAAACCCACACAAGCACATACTTCCTTTTCAAACCCTCTGAGCAGAAATCCAGATATGAAAAGAGGAAAAAGGAAGCAAGAATTAGATACATGGGCTTTTGGTGGTTCAGAGCAGCAGTTGGAAGGCATGCTGGGATTGTCACTCGTCTCCTCATCTCTATGATTTATACAGTGCAATAAGTGTTGCTGAGATGGGCTAACAGGCCAATAGACAGCAGGGCATTAGCATAATGTGTGCAGCGGAGAAACGCTGGAAGACTGTTGCGTCTTTAAACGCAGTGTGCCACATTTAGATTAGCTCTGCCTGCAGATGTCGTCCCTCATTGGGTTTGTGGATCTCAGACACTCAGGACATGAAAATAAAAGCAACTCACAGAAGTCCAAGTTTCCAATCCATTCAGTTAATTTAGAAAATGTAGAAAATTCATCTTATGAGAGAAAATTGGATGCATTCACTTCCACGTTTTGAGGTGAATGCATCTCTGAAAGAACTGAACTGAATCCAGTGGTGCTGATAACTGTTTTTTTTAATAAATTACAAGCTATCGGAACACACAACCAATAAAATGCTATTTTTCACATTTCACATTAAGTTTAATCACATGATTTAAATGAAATCAGATGGATTGTGTGGATGAATAAGATATTTAGTACTTTTGAAACCGTAAAAACAGTTGTGCTTCTTAATATTTTGTGGAAACAAATGTATTTGGGGTATTTTTTTAGCAGAAAGTTCAAAAGAACAGCATTTTTTTGAAAATAGAAACGATTTATTGCCATTTTGATCAATTTAATGCATCCTTGCTGAATAAAATTAGGCCTATTAAAAAAATCTTAATCTCTATTTGTTAATGCACACCATTATTCTAAATAAACTGTTAATTTAGCTTTATTTCGCTGTTTAAATTATGATTGGAGATTTGTGTTTGTCCACTCCCTTCCAAATATTAAATAAAATTCACAGCTTGAGGTAAATTCATCTCTAAAAGTAGCTGAAAATTGACCCTGAACCTCTATCGTACAAAGCACTAGAAATGACTAAACGTGCCTAGAGCAACACAACAAGCTTTACCATCAAGAAAAGTAGCTCTGTCGCTCGAGTTTATAGATGACTCGTTTTTTTTCACGTGTGTCTTTGAAGATGTTGACGACTTCTCATGTGTCTTGTCCTGTAGAGATGTCCATGAAGAGCTGAGGATAAAGAAGACCGTTGATGCTTGGATCAATACACTCAGCAAGGAGATTCAGGTGAGCTGAACTGAAAGATTTAGTCTCTTTTTCTGCCTTCAAATACAATCTGGCATTTCTGCACAATCTGTCACTGTTCTTTGTTCTCCGAAATACTGATTTAAAAGGGAAAATATTTGAATAGTCATTAGTGCTTTTTTGCTTTTGCTTTTCCAAGTGATCTCGTTTATTATTTTTTATCTGAAGGTGAAAAATCCCTTATGGAAGCTTGTTTTTGCCATGGTTTAAAAAGGGTAATTACAACTTTTTATCTCAAACAATTCAGTTTTTTTTTGTGTGGTTTCCATGCCACCATCACCTTTTGGCTTGTTTAGTTGGGGACATTCACCCAAAAATGAAAATTACCACATATTTAACAAGCTATAATGTGAAATATCTAGCTGCCGGTGGACCGCCTTCTATATTCAACTTACGAAAAAAGCATAACTGGTAAGGCTGTCGCGGTGATGGAATTTCCCTTGCAGTAATTTTGAGTGGCTCAATAGCACGATATGCAATATTATCGCCATATACAGTGGGGCAAAAAAGTATTTAGTCAGCCACCAATTGTGCAAGTTCTCCCACTTAAAAAGATGAGAGAGGCCTCTAATTTTCATCATAGGTACACTTCAACTATGAGAGACAGAATGAGAAGAAAAAAAAATATCGTGATCAATTTGACCCCACGGGGTAAGATCTTGCCTGGAGCCCCAGATCGAGGGAGATTATCAGTGGTCTTGTATGTCTTCCATTTCCTAATAATTGCTCCCACAGTTGATTTCTTCACACCAAGCTGCTTACCTATTGCAGATTCAGTCTTCCCAGCCTGGTGCAGGTCTACAATTTTGTTTCTGGTGTCCTTTGACAGCTCTTTGGTCTTGGCCATAGTGGATTGGAGTCTGACTGTTTGAGGTTGTGGACAGGTGTCTTTTATACTGATAACGAGTTCAAACAGGTGCCATTAATACAGGTAACAAGTGGAGGACAGAGGAGCCTCTTAAAGAAGAAGTTACAGGTCTGTGAGAGCCAGAAATCTTGCTTTTTTTGTAGGTGACCAAATACTTATTTTCCACCATAATTTGCAAATAAATTCTTTAAAAATCAGACAATGTGATTTTAGTTTAGTTACTCTCAAAGTTGAAGTGTACCTATGATGAAAATTACAGGCCTCTCTCATCTTTTTAAGTGGGAGAACTTGCACAATTGGTGGCTGACTAAATACTTTTTTGCCCCACTGTATAGATATATATAAACACACATAATCTGTGTGTGTTACGATGTAACGAGGAAATCAACCAAAGAAGATGAAGTAAACCAAAGAGAATGTCAAATAAGGGTCCACATAACAGAACATAAACCAGACAATAAAATTGTTGGGCTATTGTTATATATAAAAGTTAGTTCTGTTAATCGAATCTGACTGGACAAGAGACTTTCTGCTAATATTTCACCAGTAAAAGCAGCTACTCATCTCTGCGCGTTCTAGACGGGATGTCAGTCAGTGCCGTTACGTTGTTAAGCCACAATTTGGCAGCAAGGGACTGTCTTTGAGTGAGTCTTTAAGCCGCTCATTCAACTACTCGTTCAAAAACACGGATTCTTTCAAAGAGAGATGTAATGAAACGGCTGCTGAAATCATTTAAACTTTGACCACCCCTTTAGAAGACTCAGCTGACCAGCAATGCGTTGAAGCTTATATTTCACCTGCAGCAGCATTGAGAACTTTTGTAATGATACGTTTGGCCATTAACTTTGCAAACACATGAGAGGAGTCTAAAGACCCACGAAAGGCAGATCAACGAGCGACTACATTTCTCTCCGATACGGTAGGAAATTAAATTTAAAGTGGGGGATTTTAACTGTGACGATGATTGACAGGGCAGTTTAAACGGTGACGGGACGCACGTAACAGAGTCCGTTAAAGATGATGAAGTAGTATGTCCCAAAGCTTGCATACTCTTCTGCTACACACTCAAAAGTATGTACTTTTTCTTCACAAAAAGAGTACATACTTTTAGGACGTAGTATAAGTTGGCGAATTGGGACACAGCACGAGTCTGCGCAATAGGGATCTCGGATCCGGAGTCTACGCAGTAGAGAGCAGGAAGTAGAGGCACGATATCAAAAGCCTGCCCACACTCTCACAGATGCAGAACAATTCATTATGTTGGTGTGCAATTAACAGTTATGGAAATGTAATAATTAAAGCTAAAGCTCCAATCTCCTCCCAAAAATCCAGAAAAAAGTTAGTGCCTCAGTGACAACTTCACTCAGAGAAGCCGTCAATCTCAGCTGTCCCGTTTTTATAGCATCAAATAACTAACTAAAACTAAACTTATTTAAAAAAAACGAACACTTGAAATGAAATAAAATCTGCATACAATGACAGAAACCAACTTTGGTAAAAAATTATTTGAAGTGTAATTTGATTGTTTAGTTTGTCTCACGTCCATTAGAAAACACGGAGGGGCGGGGGTTATGACCTATACTGGGACCAACCACCTGGGGCAATCGAGGCACAGAGGCTTCAGTGTCTGAAAGGCGTGCTAAAGGCTTGGTCAAACCCAACGATTCACTTCAGAAGGCCTTTGTTTTTCAAATTTTAGCCTGCCATTATAAGGCTTAGCCAGGACATTTTGAAATATAACTCTGATTGTATTTGTCTGAAAAAAGAATGTACACCTAGGATGGCTTGAGTGTGAGAAAATTATTTGGATAATTTTCATTTTTGGATGAACTATCCCTTTAATACTCTGCAATATTATTGACTTGACTACACTGACTACACTATTTTTCCCATGTCGGTTATTTCGGTTTTAGTCACATTACTTCGCCCCTTCAGTCACATCAAGTGCAGTTTGCAGGCACACAGAGAGATGCAGGAGCAGTTATCTTTGTTTATAGATGCCCAGAATCACTATAGTAACTGCATGTTTTACATAGTTTATACAGGTAAGTTAATTGCCGTTCTTATAGCCTACGCGCTGCCAAACACACACACACAGCTAGACGGCGCGCGCAAGCCCCGAAGCCAGATCGCTTTCACTTTCGTCCTCATAAAGTTTGTCAAGTAAATGCGTTAAAAAGGTTTGAACATTTAAAGCGATTGTGCACTATTCAAAAACAACAATACGGAAAACTTATCCGTTCAGTGCTCAGCTTTTTTCTGTGACAACACGCGCGCGTCCTGCAGGCAGACCTCTTTCACCTGCGTCCTCACAAAGCTTTGTCATTTGTATGTGGTTTAAGGCCTGCCAATTTGAATATTAAAGCGATTTTAGACCATCAGATGTGTATTATGTTGAACTAATGCCTGATATATTGTGACAAACGAACACTCAGACAGAAGCTCTAACTGCTGAAAGTGAACAGTTTAAGTATTTTAAAATCACAAAGAAATGCACTTTTTCATTAGAAAAAAAAAATTCCACCTTTTAATAGTAGAAAATATTTACAGTAAAAACCTTATCAGGAACTTACTCAAAAACCTTATGAGGGCAAAAAATGGAAACCAAAAAAAAATAATTAAGTTAATTAAAGTTCAATAATCGTAATCAAGGTAAAATGTTCAATTAATCGAGTTCGAATCAATTATTTTTGGTCAAATCGTTACAGCCCTATATACAGTACAAATAAAAATGACTTGACTTTAAACTTGCAATTGTGAGAAAAAAAAAAGTTTTAATTGTGAGATATAAAGTCGCAATTACTTTTTAAAAAATAAATTATTCCATGGCGGAAACAAGTTTCCATACATAAGCAACATCTAGCACATCAACATTTTCTGCATTTAAAAAAACAAAAAACAAGTTTATATGTCTTGCTGAGAACTATCTATTGAACACACATTGAAGTGTTTCTGACTTCAAGGTCTTCTGTCTCTTTCTCCTTCTCTTTGTCTTATCTTCCTCCTTTACCCCCTCCTGTCAGGATGATCTGGCGAGGGAGAACTCTGAGAGGATTGTGGAGAGGAGCGATGCTGCAGTCACTAAAGTGGTGCAGCAGGGCCAGAGGAGCAGGAGCGGACGTGGGGCTGGTCCGAGAGGGGGAGGAAGAGGGGGAGGTGAAACCTCTGCGGCAGAGAAGAAAACCTCTTTGAGAGGCTTAGTGAGAGCACAAGCAGAAAGCACACTGACACACAGCAAACAACCCGCTCTGTCTGTTAGAACCAGACTTGAAGGGAAGCAAGAGACGGTGAGCAGGATTATATCAGTATTTTCTAATGCCGTTCAAAATATGTTCACACAATGGACAGACCAACCAAACTCGTCTGATAATGAAATATTAAAGCTCTGTTTCAATAGCAATGAGCTGCCTACCAAGACAACATAATCCTGAATATTTCAGATAGTAGACTGCAAAATAAAACCTAATTTCGGTCAAATTCTTAGAGGTTCTTTACACAGAACATGTTTTTGCTTTTAAAAACGGTAGAAGCTGCACAATGGTATCCAACTGCAGAGCCGCAGCACTGAGGAATGGAACTGTGAAATTTTAAAAGTTACATTTCTTTTTACTTGACAAAGTATCTTTAAAAATGTGAGAGAGAGAGAGAGAGAGAGAGAGAGAGAGAGAGAGAGAGAGAGAGAGAGAGAGAGAGAGAGAGAGAGAGAGAGAGAGAGAGAGAGAGAGAGAAAAGGGCTTATAAGACTATTAAAGTTGCCTGTCAAACTGCTTTGGATCAATATTATTAAAACCATTTTTAATTAAATTTAAAATATTTTTCTTCAGGTTTCACTCTAATAGTGAATAGGAAAAAATACAGTTATTAGAAAGACAATATTATCCAAATATATATTAATATAATGATCCAATATATATTAATATAATGATATATATATCACGCCTCGAGACTCTGCCTTCAGTTCCATTCATCAGTGCTGCGGCTCTACAGTCGGATATTAATATTTTTATATTGTAATAATTTCACAGTTACTCTCTACAACTTAAAAACAGTATATTTGAAATGTTTGTTTAATGGCATCTTTTTATGAATGAAGGCCAGTATCGCTGATATGAATACTGCTACTGATGTCTCAATGAAATTGTTTTTCAACATTTAACATTACAGTGTATTTGAAAGCTATCAATTTCAACATTAATTAGGCTTTAATAAAATAACTTTTAATTTAAGTGAACTTAAAACAATATTCACATAATCCATTATTATAAATGTCATATTTACCTCTGGCTTTCCTACCAGACATATACAAAAAATGTAATAGTTATCAAATACCTTTCTTAACTGCATAAATTATAAATTAAATATAGATGAATCCTTATATATGCTATTTGATTAACATTAATGACAGAAATCACATGGAACTGGTTTATTAGGCTACTGTCACTTTAAGATCTGCCGCTGCCGAACATGACGCGGATCTGACAAGCCTCTCATTTTCTCACATGTCTTTAATTTAATTTAAGACGTTATTGAACTCATTTAAGACTGCTCTTATGAGAATACTCGACAAAACGGGCATTTTGGCATAATTCTGTGTGTTATTGTTTGTTCAAGTGCGAAAGAGAGCTCGTCTTTCTGTGTCTTGTGTGTCATATAGACAGGACTTACACAGACGGCGCGTTCTCTTTTTTCTTGTTGTGCTTAAATGGTTTAAAAACATTTGCATGAACAAGAGCGTGATCATACAATGTAACGCTAGCCTAAGGATGATAGAAGAAACGAATGCTGCGTAAATTGTTAATTTAAATATTTTTAACGTGTTAAACTGAAAAAATAATCTCATGCGTTAACATTTCTTTATTTTAATATTTAATGTTTTTATTTTACTGTGTACAGTGTTCACTATTTAAAGGTCCCATGATGTGGATTTTTTAAAATAATTTTAATGTTTCCTGAGGTGTAATTAAATTGTTGGTATGATTTTTACATCATAAAATGTCATAATTTAGAAATAAAAGGCATTTTTCTATCCTGATTTTAGCCCTCTGGCTTGAATGCTCTGTTTGAAGGGGCGTGTCAGCTGTAAGACTTTAGTGTAAACGGCCACTGTTGTGATTGGCCGACGTCTTTGCATTTGAAATGAGTATTAGATGTGGAATCCCTTTTTTTTTTTTTTTTTGGAATAATTTTTTTTACCATTACAGCTGGATATTCTACTGTACATTATACAAAATGAATTGTGATTAATTAGAATAGATATTGCCATTTAGATATTAAACCTTATTCTAAAAGATACTTGTGCTTATTAACTTTGTATTTAAATCCTTACTGCATATTGGCTAATATATGTGAAGGGGATCCCTCGTAAAAGAATCATCACATTTTTGGGGTCCTTTGCATCAAAAAGTTTGAAAACCCCTGATTTACTGTATAATTTTGTTTATTTTGGTTAGGATTCTGTATATGTAGGCACTAGGCAGTAGATTGTGACTAACAGTATATGACATCAGATCTTTATAATTGGCTATTTGGCTGTGGTCCAAATCATCTGTCTGTTATATTGAAACTGATAATGAATTGTAGGATCTTCTAACCTGTTTGTTTATGGTGTTTAATCCTGTATGTGTTGTTTACTTATCACCGTGACCTGACAAGCTCACAACTCCCAAAATGGCCCATCTGGATGTAAACACTGTAGCTCAGTACTTCTCTGTGTCTCAGTGGCATTTTCTCTAAATGAGCCGCTTTGAGCACCCATATGTTGCCCCGACACTAATTTGCTAAAAATAAAGAGTAAGAAGACGAGAGGCATGCTTGCCTTATCTGTGTTTGGCACAAGCCTGGTCCTGTTAATGGCTGTCCACGTTGCCTGGCGTCTGTGTGGATGGTTCTTAACCTAGCAACACATCCAGTGGTTATCTGAAGGTTACTATGTGTGGAGGCTGTTCAGGCATTTAATTGCTGCTATCGTTAAAGGTGCAGTCAATCCAGACAACAGAGCACACAGTTACAAGAGGTTGAGAGTTATTTTGCTGGTGACACTCTGGGGTTGCCATGCGTTTTAGATGAAACTAAATGAAATCCTTACAGCAATGCCTCGCTTTACATAAGCAAAGCAATAATATAACCTTTTTAAACATGAATTTAACAGTGTTAAAGCATGCAGTCATCATAAATGTGTGTATTTCGTATATTGTATCGTTCCCATGTACTCATATTGATATGAGTGGATCATAATATGGTATAGTATCAGTGTACAATAGTATAATGTACCATGTTTACCATATATATTTGGGGTCAATTAGATTTTTTTTTTAAATTAATACTTTTATTCATCAAGGAAAAGATGCATTCAATTGATCAAAAGTGACAGTTACATGTATAATGTAACTAAATGCAAATAAATGCTGTTCTTTTAAACTTTCTAGTCTTGAAAAAAAATATGTATCAGGGTTTCCACAAAAATATGAATCAGCACAACTTTTTTCAACATTGATCATAATAAATGTTTCTTGAGCAGCAAATCTGAATATTAGAATGATTTCTGAAGGATCATATGACACTGAAGACTGGAGTAATGACATTTATTTTAAATTGTAATAGTATTTCACAATATTTTTTCATCAAATAATTTTTAATTATAAACTATAGTATTGTAGTTAATACCATAACTGTATGGATAGGTTAATATTATTTGCCATGTTAACTATCAATATGATCAGTATAGTTTTTCATGTTTAATATATATATATGAGTGTATATTTGTATAATATGCCATTTACCATACATATGAGTGCATCGTAGTATAAAATACCATGTTTGTTAATTGAGTGTGTGTTTTTTTTCAGCCGGTTGTGCTAAAATCTCAGGATGATCAAGAGTATCTGGCCAGACTGTATGGAAAAGCTCTTTATGAGGGCCATCGACGCACACTCAAAAAAAGCCCTTACCTTCGATTCAACTCCCCCACACCCAAATCCAAACCTCAACGACCTAAAGTAGTAGAGACCGTCAAAGGTGAGTTTAAGGCCTTCCATTAGAAGTAATGATTAATGGTCTGTTTTTCTTTGCTTCTTTTAGTAACTTGTAAAATAGTCTTTTAGGGTGTGTTCACACTTGTGGTTTGCTTTGTTTGGTCCGGACCCAAAAAAAAATGTAGTCCTGGTCCACTTAGCTTTCACATTGGCATTTTAACACCGAGCCTAAAGATACCGAATCTAAAGGCATAGGGATATGTTCGCAACCTGATTGGTCAGTTTTTATTGCATATATTTCGCAATGGAACTTATGGAACATCCAAAACACTGATCTGTGTCCTGGGCTGTATGAGCGTAGCCTGCATATGATGGTATTCTGACCAGCTGAGACCTCATGAAGAGCTTATTTGTGTAATTGAGTCAAAACTGCGGCAGAAATCCCTCCGTCACACACACAAATGAAGATCTGCTGTTAGGAGATGCGGTTCTGATGCCTGTACCGAACTGTGATGGGTTCGGGTTTTGGTTCGTTTACATGTCTTTGTCCATATTGCGTTCATATTTCATTCAAATCGCACAAGTTTGTTTCGAAGCGAACCGAGACCCATCTTTTCATTACTCTCGGTACGCTTGTTTGGTGTGGACCAGGGTTCGGATGGCAGCGTTTACACTTATTCAAATGAACCTCACTAACAGAGGTTCGTTTAAATTGAACTGAACATGCCAAGTGTGAACACACCCTAAAACCAACATGAAAAAGAATCATGATAAGAATAATGATTTTTGTCATATTACCAACCCCTAATTTTGCCTTTTCTCTCTTCCGTTTAATTCTTAATGAATACTTGTCCCTCTCTTTTCATCCCCTCATATAGGGGTGAAAATGAAGTCATCTAAAACCCAAACTAGCCAGTTTGTAGATGGGGTTCCTGCCCTGCAGCCTGAGCCCCATTTCCTGTTCAGCCCCAGTGATCCTGCCCAACAGCAGCAGCCTGGTTCTCCAGTGCGAGGTTATCTCATTCCCATGGCCATACCTTTAGGTAAGCCACCATTACCACAACTAGCAGGGATTGTACGGTCATGAAAAACCTAATGGAAATTTTAAATGGCAATTTCCAGGCCTTGAAAAGTTTTGGAGAAATCCCCCGCCCCCCACAAAGTTTTGAAAAAGTAATGGAAAATACTTTGTGTCACAAATGTCTGTATAATAAAATATATGTTTAATTGCTAATAATAGTTAAACCCATTAGCCTACAATACTTCACGTTCGGGCAATCCTTCACGACACATGACGTTATGTTCTCTGTGTGGGGTAATGTCTGGCACAGTTGCAGTTTTTACTTATTTCGCACACTAAACCACATGGCTTGTCATTAATTTTAGTTGAGATAAGCTGTGGCAGATTTAAACATGGATTTGTATTCTAATTTTACATGTGTGCATACACATTTTATGGAACGGTAGGTCATAAATATTAGCCTGCAAAGTCATGGAAAAGCTAAAGGGAAAACTAAAGATCCTTTTTTTTTACCTTTGCTTGTCCATTTGGATTCCGCTAAAACAAATCTTTCTTGGCAAACTTTACTCCAACCCAACTCGGTCTTGATGTCCAGTAACACAACTTGGATGACTAGATTTATTTTTAGCTTTATATATAATTTAATGTGTAACTGTTTTAAGGCATATTTAGCATCAGAAAACTAGGTTTTGAGACATAAAAAAATCAATGTCACAGTTTTTGCTGTTCTGTGTCCTTTAAACCTCTGACCACTCTGAAAACAAAGATGTCCAACGCCGCGGCACGAATGAATGCGACAGCCTCCACATGCTGCAGTCGTAAAGCTTCTCTCCTCCGGCTGGCTCTGAGCACACGGCAGCATTAAAGAATGGACTTAATTAGACGACATTTCAGCGGTGTGAGTTTAGCTCTTAATTACGACTGCCTCTCCACTCGTTAAAAAGCCTTCCTATGCCGCTCTCGTTTAATCACTTCACTGTCAGGGACATTAATGCCTTTCTATTACGCTCTCATTTTCCCCGCTTCCAATCACCGCAAGCTCAGGTCCGTCTCAGCTCCGACCTTGTGCGGTTGGAGGTAATTCTGTTTATTAGCCCAAACAGCCATATGTATGAAAACACCGTCGTGCTTTACGAGGGGACTTTTTAGGGCAGTAATTGCAAATAGCCAATTGAAAACATTTTGAAAGCGTTCATATTATGAGTTGATTAGTTTTTTTTATCCCCTACCCCCTTCCTTTTGAGGATTATGACCTCCTGGCGCCGAAACGTTCCATTAGTTTGGTAACAGCTGAATTGCCATCATTATTTTCTGCAATGGACTGAAGAGGTAATTAAATGTATTGTATGAAAAAATGCCACTGACGAAGCACCTTTGCACTGCTAAAGCTGTTTACAGTATTTAAATGTTTCCCGAATTGTGGCCTAGGGTATTGAGAATGAAATGAACTGGTGGAAAATGGCCTAGTAATGTTACGTGTTAATGAAACAGCATTTTGTGGGCAGTTTCCCGTATGCTGGTCTGACCTCTGATCTGAGCTACGCTGAAGTGAACAAAGTCTCGCTAATCACATCTGCAATGCAGTGGCCCTAATCGCCGCCATAGACACTAGGCTCACTTCATAGTCGTATTGAAGTTCCTTTTACTACTAGATGAATTTTTCCTTTGTAAGGAAAAACTGCAGCAACTATGCTAAAGTTGCTAAAAACAATGCTATAACGTTAACATTAAACATGAGATTTATGTTTTTATTTTATGTAACACATTTTTTTCATGCGTCTAAAAAGTTAATTATTGCAAAAATATTCCTGAATTGTGGACCCTTAGACCTAGAGAGTTTCATCCCAGGCCAGCATAGCTGCTCACTTACAAGGCTTACTCACAGTTGCGGTCAGAATTATTGGCACCCCTGGTGAGTATGATGAAAGATGGCTGTAAAAATAAATATGCATTGTTATTACTTTGATCTTTAATTACAAAAAATTGCCAAAATCTAACCTTTCATTGAAGTAAAAGAATTGAAAGTGAGGAAATCACATGTTTTTCTCCAAAACACGCTGGCCAAAATTATTTGGCTTTAGAATTTTTTATGAGTAAAACATCTCTGAAGTAGATTCCCATTAATATTTCCATTTATTAGCATACCAGAGTGACTAGGAACATGATATTATCTAGCTATGACGTCTTGTTTCACAGGAGGTCAAATTCGTTTAATCGTTCATCACAATGAGTAAAAGCAAATAGTATAGTTCTGATGTGCAGCAAAAGTTTGTTGAGCTTCACAAAATAGAAAGTGGCTGTAAGAAAATGGCTAAAGCATTGAAAATCCCCATTTCCACTATCAGGGCAATAATTAAGAAGTTCCAGTCAACTAAAGATGTTACCAATCTGCCTGGAAGAGGACGTGTGTCTATATCGGCCTAATGCTGCACGGTGAGGAAGGAGAGTTAGTTTGAGTGGACAAAGACTCTCCAAGGAACACAGATGGAGAATTGCAGAGATTAGTTAGATTAGAGTCTCTGGGTCAGAAAGCCTTAAAAAAAAAAAAAAATCAAACCCCTACATCACCACATGTTGTTTGGGAGGGTTTCAAGAAAAATCCTCCTCGCTTATCCAAAAACAAACTCCAGCATATTCAGTTGTCAGACACGACTGGAACTTCAAAAGGGACCGGATTCTATGGTCAGATGAAACACAAAAATTGCTTTTTTGGCAGAAAACTCACCAGATGGGTTTGGTGCACACAGGGATAAATATACAGCTGGATCTTTAATTTTGTGGGTCTATTTTTTGTTGTAGGTCCTAGACATTTTGTTCAGATACATGGTCTCATGGATTCTAGCAAATTCCAACTGATAAAAAATCAGAACCTGTCGGCTTCTGCTAGAAATGCAGAATGCAGAATCTCATTGAGCCCCATGTTAAAATGCCCAAGTTTACAGCCTGGTATCAATTGTGGTTTTGGTCTATAAATCTAATTTTGCCCTTCATGACAACTGTGAGGGGGGTGAATGTTTTTATAGCCCATTCGTTTACATTATATTAAGCCTTAAAGTTCTGAATAATTAAGGGCGTGGCCACTTTGAGTGACAGTTGGATTGCCGTTTGTCTGCTGTCTTTTAGTCATCGCGTAACCTCAGCTCCACCCACGTCCCGCCTCTTTGCCCATTTTCAGTTATCCGGGAGTGACGCACAATGACTCGCTGCCAAGATGGCAACGGCCAGCTCGATCCTACTTAACGCTTCAAAACTGCTCTTCAGAATCTTATGGGTGACGTCACGGACACTACGTCCATATTTTTTTACAGTCTATGATAAAACCCTTATTGTTAAGCTTTGACCTGCTTGACCAGTTTTGGTTCGTTGTCCTGATGGAAGATGGCCTGGATTATTTTTGCATTTTTAAAACATCTTTTTATTATACTATCTTCATATTGTGACGTACTCTAAGGAAATATTTGAATGTTTTTCAAACATATACCAGGAGGACTATAAAGAAGTCTTTTAGTTAAGAAATAGTTTTCTTCCAAGTCTTTTATAATCCAGCCATCTAGATAACATTACCTTGACATATTTAGATCAGCATAATTCAACAGAATAAGCAGACGACTGAATAAGAACAAGACAGTATAAGACGACTATTCAGAACATCACAGAATACCAATTTTTTTTGTTTGCAAATACTATTAAACCCCGATCTATCAGCCCGTTCTTATTGTTGAGCCTTGCTGGTCTAAGCTGGTCTTCTCAGCAGGGATGTTGGTTTTTTTTGGTCTAAATTTAAAGTGCTAAGTAAGTTTGACACGTATTATATTTCAGAGCAGCATCATCTCATTCCCCAAATCGCAGCTATCAAATCTGTCTAACTTTCATCTAACAAAAGTGAAGCATCTCCTAATAACTTCTTTTATTCCCCACATCGACCAAAAACATCTTTTACCAGTCAAGGCGATTCCCAAGGCGTTTTAATCGCCCACCAGTGTCATCCCCGTGGCTGTACTATATGTGTGAACGAAACCCAAGCGGAAAGTTCCAGACTCCCATTAAAAACTTCCCAGACACTTCTGCAATTGTGTGCGGTGTATCTGTGAAGGAGAGGGTCCAGACTGGCCCAGCCTGGATTGGATTGACTCGCCAAGGCTCAGACTGGGTCTCTGGAGGGCTGTAGATTAGAGCTGGCCTAATTTCCCCTTCTTCCGTGACTCTCCGGGGATGACAGTGGGGATTGCGGAGTGCCCCATGGGAATGGTGAGAGAGCCTTTCATCTGCTGCAGATGTTCGGTGCGGCTCATCCACAGACGGCCCCGAGTCACAGTTACACACGAACGACAGCAGGCAAGCTCGCCGCAAATCTGCTTAGCAAGTTCTGCACTGCAGAGAGTAGAAAGTGGCAGTCGAATGAACACAGCAGCGATCAAGGGAAGTATTAGTTCATACTGTTTATAGCAATATTACAATTTTCCGAATTGAATAATTGGCTCTCTTTCAATTCAGGAATTTAAATTTGAATTGGCCACCCCCCACAGGAAGTTGAATTGGAATTGAAATGACAGAAAGTGGAATTTCATTAATTTAGTGAATCTATCCATCCATCCATAATTATGCCGTTTTCCCTGTATGTTACGCCTTTTACGCACAACTCTGTATAATAAGCCGTCTTTTCTGTTCTTCCCAAAATGTATTATTGATAAAGAAAGAATCGTTGTGGAGACTTGTACTTCACACACTGATTGGTGTTTTTGCATGCCAGAGATGCTTTGAGCAGCCCATGCTCGCTGCGTCTTGCCGTCTCTGAGGTGAATTCTTATACTTTATTGATTGTAGATGAAATTGCTCTGGTGGTAGCCCCAGTGGTGAAACGTGACTTCATTTGTTGCTTTGAAATTGCATGTGGTTGCAGAAGCAGGACGTGTGCGCACATATTTATGTGCATTTATTTGGTTTTAATCATCTCATCATCGCTCTCTCCATCTCCTTTCCCAGGTCTCCTGCTGCAGTGTCCTCGGGTACAGTAAAGTCAGTGATTTACATGCTCTTGGGCGTATTCTCAAGAATTTTGGGGGCTGTGAATTCTGTCCCTTCATTTGGGTCTTTGTTTCCTTGCAAGCCTTGCGGCTTCTCTGGTTTGTGAATAGCCCATAATAGCATCTCTTACTGTCCATCATTGAGCTAATCTGTCCGATCTGGTTTCGCATTTCAGAGTGTTCACTCTCTTGAGGTTCTGGAGTACAAACGCCTCCTTTCAAGCTTTCCTTCCCACATGTTTGCTATCAAAAGTATTTGTGCATTCCAGATGAGTCAGTGCTTCTTGCTCCTGAGCCACTGTTTGGATGCCCTTCAGCCAAATTATGGAAATCGTAAAGCTTATGTTTCCCCTGCTTTGCATGGAAGGCTGGGAAAAACAGATTGCGGCGCTCGCAGCAGATTTATGCTAATGTCAGCCTCCTCGTTTGCCGTTAATGTGCTGAGGGCAGACTCGCATCTCTATGTAATAGGGCATGTGAGTCCGTAACCTGCTTTCCTGCAAACAGCAATGACACAAACCTACGCTAGTGCACTCTGGCTGAACCTGTTTGTCTCACGGTCCCATTGCAGAACAGATGCCAATCATGTTGCCAGATCGGCCTCCCGCTCAGCCAGATGTGTGTGAATGTGTTTTGGGCTGACACGGCACTTTAAAGTACCGTGGACGTCCTTTACAGTCTCTCTGCCGTGTGTTGGAAGATAAAGTAATGAATAGGTGTGTGTGTGTGTGTGTGTGTGTGTGGGCTCCATCTGCAGGAGTGCCTCTGTCTTTAATATCCCTCTTGCGTGAGTATTGGGGTCGTGTTGTGCCCTTGCCTGTAAACAGCGTGTTGATGTTATCTGCGCTGCATCAGGGCGATGGATGTGCAGACTTTAGGGGTTTGGCAGAAGCGCATTTAGGCTGCCGAAGTGTATTGCTAGTTCACTCACGCATCCTGTGGAAAAGAGGGGGATGGAGACTTTGCGTTCAATGTCGCCTTTTGTTGTCCTGGTAATGTTTCACTCTCCAGACATGTTCATGTATCTCCAATGCCTGAGCTGACTTTTTTTTCCCCCTTTTTTTGAATATGTAGGTATGTAAATAAGAAGTAATTTAGTAATATTTTATCCAAAGCAACTTGCATGCACAAAACTGCAAACGCAAAATCGAATTCACATGCCATTACTTTCTGAAATACAATTCATAATGCATCATGTTGTTATATAACCTATAACCTTTTGGTTACAGTCCCAGTTCATCAAGTACTACTCTTTGTATCTCATTAGGTAAGCCTAGAGTGGACGGCCAGGTCCCAGTGCCTTCCCGGGTCATCATTAGCAAAAAAACAGCAACCGTAACAACGTCCTTCCCTCCCATCACCATTCCTGAACCCAAACCTGCTTCTGCTATTCGGAAACCCAACACCATCTTACTGGAGGTCCAGTCAGAACCGAAGAAACGGACCCCACAGCTCAAAATACAGGTAACACCTGATTCACACACGTGCGTATACAGTACGTATGCACGCGCTCATTGTGCTTTCATATAGGACGCATCTCTTACGATCTCTTAAATCTTTACGTACTGATTCTCTGATGTAAAACTTTAGTAGCTATTACAAACATTTTAAAATAATCATACCAACAGCTGAAGAAATTGTTCCGAGTGTAGATCTCCGACCACCAGCCTGTCACATAACATGCGGTGTAGTGTATTTCACATTAAAAATGTATACTTTAGATATAATTTTGCATCGGTGTGCAGTGTGAACGCTCTAACCTGTTAACATGGCACGAAAAAAAAAAAGTGCCACAAACGCACTGCAAAACATATACCAGGATTATGTGTGAAACTTGCGTAACAGCTGGAACCATAGTATCTCAGTAGTGCAGGGGACATGGTAGCCAATTAGTATGATTGTGTGAGGCGATAAATTGTTCCTTCTTTTTAATGTGATTTTGTTTCCTAACAAGCCATGATTGTGAGAAGTAATGTGCAACACTTTCTTTCTGTTTGCTTGTTAACACTATCAAAAGTTTGGGATCAATAAGTTTGTTTGTTTTTTTAATTTATTTTTTTACTTTTATTCAGCAAACGTGACAGTAAATATATAATTTTACAAAAGATTTGAATTCAAATGAATGCTGTTCTTTGTAAGTTTCTGTTCATCAAAGAATTATGAAAATGAATGTATCATGGTTTTCACAAAATATTTAGCAAACCGTAAATTTCAAGTAATGATGTGGAAAATTAAACTTTGCCATCACAGGAATAAATTAATGTTCAAATGTATTAAAATAGGAAACAGCTATTTAATTATATATATATATATATAAATATACACACACACACACACTATATTGCCGAACGTTTTGGGACGCCTGCCTTTACATACACATGAACTTTAATGACATCCATAGGGTTTAATATGGAGTTGGCCCAGCCTTTGCAGCTATAACAGCTTCAACTCTTCTGGGAAGGCTTTCCAAAAGGTTTATGCGAATTTTTGACCATTCTTCTAGAAGCGCATTTGTGAGGTCAGGCACTCATGTTGGACGAGAAGGCCTGGCTTGCAGTCTCCGCTCTAATTCATCCCAAAGGTGTTCTATCAGGTTGAGGTTAGGACTCTGTGAAGGCTCATACATGTCTTTATGGACCTTGCTTTGTGCACTGGTGTGCAGTCATGTTGGAACAGGAAGGGGCCATCCCCAAACTATTCCCACAAAGTTGGGAGCATGAAATTGTCCAAAATGTCTTGGTATGCTGAAGCATTAAGAGTTCCTTTAACTAGAACTAAGGGGACAAGCCCAGCCCCTGAAAAACAACCCCACACCATAATCCCCCCTCCTCCAAACTTTACACTTGGCAGAATGCGGTCAGGCAAGTACCGTTCTCCTGGCAAAGAGAGACTCGTCCATCGGATTACCAGACAGAGAAGCGTGATTGGTCACTCCAGAGAACACGTCTCCACTGCTCGAGGGTCCAGTCGCGGCGTTCTTTACACCACTGCATCCGATGCTTTGCATTGCACTTGGTGATGTAAGGCTTGGATGCAGCTGCTCAGCCATGGAATCACATTCCATGAAGCTCTCTACGCACTGTTCTTGAGCTAATCTGAAGGCCACACAAAGTTTGGCTTGGAGGTCTGTAGCTATTGACTCTGCAGAAAGTTGGCGACTTCTGCGCACTGTATGCCTCAGCATGCGCTGACCCTGCTCTGTGATTTTACTTCCACTTCGTGGCTGAGTTGCTGTTGTTCCCAATTGCTTCCACTTTGTTATAATACCACTAACAGTTGACCGTGGCATATTTAGTAGTGAGGAAATTTCACGAATGGACTTATTGCACAGGTGTCAACCTATCACGGTACCACGCTTGAATTCACTGAGCTCCTGAGAGCGACCCATTCTTTCACAATAGTTAGTTGAAGCGTCTGCATGCCTAGTGCTTGATTTTATACACCTTTGGCCATGGAAGTGATTGGAACACCTCAATTCAATGATTTGGAGGGGTGTCCCAATACTTTTGGCCATATAGTGTATATACTTTTGTCTGGCTATCACCAGACCAAGCTCAATTTAAGATTGAACATTGGTCTGGGGAGTCTGCTCTGTATTTTCTACTGCACACGCGATCATAAACGCGCATAAATTAAATGACTCTGTACACAATTGGATAGTCCTTCAACCAATCAGACCCAAGGAGGTGTGATCAACGGGCAACGACCCATCACTTCTCTATCCATCATCATGATAATCCCTCCAATAGCGGGCCAGGTGGATAAGCCCGTCTGTGATCGATTCCCGCAAAAGTGTAACAGAAGCAGTAGAAATAAATGTACGGGTTTCCAGACTGAGTTGCCGGGCGAAATCAAATCGCCGGGCAGATCAGGCTGGGTTTACCCAGTCTATATATACTATATATTTAAAATAAATAATAATAATAATATATAATATATATATAAGCACACATATAGTATATATATATATATATATAGTATATATATATACACACTGATCAGGCATAACATGCAAGTAATTAACACTGATTATATATATATGATATATATATATATATATATATATATATATATATATATATATATATATATATATATATATATATATATATATATATATATATATATATATATATATATATATATATATATATATATATATATATATATATATATATATACTGTATGTGTGCCTGGCTACCTTGCTGAATGGCTTAGCTCTAGAAATGCACGCTATGTGTTCTCATTAACAATAGCTATGCATTGCAAGTTGATAGAGAACAGCAACCAAATGAGCAAGTGTCATAATTAATAATTTGATGAATCATTGACATGATCCTTATACTCTTATTGATAAGTGGAAAGCTGATGAAACAATAAAGAAAGACAGAGCGTGGTCTGACGCAATGTGCAGCTGAAATCAACCACACACATGCATAGCAAAAGAAAACATTGCCCTTGGAAATAAATGAACGCGTCATTAGAGTACGCAGCAAAACATGGTAACAATTGAAAGCACGAATGCTTATTTCTCATATCCATAGCTTAGACATTGTATCCTCACAGCAATTACATATAATAGACCGCTTGCTGTGGAATAAACACAATCACGTAAACACGGCAGCTTATATGCTTAGTAAATCACTCCACAGGACTGTTAACATAACGCTTAGATTAAACTGTTGTGATTGCTCATTTAGGAATTAATAAACAAACCATGCAATATGCACGAAGATATGGAGTAAAAGATCGTGCACTTATCATGGATGTTGATTTCAGATGCTTTCTGAAAGTGCGCTGCAGGCTGCTAACAGCAACACTACCGGTACTTGTTTGAATCTTGATGCAACAGCAACCAATCAGCTGCGCCATGTAGATGACGATGTAATCGCTACCAAAAGCCAACTTGGTTTGTTTGTTGCATCATGCTGAAAGTGCCGCCACAGTGAAATGTCATTGGTCCAAAAATCCCACTTCTCATAGCTGTATGTTTATCTTCAATATTTATTTGGTCAATCAGGTTTTGCTGAAATTATCCCTTTGCACAGTATTTCACTTTGTTTGGGGCATAAAAATGAGACTTTAGAAAAACTTTGCATCACACATCAGACAATTTCACTTTCCTACTGCAATTTGAAGTGGCTTTTATTCCACATAGTGTTTTAATTAAAATGCATCTGTAAAGAAATGACTCGAGAGGACTCAAAATCCTGCGAGGACCTCAGATGGCGCAACTCTGAATCAACATGAACCAATGTTAAATATATATCCATATCATTTGTTAACAAGCATGCATTCATTACTTCAATGAGCTCATTTTTCTGCCTTAATTTAATACATTGTTTAAAGGATTAGTTCACTTCAAAATGAAAATGTCCTGATAATTTACTCACCCCTATGCCATCCAAGATGTTCATGTCTTTTTTTTTCTTCAGTGGAAAAGAAATTACGCTTTTTGAGGAAAACTTTTTAGGATTTTTCTCCACACAATGGACTTCAATGGCAACCAAAATGTTGAAAAGGTCCAAATCAATGCATTTTCAAAGGGCTTCAGTGGCTCTGCCCGATCCCAGCTGAGGAATAGGGTCTTATCATAGTAATGTATATACTTTTTAACCTGCTCTGCCACACACCCCGGATTGCACAATCACGCCAGAAAGGTCACGCTAGACGTGGGCAGAAGTGAAAGTGAAGTGAAGTGACGTGTGGCCAAGTATGGAATTTCTGCATTTAACCCATCCAAGTGCACACACACAATAGTGAACACACACACACACCGTGAACACACACCCGAAGCAGTGGGCAGCCATATTGCCGCGGCGCGCGGGGAGCAGTTGGGGGTTTGGTGCCTTGCTCAAGGGTCTCACCTCAGTCGTGGTATTGAGGGTGGAGGAGATCGCTGGTTATTCACTCCCCCCACTGACAATTCCTGCCGGACCTGAGACTCAAACCCGCAACCTTCCGGTTACAAGTCCGACTCTCTAACCATTAGGCCACGACTGCCCCAGTGTTTACAAAGCGCTCGTGCGAAGACCAATACAAACATCATTTAGCAAAAAAAGGTTAAACAAGGATTTTGAGCGATTTTGAAGTTGGAAATTGAGTTTTTTTTTGTAAAGGGCGTTTGTCATAGTCTTCGCACGTTCGCTTGGGGCGGTACTTCCGCCTATGTCCAGCATGACCTTTCTGACGTGATTGCGTAATCCGTGGCACGTCGCAGAGCAGCGCAAGATGAGCAATTTAGGTTAAAAAGTATAAATGTTGAAAATGACTGATGGATTCGCTAGATAAGGCCCTATTCCTCGGCTGGGATCGTGCAGAGCCTCTGAAGCCCTTTGAAACTGCATTGATTTGGAAAAATCCTTGAATGTTTTCCTCAAAAACGTAATTTATTTTCGACTGAAGAAAGAAAGACACAAACATCTTGGATGAGATGGGGGTAAATTATCAGGAAATTTTCGTTTTAAAGTGAACTAATCCTTTAAATGAATACACTATTAGCTAAATGTGTGATTTGTGTATGTACATTTCTGAAATGTATAACTTCAATGTATAACAGTCACCTCTGATAACAGATCACTCTAAGTTGTAATGTAGACGCATGCATTTGTGTTTTGTTTGCAGGTCCAGCCTGGTGTGAACATTGAGAGTGGTCTGTGCAGCAGTCCAGCGTCTACGCCTTCAACTCCAGTCGAAACCATCCTTCCTCCACCTTCAATTCATGTAAAACTTCTTAATTCACCAACAACACTAAGTAGACCCTTATTATTTGAAAAGGAAATGGTTTGGTTGGCTTTAGCAGCACTACGGATTTCCTTCCAATTTTGTAGCAGAGAAATAGCTAATAGTTTTGCAGGCTTTCAGATTGATCATACACCCAGAACGTCCTCTAACATGTACATTTGCTTCTGTGTGTGCGTGCGTGTATTCATACACCAGCTGTCTTGGCTTCGTTCTGAGAATGGATGGATATTATGCCATTAAATGTTGGCTGTGCTCCAGCATGCTGTAGTGCTATAACGGCCAGGTTTGCATTTCTCATCGCACTGCCATTGATTTTTGCCAAGCCGTGCATGCATGCGCCTTCGTGCTCTCAGAACCTGCCCAAGCGGATGAAGATGGATGAGGTGTGTACGTATGCGTGTGTGTATGGAGCTGAATGTATAATGTTTCAGGGGGGACTTTGCCGCCAGCGTTTTCTGCTCTTACTCCTCCAATCCCGACCTTAGCCATTCACATCTGGTTGCTAGGCAACAGATGCAGCTCCGTTGCTTTTCTGTCGGAGCAAGCGTCTAGGAGGACAAAGCCTCTCTGTGGTCTGCCTGCCGCTGTTAGCATCAGAATAATCATTACAGCTCTACAGAAATAACCGTAGAAACGTAGAATCCGTGGAGTTAATTTGTGGATTCATCGAGTTCAGGTCGAGTTCACAAATAAGTCACATTCTCGCTAAATTTAAACTTTTGACTATTTAGAATATTGTGAAGATTTAAAGTGTCCTGCAGTACCTACTATAGTTCAATCTTTACAAAATACTTGATTTAATTTTCAAATAAAATAAATACTTTTTAAAATATTTTTAATTCAAATAAATGTGTATATAAGTAAATAAATCATATCAATTTTAAAATACATTTTAAAATAAATAATACTGTAGACTATTTAGAATATTGTAAAGATTTAAAGTACTATAGTTCTCTTTTTTCTAAATATTTACTAAAACTTAAATTAATTTATAAATAAAATAAATAAGAAATATAATATAAATACAAATAAATTAATACATTTTAAAATGAAATATTTTACCGTTTAAAGTACGTTTATATAAGTAAATAAATATACATTTAAATAAAAAAAATACAAATTTAAAGCTTTGGACTACGTCGTAGAATATTGCAGAGATTTAAAGTTTTCCAGTTACTATACTATACAATTGTTTTGTACAATATACAATACTTTTGTACAATACTACTGTAATCTTTTCTAAATATTTACTAATACTTAATTTTATTTTAAAATAAAATAAATACCTGTAAATATTCTTATGTAAAATACGAGTAAATCATACAAAACAATAAATCAAATTTAAAACTATTATTTAAAAATACATTTTATTGAGGTAGAATAGAGCAGCTAGGTGTTCGTGTGTGACCTTTACTGCATAATTCACACACACTTGTGATTGCACATCAGTTTCAATTGTATATTAGTGGCGGCCATAAACATCCTGCAGATTACCTAATGAACTATATTACTTGTCTGAATAATTGTTTATTATTGTGCAAATTATTCGTATTATTGATAGTTGTTATTTTTGATAATGGAATTATTTATTGAACAACAGTGTATTTTATCATGTTGACGTTGCTTGTTTTGTAAAAACAATAGATGGGTCTCTGTCCGTGTGTGTGTGTGTGTGTTGCCCTCAGATTGTGTGTCTGATGCAGCTCAGCAGAGGTGTTCTGGTCTGTCAGCTCAGTATGGCTGCGTTCAGTCTGTGCCCAGTTAATGCCCTTGACTCATCAGACTGGCAGACCCCAGCCTCCACCCACACGCACACACACACACACAAAGACATGGGCAAGGGCATACACTCATACACTCTCTCACAAAACATGCTTTGAATCGTACACTTCACTCCCACCAGGCCTGAGGCCTTTCAAACAGAGGGAATGAAATATGACTAAGAAGTCTCACAGTGCTTGTGCTTAAAACACATGATATCTCCGTCCTCTGAGACTTGACATTCGGAGTGCATTGCAGTCACCACAGGCTCATACTGTTACAAATCCCACTTTTGTTCTTTGAGAAAATATTTTGATAGATTGATTTTTGTAGATCTTACCAACAAAAAGAGATAGTTCACCAAAAAGGAAAGTCCTGGCATCGTTTACTCAACCTGTAAGACTTTCTTTCTTACGTGGGACACAAAATGTGAATAAGGATGGAGACTTTCAAGGACTTAAAAGGCATACAATTTTCAAGCACAATATTTCAAGTCTTCTGCAATCATCTGATAGTTTTTTTGTGATGAACAGGCCATGATTCCTTCTGTTCAGTGACCTATTAACCGTTGCAACTGGATCATTGATGTTGCACCCGATTCATGAATGAATCAACCCATTTTTGTGAACTGAATTCTTTTGTCCTGAATCCTTCCTTTTATGTTCCACAGAAGAAAGAAAGTCTCACAGGTTTGGATTAACATGAGAGCGAGTAAATGATGACTGAATACTATACTTAGGAACTGTTCCTCTAATTTGCAATTCAGCTGCAAAATTACCAATTGCCCAATTGTGATTGTGCAAATGTGTGTGAGCAGAATAGTAAGTAATATTGTGTTTCTGTTGCTCAGCGCAGCACGTTTGCTGCAGTCTCGTCTGTTTCCGCAGCTCCGATGGAGTCACTCAACACACACACACACACACACACACACACAATATAAGCAAGGGGTAATGTCACACAAAAACACAGTGTTTATCACAAAATAAACTAGGTTAGAGTCATCAGGAATGATCTTGTGTCATCCTGATGGGGTTTATTTTGTGACTGACTGTACATTTATCCTGACTGTTACACAGCTGCTTACTAAATAAGTAAATAAATGTAAATGAAATATTGATATAAGTTGAAATCATTTTATGCGAGCAGAAAGAGATATGAAGAGACATAAAACTAGCAGCGCAGCACTACCGTTCAAAGGTTTGGGGTCAATACGATTTATTTAATATTTTTGAAAGAAGTATAATGCTCACCAAGGCTGCTTTTATATGGTCAAAAATACAATGAAAACAGTAATATTGTGAGATATTATTACAATTCAATCTGACCCCATACTTTTGAACAGTAGTGTAAAACTACAATCAATTATAAAGTTTAGTGATCAGTTATATATTAATTTTTGCCTGCAGAATGCTGTGACTGACTAATAAGAAGCCTGTATTTCCAGAGAGCTGTATAATAATTGAATGTAACATCTATTTCTTTATGTACCATCCAGGATGAAACGATTGTATAAATGATAAAAAAATTGTGACAAAAGAGCTGTAAAATCTATTTTAGTGCTTCAGGAGGAGCATTGCGTATAACACTCTCTGTCTCGCGTACTCAGCACGCCCGTACCTCTCATTCACATGAGCAGACCAACTCTCTCCGTTACCATGGAGACGAGGCTTAGCTGCATGAGGCAAAGACCTGGAAATCTGATGCGTGTTTTTCTCTCTCTCTCGCTCTCTCTCTCTCTCGCTCTCTCTCTCTCTCACACACGCACACACACATCTCTTAAACAGTTACAGTTTATGTCCTTGCACTGAATGATTCATTTAATCTTTGTAGGAAGACAATGTTAAGACACTCTTGAATCTCTCTTAGTTCGGAGGATATGACATTGGTTAATGACATTGTTTTATTGTATAATGTATGTACGTGTGTTTGATCAGCGCCACGTCTGCGACTACCGCCATTGGAGGAGCTGGTGTTTTGACAATTAAAGGGATGGTTTACTTAAAAATGACCAATTCTGTCAACATTTTCTCACCCTCGTGTTCTTCCAAACCTGTATGACTTTCTTTCTTCAGTGGATCACAAAAGGAGATGTTTGGAAGAATGGTCACGCTCCTCTTTTCCATACAAATTAACACTTACAATGATCATGGGCTGTCAAGCACCAAAAAGGACATCATAACAGCACCATAATAGTAATCCATATGACTTGTGCACTATATTTTTAGTCTTTAGAGGTCATACAACAGCTTTATGTAAGGCACAGATTGTCATTATTCGAAATGAGTGAGTATTTTCGTTTTTGAGGGAACTTTTTCTTGTTGTTATGAAACGGAAGTAGCAATACATATTTTCTTCTGTATGGTGACGTACATCCGAGATGTTGACGATGCACTCAAAAATGGAGGCAGATGAACACGAGCTTGCAGCTTTAAGCGTTGTTTCATCAGTTGGTGTTTGATTAAACATTACGAGATCCTTTTTTTAATGAAACGTATGCATGGATGAATCTATAACATGCTTTCAACAAATAGATTGGGTGAATTTCCTTTTCATTGCGACTTTAAATCTATGCTACCCAATGGTCAAGTGTCATCTTTTATTTCAGCCTGTCATCATTATCCTTATTAACTCGCACACTTAGAACTTTCTAATCTCCTCAGCTGTTGATGAATTTTGTAATTTCCAGACACGGTATTGCTTTCTGACCTCTTGTCTCCGTATCATCGCCTCCCAGGCCGCCGAGGAACTGCATGCTGGTGAAGATCAGGAGGAAAATATCTTTCCCGGAACCAATTTCTTGGCCGTAGCCGACATCAGCCAGGTACATTCAATTAAAAGCACATTTTAACCCACACACTCACTCCAGCTCGTAACGTAAAGGTCATTTCACAGCCTGGTGTCCACCCTGAGGGTATCAGCCCCTATCCAATGTTTCCTACTTCCTACTTCCATTTGCATTTTGACCCAACTACAAATGCCCATTCTCCACGTCTCCTCCTACTCGGATATATTGGCCATCAATGGCTCAGTGCACCAATAATGAGATTTTCAGAGCCAAAGGGTGAAGGAGAACATCGTTTTCTTTAATTAACGAAGACCAGAGAATGAATAAGAGTTTAAAATATCATTCATTGGCTTGAGAAAAAAAAATCTAATTACAATGTGCGCTGCTAAATTGGCCTTTCGGTGAATTTATATTGAAGGGGTGTGGTGCGTATTGCCGATATTACTCCTTTTTTCCGTTCAGGAATTCACGCTTGCTCAAGCATGCAGACAGAGACATAAGCCCCTTATATTTACCATTAACAAGCAGCGCAGGACGCCCAGAGTATTGGGCATCAGGCCGAATCTCCTGCTCGGTCTTACAAGGGCAAGGCGTCAGTTAGCACCGAAATAGCATGGCAGTCATTAGAGGTGGAAGCAGGCAAATCTGTGTTGTTCTCACAGGCTTTTGTGGAAGGTGCTGGGAAAAAGAGTGTTTATAATGGGAATAAAGATTCATGGAGGGGGTTACATTCCAAATCACATGAGCTGTTCCACAGTGACCCCTTTTGGCCTGAGAGGAAACATCATTCACAGATGAAGCTCAGTTGGATCTGATCTCTGGTTCACAGAGGTTTTGTGGTGGAAGGAAATTGTTTTGCGTCAATATACTGAAGGTGTTAATTGTTTGCAGACGTTTGCAGACGTCAGAGATAGTGGTTGTCCTACAGTCCTGGTTGTCAAACTCAATCTTTGCATATATTATGTGCATTTTTGTTGTTGATTTTCATTCATTACTTAAGTGTTCTGCAAATTGGAGCCTGTATGACAGTGGTTTTCCAGTTTTTTGACTCTGAGGCCCCCATTGTCCAAGACAATTTTAAAAACAGTATTGTTGGTAGTTCTGCCTTATTATTTTTTATTTACCCTAACTAGTAAATTATATTACCAATATATTAAAATAATGATTAAAATGTAACAATTATATAAGTTTCAATACCTGAATGTTATTTATTTTTGTATAGCAATAAATTCAAATGAATGTCATTCGTGATTTTTACATTACAAGATTTTTCTTTTTAATAGTTTTTACTCACAATTAGCAATTTCTCTGCAATTTCTAACTAATAATATATTTTTAAGAGAAATCTCCTTCCTCTTTGACCATTTAGGATTTGATTAATTATTTTTTTCCAGGCTCAGAAATCACACTTTTAAAATTCCCTCAAATATCTTTTCCAAGATCATGGGAACTCTGGCCCTTAAATAAAAATGGCAGTTATTTATAGAATTAATTAAAATAAGAAAAAGGATGTCATTTTACATCTTGATTTTTAGCTGTTTTAGCTTATTTTAAAGTCATCTTGTGACCCTCTGTTTGGAAACCCCTGTGATTGTACAGGTATAATGCAAGAATCACTATTTTAGTGCTTATACTTAAAAGTTAGTGATTTGAACAGCCCCCTAGCACTAAGTATTGAATCGTATCGTGTACCATTTGTGCTACCGGTCATGTGGCTTATTAAAGTTAGTACTTTTCTAAGTGATTTGGTAGACTATAAAACTGGTGAAAAAAATCCCACAGACTTCCATTAATGGAGGGACCTGAGTCATATCTAGAGACCAAACACCTTGCAATCTGCCAGAAGACCCTAGCAACCTATCAGAGATTTCCATGAAAAGTCCTACTGACTTTTTTTATTTTGATTCTGCAATTGTTTGAATGGCAATTAAGATCGGAGTTACGAGTCCAGAAATATAAACATTTTCCAAAGATTGAGAGCAATAAAAATTCAAGCGCGTTGCGCAGCAGTTGCATGTATTTAAGTGTTTTTTCGAGGACTGGCATGTATTCGGCCCACTTGTAGTTTTCCCAACGACCAAATAAAGGCCACAGCTACTTAAGTCCAGACCCCGGTGAACAAGCTCTCTCTCTCTTGGACTGCAGGCACGAATCGCTGCCAGCTCCTAAAATGTCATTCCTCCAAATCTCCAGTGCCTCAGCTTTGGCTCGGCCAGTTCTGATGGAGCCATAAACTTCAAACGGGCCCAGCGCCCGACTGGCAGAATGCATCTCTCTCTCTTTTTCCTCTGGCGGTCGGCCACTGGAAATGAGCTAATCGCTCCTTACACAGACCTCCCTGAGTCCGAGCCAAAGGAATCTGAACATTATCCAAACCAATGACCGAAATGTTGGAAGCTGGCTCACGGATCCAGCGATGGAATTATACAAGACAAACGTCCCCCTTTCACTCCAGCCTCCCATTCTGTTAAGACTGTAATGACCACTGTGAAATAACGCTCATACAAACATATGTTTGCCATTACTGCATGGTACACGGTGTGCACTTTTATTTGCTGTCATTTGCTTTGAAAGTTAAATTTCGGATCCAGTGAGCTGTCAGGGATATTTTTGCAGGATTGTCAATGAGTCTCTTCAGAAAACCTTATGTTGGCAGATATAGATCATAAAACTGCTAAGACTTGATTTTCCTCAATGCTGTGTTAAATTCAGGAAACACACTGTGGACTTCCAGACTCTCCTATAGAGCTCAACGGGCTGCCGTCTCCTCCAGCTGCTCTGTATCATGGCCCAGCGTTTCCTCCACAGCCTTCTCACTCAACCCCTCTCACTGAGCCCATCCTGAGCACCATCCAACAGAGAGAGACCCTGGAGAACAGGCTGGTGGATTGGTGAGGCCCCTACTATCTGTACAAATATCATCTTCTGCACTGTTGTGAGCATATAATATAATTGATCAAGTTTTTATTTCTTTTTGTATCATCACATTAAACTTCGAACAAATAAACCAAATTACTTTCTATTCATCAAAGAAGCCTGAATAAAATGCATCACGATTTCTGCAACAATATTAAGCAGCACAATTATTTTCAGCATTAATATTAATAAAATTAGTTTCTTGAGCATCAAATCAGTATTTCAGAACGATTTCTGAAGGATCATGTGACAGGATCATATAATTAGTGCTGGGCAATCAATTAATCGCACCCAAAACAAAAGTTTGTGTTTACATAATATATGTGTGTGTACTGTGTATAATTATTATGTATAAATACACACACATGCATGTATATAAGAAAATGTTATTTTTATATATACAATTATTTATATATAAGATAAATTATATCAATATATATACAGCATATACATGCAAATATTTCTTATATATACATAAAGGAGTGTGTATTTATATATACAAAATAATGTTAAACAGTTCACTACACACACATATTATGTAAACACAAACTTTTATTTTGGATGTGATTAATCGCGATTAATCGATTGCCCAGCACTAATTGTAATATTTCACAATCATGCAGTATTTGTTGAATTTTTTAACATAATTGCAGCCTTGGTGAGCATAAGATCAGAAAAAATCTTATTTTTGAACGTGTACATACAGATAAACAATATTAAAAATATATTATACATATTATTTGAATCCCAAAAACGTATTGCTTCCTTCAACCAAAACATATATACATATATAATACACTAGTTTAGCACATTTTAATGTCATTTTCCTCATTTCAGCACATCTGGATGAAGTCGTTTGATTAATGTGTTGCGTAGCCTACGCTGTTCATTAACATGCAGTGACAATGGCAGATGCACAAAGTTCAATATTTCACCTTTCCACAAGGAGATTGCGAGTGAAGTGACACAAATCCACGACACAAATCGGCAAAATGCCAAATTATTTTGTCTCATTAGAACAACAGAAACAACTTAAAATACTCTGTCATTTATGGTCATACTGATAAGAGCAAGACATTATTCGAAACTGTATGTAGGGTCTATTTTTATTTATATACACTCCCAATGAAAGTGCTTTTGTAAAATAAACAAAACAAACAGGATGCCGCTTTCCGTGAAGTTTGTGGAGCATGTTACAAAAATGTAGCGTATAGGCTACTAGCAAGGTGTGCCATCTGAACTCTTGTTTTGGGTTGCTGCACAGATCGACTCATCTTCTGCTCTTTTTCCTGATGTGGCGGTTAGCAAATAGCGTTGTATTACCGCGTGCGCCCCCTTTTGGATCGTGTGTGGATCGTCTGTGACTGACTGTATTTATCATCTGACTGTATGTACCGAACCGTGATGTCCATACCGTGGCAGTTTGGGAAAAAACATGTACCAATACACCCCAAATGACACTAGCACTGTTTTGTCATTTCTGTCATAGGGTGGAGCAACAGCTCATGGCCAGAATGATCACTGGAATGTTCCCTCAGCCCGCCCAGACTGATCCAGCCAGCCAATCAGAGCCGGAGAATAGTGTGACATCAGACATAGGTGACTATGTGTAATTTTTTGTATTATTATTTGTTAATTGCAACTTTAGATCTCACAATGTGACTCTTATTTTAAACTTGATCTCTTCATTACCTGTTTAATGTTGTACTCTTTGCTGGATAGGGGCTTCCTTACCATCTATAAAAAGTAATGCACATTAAACACATTTGAAAGCTCCCAGTTTGGAAGCTTTAGAAGTTTGTCGGTCTGCGGTTCAGCCATCATACATCTTCACCAATGTGTCTGGTCAATGTTGAAAATCAACAACACAATCAATAACGCATGACATAAACCAGCAAGAATGGTCCAGCTGCACAAGGTACCAGTCTACAAGCTCATAATTTTGATTCATAGCGTCTACGAATGCGAGCAGCGCATTTGTCAAGCGTGTCAGTGTGCAGCGAGATTGTATTTCCTCATTAAAGCACGATTGCTTGTGCTCAGCCCCTCTACTCCTCCTCCGCTCCATCCTTCCGTCTCCGTCGCGTCACTTCTGCTCAGTTGGCGCGGAGGTCCTGCCTCATTAATTCTCGCTTTCGTTTAATAGAAAGATCAATGATGTATCAAATTTGCAGAGGAGGCTCGCGGCAAACTGTTGTCAGCATATTCGCAGACTGACTGGACTCTTCCTCCTGTAGAGGAACCGTATTTGTGTTGGAAGGCAGTCTTGCCCTAGACAAAAGGAAATGAGGGCCCTGCCAAAAATGTCAGTTCTGTATATTAGTTTTTTAATAGCACCGGTCCAAAATGCTTACGGGTGCAAGAATTCAGAATAGGCTGGATGTGAGGTAAAGCGGGGTCTCAAATTGGTTATTTGAAATTACTTTGCTGGCAAACTCAAATTGAAGTGCTTCATAGGAAACTTTAGAAAATTGTATGAATGCCAGTATTGTAGATATTAAGGGCATGCTTTATTATTATTTGGATGCACATTAGGAGTTTTAGCTTTTTAAATTGATGTGAAATTGTAAATATTAGCAATGATCCTGTTGAAAGCGATGATAGGTCTCTGGCCTAGTGGGTTCAAATCCGGGTTTGAATCCAGGACTGTGCTTTGTCCCCATTACCCAAAACACATTGCATTTCTTTTAAACCCGTTTATTGTCTTTGTCAATAAAAATATGACAAAAAAGCTTTAGTTAGCATTTAGAGCCAGAAAATGATGTGTTAGAATATCTATTAGTCCACCAGCACAAGTAATAAATATACATTTTAATAACTATTTATTCTAAATTATATTAAAAAAATATGTTAATGGGGAATTTTGAAAGCTCCACCCATATTGGTTACTGTTGCTAAATCAGACAAGCGTTCTCTAGGAATAAAATCCAGATTTTTTTATTTAACAATAACAACACTTGTGAAAATGATTAGTATCAGTTGCTGTTAGTATTGGTCAGTTAGTTTTAGTAATTTGTTGTACTTTTGTCATTTTTATTAGTTTTAGTTCCATTCAGCTTTATTTCTATTTCAATTTTTTTTTTAACAATAACAACACTGAAAACATTAAGAAGGCAACAGCTGCTAATGTTTTTAGATATCAGCATTGAAAAACTTGTTTTAGTTGACCAATTCTATGCATGCCGAACATCCATGTCCCAGATCCAACAGGTAATCTTCCTCTCTCTGTGTGTTTGTGTGGCAGTGGAGGCCGCTGGCGGTGGTGGTCTTCAGTTGTTTGTGGACACAGGCGTACCAGTGGATTCTGAGCTCATAAGACAATGTGTAAATGAAGTACTGGCTGAAACCGTTGCTGTAATGCTGGGACAGAGAGAGACACAGAGAGCACCTACTGCCCCTGTCCAAACACAGGATACTCAGGAGGTACTGGCATCTAAACATACTCTGATTTGTATGGAAGCACATACATTGATGTTGTGTGGTTTCCACCACAGAATAAAAAGGGGGAAAAAAACTAATTTCAACTTTATATCTTACAATTATGAGAAATAATGTCAGAATTGTGATTTTTATATCACGATTGCGAAAAAAAGTCAGAATTGGGAGTTTATATCTTGCAATTCTGACTCGCAAATCTGATTTGTAAGATATGAACTCGCAATTCTGACTTTTTTGAAAATTATTTTTCTTAGAATTGCGAGTTTATATGTCGCGATTACGAGTTTATATCTCTGTTTTGAGGGAAAACAAAGACAGAATTCCAAGCTAGAAACTTGTAATTGTGAGAAAAAAGTCAGAATTGTAAGTTTAAATCACAATTGTGAGATATAAAGTCAGAATTGCAAGTTTGTGTCTCACAATTGTGAGAAATAAAAGTCAGAATTGCAAGTTTATATCACAGTTGTGGGAAATATAGTCAGAATTGCAAGTTTATATCACAATTGTGAGAATTAAGTCAGTATTGCAAGTTGAATTGTGTGGTAAAAAGTCAAAATTACCTTTTATTATTCCGTGGTGGAAACAAGCTTCCATATTTGACCATGATCATGATGATAATACCTTAAATACTGGGTCATGATATAAAACGATGTGATGATATTGTGCTAATATTGCAGGAGGTTACTACAGTACCAACACCGGCACCCACTCCTGAGCCCAGCTTGAAAGAGCCGCCATCTCCCGTCAGAACCCCTGATCTCTCCGAACATCTTTCTACAGCTCTGTCTCCCAAGAAAAACCATCAGGAATCTGCTTCACCAGGTCTGACAGTGATTTTTATGAACATACTGAATCAGTCGCCTTATACAAGCTGCCAGCAGACATAGCAGATATTTGTAAAGGTGTTAGTACAGTTGTTCACACACATCAGTCAGCACTACAACCATTCTGCCTTTGTTTCAGTTCCAGATAGAATTCCTGTGGGCACACCGACTACCACACCAATCTCATCTCCCACCAGGGTGGCCACACCCTCCCCTCCTCCAGCCAATCAGAGCCCGGAGTCAGCCACCCTGCAGCATCATCCATGGGGAGGAATAGACCTCCCCCTGGAGGAAGAAGAACCACATAGCGAGAGGCAGGAACAGCCGCCAGAATCAGTGTACGTGTAATTACCACATTTTCATTCTTTCATTCTTGTTGGTCTTGCATTAGATATTGAACCAAACAAATAAATGCACACTAATATTATTTGTGTAGAAAAACAGGGGACAGCATCAAAAGCTAGTATGGTTCGTGCATGTCTTGTTTGAGTTGTCAATAGTGAAACTTAACTTTTTGCAGTGGAACTTGGGTAGTGTGTCTACCTCTAAATGTTGGTCTGGCAATGAATTTTGTGATGCCCATTGAAGATGTGGTATATAGACCCACAGTGCCACCTGCTGTTCAAAACAGTAAATATATGACTGATTCTAGAAAATGGGACAAAACAGCATTTCCACTTTGACAAGAATGAGATGATCAGTATAAAACCCAGATATACCATCACATTTAATTTAGATTTGATCTTTACTTATATATATATATATATATACAAAATATTTAAACTATATCTATAAAAGCAAGAACACAGCTTTAAATCCCCATAACAGATATATACAGTATATATACATTCCCGGTCAAAATTTTGGAAATATTACTTTTTTTAAATATTAATTTTTACGTTTTTATTGTTTTTGAAAGAAGTCTCTTATGCTCATTAAGCCTGCATTTATTTGATCAAAAATACAGAAAATACAATTTAAAATTATGGTTTTCTATTCTAATATACTTTAAGATATAATTAATGTCTGTGATCAAAGCTGAATTTTCAGCATCATTACTCTAGTCTTCAGTGTCACATGATCCTTCAGAAATCATTCTAATATGCTGATTTTTTTACTGTATTTTTTATCAAATAAATGCAAGCTTGTTGAGCATAAAATACTTTTTTTTTTTTTTTAAACAGTTTCCAAACACTGTATACTGTATATCTGTTATGAGGATTTAAAGCTGTGTTCTTGCTTTTATAGAAATAGTTCTTATATTATATTTATAAATTCCTCACCTGCTAGGGGTTCAACAAAGTCACACAGACTCCAATTATAAATTAAACTCATTATTTTGTACTAACTGTCCTCATATTTTATGTCTCACAATTATGTGTTAACTGTCATCCAAATTCTAAATAAATAGGATTTTAAGTAATTGCTCTTCTTTTATTTAGCTATTAATAGCTATCAACACCTGAAAAAAAAGTATCTGCATTTAGTCCATGTCTAATATGTAAACTTTAGTCAACATCATTTTCTGTGGGACGCTGGTAACAATTCAATAGGTGGAGCAGAACGTCAGTTTGAAACCATCCTGTCATCTCAATTAACTCATTTACTGAAGTAAATGCTAGATTTGTTAATACTTTTAAGTAATATTTGACAATATTTTTGTATCTTACATTATTGACCAATATAGAGTCATAGCAAAGTGTAATTTAGTGTTTCATTACTATTCTCTCTGACCATTGGAATTAAAAGCTGCTACTGCACCTTTAAGACTTCTGTATGTAAATCACTCTTTCCTCTTTGTATTGTTTTTGTTATTAATGTTGAACTTCTATATCTTCTATGCTAGTGGAGACCTGGAGGAATATGTGCCACTCACTAACACCCTCCATCTCTTTGTCACGCAGTGTGATGTCAGTAGCCAAAGAGGAAAATGAGGAAGAACAAGTCATCCATTCATCTCCACCTCTCCCCTCCAAACCAGCGACTCCCCCACCTCCTCTTCCTCCTGTAAGCCAGGAACCTCCTCCTGTCGCCACCCCTGAATCCTCTTCCTCCTCCTCCTCCTCCTCCTCAGAGGAGGAGAGCAGCTCTAGTTCCAGTGTGACTGTCACTGAGATGGGGATGCCAGCCAGACACATCTCAGAGGGAGAGCTGCTGCTCACTCACGGCCAGATGGCGGCAGTCAGAGGTAAACGATCGGTCCAACACACACTCACACAGGCTGATCCAAAACCTCAGTGTCTGCATAAGCAAATGGACGTCTCACAAACAGAGCCTAAATGTATGATTTAATTATGCATATATACACTACTGATCAAAAGTTTATAATAATTAAGAATCTTAAAACAGTAAAAATGTTATATTGGTAAATATTATTGCAATTTAAAAGAAGTGTTTTATATTTTAATATATTTTAAAATGTAATTTATTCCTGAGATGCAAAACTGGATTTTCAGCATTATTACTCCAGACTTCAGTGTCACATGATCCTTCAGAAATCATTCTAATATGCTGATTTACTGCTCAAGAAACGTTCCTGATTATTACTATTACAAAAAAAAAATTCAGGATTCTTTGATGAATTGAAAGTTCATATTTATTTGAAAGTGAAATTACATTATAAATAGAAAATAACTTTACCTGCTCGTTTGATCAATTTAATGTGTCCTTGCTGGGGGGAAAAAAACATTAATTTCTTTCTTTTTTTCTAGTTACTTAACATAAACTTTAGAATTGTAGTATATCACGGTTTCCACAAAAATGTTAAGCTGCAAAACTCTTTTAAACATTGATAATAAGAAATCAGCATATCAGAATGATTTCTGAAAGATCATGTCACACTGAAGACTGGAGTAATGATGCTGAAAATTCAGCTTTACATGACAGGAATAAATTGGATTTTAAAATATATTCAAATAGAAATTGTAATCATATTTCACTATATTACTGTATTTACTGTATCTTTTATCAAATAAATGCAGCCTTGGCTATCATAAGAGACTTCTTTCTATATATATAGAAGACTACAGGGTAAATTAAATGTAATAGAATATATATATATTCTATTACATTTAATTTACCCTGTAGTCTTCTGATGATACCGACATTTGTTGTTGTTGTTGTTGTTTTTTCTCCCCAGTTCTGGAACAGGAAGGAGTCCTTCTGCCTAATTTGGTGACCAGCCTGAACAGCTCCCTGCATGGAGTCCAAGATATGGTGAATATTTGAATGCTATGAGTCTTAGTAACAGACCCAAACACCTGTGTCTTACCTCACCATTTATTAAACAGAATGGAATGAAATAATAAGACTGACATGGTTAAACATGAACTGACAATTTCAGCTTTGGGTTTGAACCTTTAGCCAAAGGTTGGAGGTTCAGTCTCAATGAGAACTGGGGAGACAGCCAGTACCACAGTTATTGCTGATTTAACAATCATCTGTCATGATTAGCGTTGTGGAAAACACTAAATCTGATCAGAATTTCCAACTCATTTTGGATAAGTGTTTTGGAAATGTGGAAAAAAGTGATAGAATTCATTACACTGTGCAATAAAACTAATACCACGCAGATTTTCCAGATGTGTTTGATTTCATACAAACCTTTTGGTTTTTCTTTCAGGATTATGATCCACCCAGTGAGGGTCAGGTGATCAGAGCTTCTCGCCTCCCTGCTCATCACGATCCCGTCCTGTCTCTGTTGGCCAGGATGGACCGTGGCCCTGTTAGCCAATCTCAGCAGCCAGAGGTATCACATGACTTGTCTGAAGCAGTCTGGTTCAGTAATGGTGTTCAGTTCAGGAACAAATCATTCTTTTGAGCTGGTTCTTTTTTAAAGATTTTTTGATGGTGAAAACCATAGACCGTAAAAGGTGAAAACCCTCAAACATAAAAGCAGCTGCGTATTTTTATGTGTGGAGACTTATTTATACTAGGGAAAAAAACATAAATATGTATTTTAAATATTATGTAAAGTGTCATCTTATTTAATATTAAATATATTAAAATTGCACAATGTACATGTAATAATAATATTTACTCTATATATAATATTTACTTTATATTAAATCTTTTTCTGCCCACCATTAACTGTACTGTTAGATGTATAAACATGAAGATAAAACATAAAACTATGGCAAATAATTGTCATTAATCTCGTGATTTCCAACCAGACTTTAGAAATGTCAACTTCATTTTATCATATATTTTTTTACGATTACCCTAGTTCAAAGCATTGTTTCCTGTTTTACTGATTTTTTTCAAGGTTTTTTTATTCATGTTAATCATGTGTCATTGAAGTATTGCTAGTTCTGCTCTTATCCAGTAGATGGCGCTAGAGGATCTGTTCAAAAAGATGATCATAATAAGTTCTCTCTCTTTCTCAGAGATGGTGGGAGGAGGAGAGCAGTGGAGAGGTCAGTGAGGGTCAGAGGGCGCTGCTGACGGCCGCAGAGGAGAGTGTGCTGACCGGACACTCGCTCATAGATCAGCAGAGATACACACAGCCCAGAACCACAGAGATCTCACCTCACGCGACGCTCACGTCACCTGGACAAGTGCTCGCTGAAGTCACGGGTATAAAAACATCACTCAGACAATCAACACTTGTTCTGCACATACACACACTTTTACCACAGAAAATATATAGATAAAACGTCACATAGAATTTACTGCCTTTTTTTACGTCACATGCCTCAAGCAATAACAGTAAAGCCAGTGTGACGTGTTAAAGGTCTCTATGTTTGACGCATGTACTACAAACATATAAACCTCATCTCACTTTTTATATTGTTTTTCCTGTCAGCGTTAATCTTTTTTTTTGCCTGTCAAATTTCTCTGGCGATTTGGGTGGCCACGTCCCTTTCTTGTACGCCTTTGCTGGTGTTACTGGCCCTCCGTGGGGACGTCTCTAATGGGGCATGTCTCACACTACCCGTGTTATGTGGACGCAGGGAATTGAGCTGTTTTTGCTTCAGATTTTGTGTGTGAAAGAGCGAGCTGAGGCTGACACAGGGGAAGCCAGGCGGTCTGGATACTTCATCAGAACTCAGGCTCAGGGAACCGGGCGGAAATGAATCCCTCTCCCACTCTGAGCATCCTCTTACACAGCCTGTGAACGCCATCCAAACACAACCGCAAAGACGCTGCGCTCTCCCCGCTAATGTTTATTCCATTATTCCCTGCTTGATGTGTGTTCTCCTGATGAAGTAACAGATGAATTTAAAGTAGAGTCTGACTAATATTGTTTTTATATTTAAGTCTGATTCTGTTTTTGGGAAACTGAGATACAGAACTAATTTGTAGTTCTTGTAATTCTTTTATTGGTGCTTTTTGATAAAATACTAAATAAATTACTAATAATTATATTTATATTCCATAATATTTATATTATTTATATAATAATTATATTCTATCAATAAAAACAATCTGCATTATAAAATGATTATTCATATTAATAATACATTATATATATATATATATATATATATATATATATATATATATATATATATATATATATATATATATATATATATATATATATATATATATAAAATGTATCAATCACCAAGGCTGCATTTATTTGATCAAAAATACAGTAAAAACAGTAATATTGTGAAAAATTATTACTAAAACAACTGTTTTCTATTTGAATATATTTTAAAATGTCATTTATTTCTGTGATTTTCAGCATCATTACTCCAGTCTTTATTTGCTGCTCAAGAAACATTTATTATTACTGTTACCAATGTTGAAAACAGTTGTGTACTATTTTTCAGGATTCTTTGATAAATAGAAAGCTCAAAAGAACAGCATTGATTTGAAATCGAAATCTTTTAACATTATAATGTTACAAACGATTCCTATTATTATATAATATATATATATATGCTCAGAAGGCTTTGTCTAACTGTTAAACTGTTATATGTTTCCCATTGGTTGAGTTTACCTGAGTATCGGCCTAGCTCTTATGAAATGATTATTCATATTAATAATAAATTAAAAATAATATATTATTAGGGAATTATAAAATTATTTCCTCAATTTTCTGACCTCTCATTAAGAAGGGAATTATCAAATAATTATCGGCATTATGAATGTGTTATTACTATTATTATATATATATATATATATATATATATATATATATATATATATATATATATATATAATATATATAATATATTTAGATCAGCATGAAGATTACACAGCAAGAAGGAGATGTTATTATTAAGAAAAGTTCTTATTACTAGTAATAAACGATTAAGTATACATTAAATAATATGTATTATTGTTGTTGACGTTTGACGTTAATATTTAATATATACTGTATATATATTGGTGTGGTGTAGTTACATGTGGTCTGCGGTCGTGAGGCCGGTTAGATGTACTGCCAAATTCTCTGAAATGTCTTTGGAGACGGCTTATGGTAGAGAAATTAACATTCAATTCACGGGCAACAGCTCTGGTGGCCAATTGCACGCTCCCTCAAAACTTGCGACATCTGTGGCATTGTGCTGTGTGATAAAACTGCACATTTTAGAGTGGCCTTTTATTGTGACCAGCCTAAGGCACACCGGTGCAATAATCATGCTGTCTAATCAGCATCTTGATATGCCACACCTGTGAGGTGGAAGGATTATCTCGGCAAAGGAGAAGTGCTCACTAACACTGATTTAGAAATGTGTGTTAACAATATTTGAGAAAAATAGGCCTTTTGTGTACATAGAAAAAGTCTTAGACCTTTGAGTTCAGCTCATGAAAAATGGGGGAAAAAACTAAAGTGTTGCGTTTATAATTTTGTTACTTAGTTACATAGGTTTCTTTTCAGTATGAGGTTTTGAAACATGATAAGAAACTGATATTGACTCCAAATAAGCCCAACACAGGTTATGTATATATATATATATATATATATATATATATATATATATATATATATATATATATATATATATATATATATATATATATATATATATATATATATATATATATATATATATACCTACAGTATATATGGTTACGTTTTGAAATCTAAATACTCAACAAAAAAAAAGTATTATTTATTTTGGCCTGTCTAACTGTTAACCCTAAGCTGCTATATGTTTCTCACAGTCTACCCTGAATATCAGTCTAGCTCTGATTAGGGGAAAACTGTGAATTTTTGTGATGAATAAAGTCTGTGTTGGACTTTTTTTTTTTTTTTTTTTTGTATATTAGTTCTGTATCATGTTTAGACTTGAAACGCTGAATTTTAGCAATTGAATAAAACCTGTGTTGGACTTATTTGGAGTCAATATTAGTTTCGTATCATGTTTCAAAACTGAAACAGACTTTCAAAAACCTCATACTGAAAAGAAACCTATGTAAGTAAATAAAAGTTATTAAGCAGAGGTGCTTTGGAAAACACTGACCTGCGTTTAAAAATGTTTGCTGTTAAATGTTTAGTGTACTTAGAGCGTCTGCTGTCCAAAAGTGTGTGGACAGTACATAAGAAGTTATGAGTCCCGGGCAACAGAAAGCCGGTGTAGATCCCAAACCTCTTCCTGTGCTGGCCTATACCAATATTTACTTTAAGCCAAGATCACTCTGCTCACAGTAAAAAGAGCCTCCGTGTTGCTTGGAGACTAGAGCTGCCAAAGAAAAAACACCCAGCTGCACGAACAAGAGTTCATCCTTGACAGAGCGAGAATTTAATGATATTTTGCTTTCCTCTTAACTGCAAAAGAGTCCCCATAACAGAGACAAATCAAAGCTGCTGGAAACATCACATTCAACCTGCTGAGAACATTGTTGAATGTGTAAGCATGTTACAGGCTATCAAACTGTATGTTTACATGACAAAGACTCAATTTCTGTAAATATGCATGGTTTAATGATAGAGTTATGAGCAGTGTGGTATTTTTATTGAGTTTGTTCTTGGGCGTTGAGCACAGATATCAAATCATACTGTACTTTGCACGCAGTCTGAAATATTCATATGTTGTATCCATGACAACCAGGTGCAGTGGTTGAGAACAGTGGACTGTCAGTCAACCTCAGGCCATCGGAGGAACAGAAAGAAGCGGAGGTTTATCATGTGATGACTGTCTCCTCCCCTCAGCTACAGGACACAGAACATCAGGCAAGTACTCTTACCTGACATCAACAGAGCCTGAATTATTTATTTAAGAAGCAAGAGATTCATTTCTGCTTATATTATAAACAAGAAGCACAACTATAATAGCTTTCATTTAAATTAATTTATAATATTTTTCCTTAATAATGTTAATTTCATTATTCAATGATTAATATGTTTTGGTTAATGTAATTGATCACTTGTCTAATGATTAAAAATATGGTGGAACTTCATATATTCATATATTTTACACTACCTTTTAAAAGTTTTTTAAGGTTTTTGAAAGAAATCTCTCGCCAATAATCAAGGAACTTTGCTGATATTACGCAGCGCCTGAAAATAGTCCCTAGCTAGGGGACTTCCAACGTGACCGGCACTAAGTTTGTTTAGTTGCAGGTATTCCGGTTCAGGATCTGCACCAAAGTAAATATCTTCTGAATCGTCTCTCACAAATGTCTCCATGGTTACAAGGCACGCTTATGTTGACGGAAGTTAGCCTATTTTCAGGCGCTGCGTGATATCATTGCACCGCTGCACCCATGGTACGGCAGCAAAGTTCCTTGATTATTACGCAGGAATGAGAGAATAGTTTCTAGAAAAATCGCAACTTTAAATTTTCCCTCGGTCTTAGTACACGATGTCAATACAGAAGAGTCAAGTTTTAAATAGGTAAAATATTTGAATGCTAATTGATGCTAACGGTCTAATCAGATTAAATTATGTATGCTAAGCTATGCTAAAAGTGCTACCGCCAGACCCGGAGATCGGCTGAATGGATTCGAAAACGGTAAAACTCAACTGTTTAACTCTAGGGGAGTTGAAAAATTTGCCTATTTTCAAAAATAGTGGAGTGTTCCTTTAAGCATTTGTCTATTAAATCCAAACAGCAACCTTTTTTTAAAAAATATATAGACGGATACATTTCAGTAATTTCAATATTTATGTTTCATTCAACTTAAGAATAAAATTTGACTAGCCTTGATGCCAGCCGAACTTAGCCCCGCCCACAACATTTGAGCTCGGGAAGTTCGGTCTGGACTTGATCCGTTGTGGAGCAACTATGCTGGAACCAATGAAATTGTCAGGGCGGGCTTTATACGATGATGGACAGATGATCAACAGTAATGTAATCATGCACGTCACCAAAGAGCGCTTGGGTTGAATTCAGTATTTGCATATTTATATATGCATATACTGAACTTGTTCGTATATGCATTCACCTTTACTATTTCTCTCAAAAATGATGATCGTGTTGGTAAGTACTCTGTGTATCCTTAAAATGTTTTTTACAACACCGGCAAAGACCGTTTACACTCATCTTCTACTTCTACTACTTCTTCCAGCGTGCGTGCAGTTGAGTTCTGTTGACAACTATGCGTCGCTCTGTTGCTCTGATTGGTTGTAGGTCTATCCAATTGAGTGCAGAGGCATTTTCTTTCCTGGTTCGGTTGAAACACGCCCCATAATCACAGCCCAATGGTGCAGTATCAGACTCATATTCTGACTAGAATCCGAGTATGACGACGTCAGGCTAAAATTTGACAATAATAGGATCAACAATTGAGCTTCACACATAATCTCACACAAAAAAAAGTCTTAGGCTTGTATATTCTAGATTTGATACCATTCATAGTATATGTGCGAGTGGACCGCCTCTATGTGGTCTCTGGTTTTGCCCCTCAAATCTGATTAGCTGAGCAACATTCCAGAAGCACTGGGAATTTTAACTGTTTGTACGACTCTGCTTTTCTCAAGTTTCAAGGTATTTTATTGTCATTCTGTACATGTTGACACATGAAAACGAAATATGTACTGAGGTCCAGCTGTGTACTATATAGAAAATACATAATGTACGAATAAACATACAATAAGTAAAATACATTAAAATACCTTAATGAACTTGAAATACCTGGGAAAAAAAACTAAAACCTATTAATAAATCACTAAGCAGCAAGTTTTAAAAAGCTGTGCATAATTTTAGCATATAAAACCAGAGCAACATGACAAAGCTGTGTTTGTTCCAGACAGACTCTATTGCTTATTACAAAATGGTGAGAAAATGCTGGTTATCTGTGCTCTGTGGTATTTTTTGGGTACATCTGAGTGCGCGCTAATTTCCACTCGGGGCGACCTCTGTCCCTGATTTTCTCTTAATCGCAAAAACAAAGTGGTCTCTTTAGTGGTGTGTGGAAACTCCTGAGACCCTCATTAACCCAGGATTCTCGGTCTGTAGGTCGCCCATATGTGGGGATTTACCCCCCTGAATGAGGGAGATTAAAACAATGTTTTCCCCTCTGTTCCTGTGTAATCCCTCTGCATACAGTGTCCACACGACGCCTCTCTCCTCCGCTATTGTTCTTGTCTCATCTCCTCTCATTTTTTGTGTTTAGAGCTCCCAGACGGCACAGGCGGTTCATAGACCCGCACCAATCCTGGTGAGGCAGTACGAAGACAAAGAGCAACCAGGTACAAACTCGTGTACACACAAAATCCCTCAAAAAACATCAACATTTGATCAGGGACATTTAAAAAAAAAAAAAACACTTATAGAAGGTATACATATAAAATTGGCAGTGTGAATTGACACTACACAGATTTTTGTCCTTTTGTTTTAAAGCCGTAAAAATGAAAAAGGATGAGTGCTTTGATATGTCCCACCTAAACTTCCTGTTTTAACAGGAAATGCATAAACACTAAAGGGAAAACAAACAACTGCAACTAGTCAAACAGTTTCCTGGGGTCTGTAAACATGGGCCACTAATCCGAGTGTCTTTTAAACACTGTTACAGCTGCGTTTCTGAACATTTTGTTATCAATTTTAGCTTTGTGACCAATTTTTTGATGTACTGCTCTTGAATAATGTGTCTGATTAAATAGTTTTTTTTCAGATGGGGTTTATTCTCAATGTATTAATCGAAAACACAGTATTAAATAGCATATATGACTTGGGTTCCTACCTCAATGTATATCAACGTGTCATTCATGTCTGTGTCCCAAAGCATGCAGGATGAGTTTGGCTCAGCCCCACCTCAGTAAAATAGTGCGGTTTGCTTTGCAGTCTCTAGATGGCAGTGTACCTATAGGGCAACACTGTCTGCATTGTTCTTTTGTCTTGGTCAGAGCATGATTGTCCACTTCTGTCTGAGGTGCGTGTCCTTGCGTCTGGGCGTCAGGGGTCCAGAGATGCTGGAGTCAGCTTTATAACCTTCAGTCAGGTGTGAAGGGGACAAATACCTTTGTGACAGACAGCAGCCGTTGAGATGGCATATGCATCATAGTTTGAAGGTTAGGACGAGTTGGACAGGTTGAGTATTTACATGGATATATATAAAGTAGGGCTGTCAAAAGATTAATCGCGATTAATCACATCCAAAATAAAAGTTTGTGTTTACATAATAGATGTGTGTGTACTCTGTTAATTATTATTTATATATAAATACACACACAAGCATGTATATATTTAAGAAAAAAATATTATTTTTATATATAAAACATTTATATTTATATATATTATAGATTATATAAATGTATATACAGTATATACATGCAAATATTTCTTAAATATATACATGAATGTGTGTGTATTTATATATAATTAATAATTAACAGAGTACACACACATATATTATGTAAACACAAACTTTTATTTTGGATGCGATTAATCGCGATTAATCTTTTGACAGCCCTAATATAAAGTGAACTTTTTTTTTCTGTTGTCCATTAGTTTGATGTAATCTGTAGACATACTCCCTCCTTAGTCCAACCAGGCCATTTATTTAGAATAAGCTGGCTTAGTTATGATGCCACAACCATAAACATATGGGCATGTAACTTTAAATGGCTGTTTTTGTCTAACATTATAAGTGAACAGGACAAAGACAGAGAGAGATGAGCGGTGTGTGTCTGTTGGGACGTTAGAGCGCTGCAGGACAGCACTGCAGATTAGACATAATGAAATCTGTGCTGAGAAAGCATTCTCTCTGCCCAGTGCTTTTTATTAAATCTTACATAAGAGAATATTGTGAGCTGTAGTACACGTCCTGAACTGCTTACCCCAATTTGCTGACAAAAACACCTCTATCTCAATAGCTGCCAATTCTATCTATCTATCTATCTATCTATCTATCTATCTATCTATCTATCTATCTATCTATCTATCTATCTATCTATCTATCTATCTATCTATCTATCTATCTATCTATCTATCTATCTATCTATCTATCTATCGTTCTATCGTTCTATCTATCTATCGTTCTATCTATCTATCGTTCTATCTATCTGTCTATCTATCTGTCTATCGTTCTATCTATCTGTCTATCTATCTGTCTATCTATCTATCTATCTATCTATCTATCTATCTATCTATCTATCTATCTATCTATCTATCTATCTATCTATCTATCTATCTATCTATCTATCTATCTATCTATTATACATATCTATCATCTGTCTGTTTATCTATCTATCTATCTATCTATCTATCTATCTATCTATCTATCTATCTATCTATCTATCTATCTATCTATCTATCTATCTATCTATCTATCTATCTATCTATCTATCTATCTATCTATCTATCTATCTATCTATCTATCTATCTATCTATCTATCTATATATCTATCTATCTATCTATCTTAAATTTGAACACTGCATTCTTATGTAACAAACAAACTTCCTGACTTTTTATACTTTCAGAAAAGTTGAAAAAAATGTTTGACAAGTTTTCCTTCTAGTTCTGATTATAATTAACAAAAAATCCTTTAATAATCACTTATGCATGTGTACAAGAAGGCCTAATGCTGACTGACATTAAAGTAAACCTTGAAAATTGGCCTTTTCCTTTTCTTTGCCTTCTCTGTTCTGCATCCTTTTTCCATTTCACTCTTTCCCTTTTTCATTTGTCATTTTTGTTTTCCTCTCATCTAGTAGTTAAAATGTTCTGCTCTGTCCTGCAGACCAATACCTCCTCACATATGTATTTGGCATATAGTTTATACAGATGCACTCTTTAAGTGCGGGCCTGTCGCATGTGATCAGTGTGTGCTGAGAGGCAGTGTGTGCTGACGGGTGAATGGATGTGATTAGTGTTTGAACGTCAGCTCGTTCTGTGTCATTACATTTGCTCCGAGGATTTTCCCCTTTTCTCTCTCGGTGTGTAATTTGACGCACCAGTGCAACAGCAGAAAGACCGGAGATGCACCTGTGTTTGAGTGCCTGCAGTTCGTTTTCAAACTGCCTAGACATTACGTACGTACACATGTTTGAGAGCCCTCGTCTGCTCTATTTGGAAAGGTGTCCGTTTATTTAATTAAGATCCATTAATTTACTACATTCTCATATGGAAAAATATCTAAATGGTTTTATCCATATAATAAAAGTAAATGGGTTTCCATGTTGTTTTGAACCCCACTGACTTCCATTTTATGGAGAGAGAAAAAAACATTCTTCAATATCTTCTTTTCTTTTCCCACAGAAGAAAGTCAGGTTTGGAACGTTCATTTTTAGGTGAACTGTCCCTTTATCTCAGACATGCGGTACTATTGTAGCAATCACGACAAGCTGTTTTGCTCAAAATCCACTGATGTTTTTTTTCTGGTCATGAAACTAATTACAATAAACAGCCCATATTCCTTGACAAAAGCCTCTCTGTTAAGTCTTTTCTATCACTTTCTCATCAGTGTTCGCACAAGCAACCGTTTGTGAGTTTATAAAGGAGGTGAGTGCACTGAAAGTCTTCGCTGAATTTCACACTGCAATTCTATACTGTAAGTACATGACATTAAAGCCTTTTAGTCACAGCTTTAGCCCAGACGAAGGGCCCTGAACAAATAGAGCTTCTGTGACTGCGATCTGCACCTCTGCCTGATCTACAGATGGGCCAATTGTGTTGTCTCATAAAAGGCGTAGTGTGGTACTGTACAGCCAGATCGGTCCAGACATGACCTGGGCAGCGTCCCCTGGTTATACAGCTGCTCTCTCCGATGACTATCTCTCTATTTGCCCGTTTAGAGAATGGCTGCTCTGTTCAAGCGTCCCAGTTCAGCTTGTAGCTGTGACATTGAGGGTAAAAAGTGATTTAAAGATGCTTATATAATGGTGGCCGGTAGACTCCTTGAGGATATGGCAGATGGAATCTTCATAATTGGGGTTTATGTAAAATTTGAGACCGTTGTTTGTGGCTTGCCATTTCGAATCAGTCAATATTTTGCTCTACAAGCTTATATTTTGAATTTTTCTTAAATGATTCGTTATTTATATATAAATACAATTCCAAATCTAATAAAATAATTCAAATCAAAAATCACATTTTTGTTTTGATTATTTATATATATATAATACATTTATATATATATTATTTATATATATATATACACACACACACACACACACACACACACACACACACACACACACACACACACACACACACACAAAATACTTTTTTATATATATATATACACACACACACACACACACACACACAGTATGTATATCAGCTGATAATGGATATTTAGTTTGATATTTTTTACATTTTTTATTAGATTTTTAGAGGTTACATTTGATGTCATCCAACTCTCGCTTAAAGTTCATCTTTAAAAACAAATAACACTGTTAAATGTAATTGTTATGTAAAATAGTACATTAGTATATGTAATTGAAAATCCATCTTTTATATTTTCAAACTTTGTCTTTCATCCTTGGTTGTGGTAATGTGTAATTTCACTTGTAGCATTTAAAAATATAGTTTTATTACATTTTTTTATTAAATCAATTTATTCAAAACAAAAGTAATTTGGAAATACATTTGTTTTTGTCCTTTTTTGTGATGTGTATTCAAAGAGATGATACATAGAAATGGAAAGTTGCACAACCAATGAAAGGGTCTCTATCCCGAGGTGAAAGTGGACATCCGGTGAACACTGGGCTCTTGTGTGTGAAATATTGGCCCCTCTGTGGAGCACAGGAAAGGGGTGAGGGCACACATCACATATATACACACACACACACACACACACACATACACAGCCCTCCTCGAGGGCCGCTCAGATAAACTGTTTCCAAGCTGCTCGGTCGTTCTGTTTTTACTGGGATCAAAACATCATTCAAGGAGCTGGGCTTTCCAGGAGAGCCATGTTAACCCCAGCTCTATGTGAGCCATCGTTCTTCATCCGTCATGTCCAGTTCTTTACTAGTACGATAACATACCTACAGCTATACATGTGCCAAATGAGAACAGCTTACTGTGTATTTAGCCTCTATGCAAATATGTGACTTGCATGAATGTGGTGTAGAATTTTGATGCCGATTTGAGCTTGTTGTTATGCAAAGCATGCAGGAATAATCATGCTTCGATGAAGTCACCATGTCGGTTTCTTTTCTCATTTTAATAGGCTTATTCTCATTGGTGTGAGAATGTGTTTTTTTTTTTTTTTACACATGATATTCACTTTTGCACTTGAAGCATGCTTTAGTTTTTATTTTTAAGTACAGATGTCACTAGCACAGAGTAGATGATTGGTTGCCAGGGACAAGAATAATAAAGAAAATAAATTAATACTTTTATTCAGCAAGGACTCGTTAATTTAGTCACAAGTGACAGTTAACATGTTTACATTGTTAGAAAAAAAATCTTTAAATCAAAAATATTAATCAGCACAAGTGTTTTTAACAATGATAATAAAAAGAAATGTTTATTGAGCAGCAAATCAGCATATTAGAATGATTTCTGAAGAATCATGTGACACTGCAGACTGGAGTAATAACTTTTTAAAATTCAGTGTTGCCATCACAGAAATAAATTACTTTTTAAATATACTGTATATATGAAAATATTAAACTTATTTAAAATTTTCACAATTTACTACATTTACTACAATTTTTATTATTTGCTAGTTCATTTTTGTATTGTAGTATATATTATTGTTTTTGTTTGTATATATAATTACTTTAATTCTGGTTACATTCCTGGATGTACAATATCTTTTTTAAAGGTACACTATGTAACTTTTGACCCTCTAGCGGTTAAAAAAATAGGTTTAAGAGATATAACCAGTTTAGATGGAAAGGATCTCAAGCTGATTAGCTGATTAACATTTCTGTATGAAAATAAATTCCAGCACAGCGCAACAACAACCATAATTAAATGACCCTTCACAATAGATCTGAAAAAAAACACAAAAAACTCTGTTAGAGAGCTCCATATGGCAATTTATCTGTTCAATAAAATACCTTAATCACTTGTTGAGTCATAAAAACGCCATCTCCACATCTCTTTTACAACATTTTAAATCCCTCAGTTCCTGCCATCTCGAAAAGCCAAGCCAATGTTGATTCTTGTTTTATTACGAGCTCTGTCGTGTTCTCTTTTTGAAAGCAGACTCTCCTCTGTTCTGCATTTTTAAACTGTGATTCACCGGAGGTTCGAGATTTAGCTGCTCCATGTCAACCTTTCTTGCTCATTGTGACAACTAACAACACTCCACACCATAGACATGTCAAAGTAGCCATAGGAACATTTCTCTATTCATGGAAATGAGGAGACACTAGGGGTGTGGGATATATATTGTTTACAATAATATCGTAATTGTTGTTTTAACAATGTTTGACCTGACATTATTGAGTATATCCCAGAGAGTGCATGCACACACTAATGTTATGTGATGTAGTGCGGGTGTGCATTTAGAGTGCACGCTTTCACTGCGTTATTTAGTCATATTTATATAATTTAATATAGTTGATAAATATCACAAGAAAAGTTTCTCCAGGTATCAGCATAACAAATTTGGTATTGATTTTATACATGTTTACGAAACTAGAAGTTAATATTAAGTAAGTTACATTTTTCACACCATATTACCTGTTTTTGCTCTATTTCACCAACAAAAATAGTTCAAAACAGGCCACAGCACTGTAATTGCGTCTCTGAGCAACACACAGTGTTTCCTTACTTAATGAATCAGCATTTTGAACAAATCGGTTGAATCTCAATGACTCATTAACAGTGACTCGCTGCCACCTACTAGCAGATTTTAATTTAAAATTTAAAGTATCTTTTCATGTTTTAAATAATTTCAAATATCAATATTCAACGTTTTATGTTTTAAACATCAACCCATTATTTATGTATAACTGCAGGTTATTAATTTGTCACCTCTGAGCTGCACTAACTGTCTGTGTAAATTATCTAAATCCACTACAAATGCAGCTTCTGTGTTCCTCTCCATTGCAAAGATGCATTGGTAACACTTTACAATAAGGTTGTATTAGTTAACAATAGTTAATGCATTAGTTAACAATAGTTAATGCATTAGTTAACATGAACTAACCATGAACAACACCTCTGTTCAGCATTAGTTCATCTTTGTTACCGTTAGTCAATAAAAATCAAGCTGTTCATGGTTTGTTCATGTTAGTTCACAGTGCATTAACTAATGTTAGCAAGATTTTAATAATGCATTAGTAAATGTCAAAATTAACATTAACAAAGATAAATAAATGCTTTTAAGTGCAGTTCATTATTAGTTCATGTTAACTAATGTAGTTAAGTAATGTTAACTAATGAACCTTATTGTAAAGTGTTACCGATGCATTTTGTTGATACTTATTTCATTTAATTGGTAACTATTATATCTTATTATAATACAATTTTATTAAATTTATGAAATTGACGCAAAAGAGGATGCATGCATATAATTAGGTTTAAAAAATAAATGTATACAGGTAAAAATGCCCATAAAAGGTCAAAATCAATTGAAACTTTTTGGAAAAGATTATTTCTGTCACTGCTGTGAACTGACCACCACACAGAATATGAAAAATATCAAACACTTTTGGAGTCAGCTGACCACGGCAGTCCTAAACTTGCTAAGGTGCAGCACAAACACACTCAGCAACAAAATATCGTCTAATTATCGTTGTCGAGAAAATCCCAGAAAATATCAAGATATCATTTTTTGTCAATATCACATACCCCTAGGAGACACGCGAGTGACGCATGTACGCAATTTCCTGCGAAAATCATCCCATCAGGTCTAAAATATAAACACTTATAATAGGCTTACCATAGTGAATCAGGGTAAGACAAAAATTGAAAATGGTGTTAATTTTTAGCAAAAAAAAAGTGAAATAGTGTACCTTTAAGAAATACATTTCTAATGTTGATATGCAAGTTAATAAAAACGTGATAATCTTTATTTTATTTAGTTTACCGCATTTGTAATTCTAAATTATGACTTTTCAGTGTAGTAAATCTTGACTAACATTATAAGTGGACTTTGATGTGTATTATAGGATCTTTTTATATAAGAAATAAACTACCAACAGTAATGTTAGGCCTTTACATACGTAATAGAAATAGTACATCTTTGTCTTCACTTGAAATCAGCCTGATATCTGTATGATGTCCTCTGAAGCTGGTGTTACTCTATAAATCATAGCATTATTAATGTTTTTGTTTCAGTTTGTGCTCGCTGTGGGCCGTGATCTTGTGTTTCCTCTTCAAACAGCAGTCTAACGCAAACAAACAGTACACACAGTGAGACGCTGTCTCCGCTTTTCACTTCTCATCGCATGGCTCCTCACGGGGAGGCTGCTTTAAACAGATGAGAGGAGATTATTTACCCCATGTCTGCTCTCAGGTTTGTGGCGAAAGAACGACAACTCGAGTGTGTTTGTTTAAACAACTCGCCCGTTGGCTGATAGCCGACAACGTATAACATTTTTGTATACGTGTACAGTTTTGCATAATCATAGGTCTAGTATTAGTGCTGTTGTTTTGCCTCAAAACTTTACGAAGTAGACGCCACATGAAATGAGAATCTAATTGACTGATATGTTTAAATTGTATACAAACTTCTGGCATAAATGCTGCGTATTCATCCACTGCAGCTGTAAAGGGCTGTCGACAGTTTTGGCACTTTAAAGCTGTCCGAAACCCTAGCCAGGAGACCACAAACAGGCTTAAATTGACGCTATGCTTTTGCAATGTTTTTCTATTAAAGCAGGAAGTTAAGGAATAACAATCAAACCCAATGAAAGAATAACAAACCAGCAAGAAAGTTGGATTCTCTCTTTGTCCTCACACAAGCCCATCCCCCCGCAGTACTATGGGCCGTTCGGATGTAAACTCATGGTCCAAAAGCTCTGGAATAACACGCTACATAAACAAGCCCGAAGAGTTGAGGTGAAGACAGCCAGTCTCAGTTTTGCAGTCACCCAGAACCCCACCACATGGAGATGAATGAATGGAGCAAGACAGTAAAGACAGGGAAGCTTTTGAAACACTGCCTTTCGCTGCAAATAAGGCCCGTCTGGTCCAGATATGTCATCTCTGTGACCCGTAACGCTCCTGTGTTGATCTTTACATGTGTAAACAGAGTTCAGTAGCGGCCATTCACTTACAACAACTCAGAAAATGGCGGGAGAAACCATCTTGCTCTAAACAAAACAATGGAGGGCCGCAGGCTTAACTGGACTTAGTGCTTAGAACACAATGTTATTATTTGCTCAGTATTTGAGACAATGTAGTTACATGGCTAGTCAAATTCACATTTCCCACAAAATACGGACGGAAGAAGAGCAACTCGAGTTCAATGATTTTAATATGCTCTTCCCCACTCAGTTTTTTGTAACATACTTGACCTGAATAGTGAACGTCAACTCTTCTGCTTAAAATACTCTGGGAGATTAAGATATATTAGTTTTACGTTTGTGAGCTGTCATTTAAGAGCAGCTGTACTTTAAAAGGCATTGATCGACCAAGCCAAACGCTGTATTTAATTTGTGCACTCTTTGTAGCTTAATTGAGAAGTCATGCAGGACGAGACTAAGCTGCCAAGAGAAAAAGCAGGACTGAGAGTTGACAATGCAAATCTGCAGGCCGTTGCAGAAATTGACTTTAAATTTACTGCCGTAAAATGTTACATAATACACCGCAATGTACTCGGTAAGAGTTTTTCATGTTTTTGGAAGTCTTTTATGCTCACCAAGGCTTCTTTTCTCGGATCAAAAATACAGTAAAACAGTAATACTGTGAAATATTACAATTTAAAATGTAGAACGGTTTTCTGTTTCAATATATTTTAAAATGTAATTTATTTTTGTGATGCTAAAGCTGAATTTTCAGCATCATTACCCCAGTCTTCAGTCACATGATCGTACAGAAATCATGGTATTTGACTTTTTGAAATGTAAGTCCTAGAAAACCCCTGAAAACCATATTTATGAAAATGTACTTGAAAAGTGCTTGAATTATTAAAAGACAATATATGTGAAATTAGTTAAATTTTATTGCTAAATACTGCAGCGCGTCTAAATCAAATTTTCCATGGATATGAGCTAATAGCTCATATAAATATCCAAGTATATGATACAGCCTTCATTCTTCAGGTCAATCATAAATTCATGAGAAAAAAAAATCAGTTTGAATAGAGAAAGTGATATCTTTGTCATAGTATCCTTTCAAAAGTTACCACAGTCATTGCATGTGCTGCACTTTATTTGTACCATTTTGTTTTATTAGTTTATTTTTATTTATCTATTTACCTTTTTCAGAATTTGAAAAATAGATATTGTTTGATAATTGAGATCTCTGATTGTAATCTTTGAAAACCAAAAAAGTAATGCTTGAAGATTTTACAGTATCTGTACAAACTCTGTTTGCTGATTTGCTGCTCAAGAAACATTTCTTCTTATTATTATTAATACATTATTTTTTTTAGGATTCTTGATTGTTCAAATCAATTTAATGCATCCTTGCTGAATAGATGTATTAATTAAAACACATAAATGTATATATAAAAAACATTATTTTACTGTTTAAATTTTTTTTAAATAATGTTAGCTATAACAATTTTACTGTAAAAAAAATGTTTTTGTCTTGTTGAATAAAATATAGATTTTTCAATATTGTAGATAAATTATATTTAACTCATACTTCCAGAAACCATATATTTTGCAGTAAAAATGGTAAGGTAGCAAATTTTTTTTAGTCAACAAATTTTTTTAATTTGTTTTATGAACTTTTCTTCCCACAAAACCTGCGCAACCTGCAGAGACAAGTTGCCACATTTACTTCAGAATGTGTAAAACTCTGAAGTTAGCCACCACTGCCATCAAATAAAAGAAGATATCATATAAAATTTTATATTTTCATAGTAAAAATATCAGTAACCATGGTATTTGGCAGACACCATGATAAAACAAGACTGTATCATCTGTAAATGGCAAAGTTTTATTTGCATTCAGTCTGTGTTGTCGTGTTCTCCTCTAAACGGTTTGTTTTGACAGCAGGGTGTGGTATGACAGTGTCAAGTGTCTGTATAAGATGGGTAAGTGATGACTGTAGTCGGTCTGTTTGTCTGTAGTTCCACACTGAATCCTTATCTGCTGTTGATTGACAGAGACTCGCCTGGCCAAGTTCTTGTTTATCGTCATGCTCCATCAAGTTTTCCCATCTCCTGACCTGCAGATGCTGCAGAGCGATTTCACGCCACAGTTACGGCTCGCCACCCTGCAGAGTCACAGTGGCCGTAACATAACCGTCACAGGGTTCAGCAGACAAAGCTCTCAGATCACTTCTGAAGACTTTTATGGCTTCAGTACTGCTGAGTTACAGGGATTTTGCTATGCCGTATTAGATGTTGGAATGGTTCACAGTAAAATTGCACTGCAGTTAGTCACAGTGTGCATGTGTTCGCAAAGAAGAAGCTTGATTACCCTTTACTTGAAGTTTAAGTTTATAATGCATTTTAAACATAATCGCAATGCATTGAAAGCACAAAAGAGCTACAATGTTTACACATTTTCAGAAATCAACCTGTGGGTAAATTGGTCTAGTTACAGTTGTCTCTGCACATGAATTTGAGACAGAAGGAAGTATTCAAATTACACACTTCAAGTAAAGTGTTGCAGAAATTTGAATATAAGGAAGTAGAATGAAAATTAACTGGAATTCAAAGAAACTCATATAACTACACTATATTGGCAAAAGGTTTAGGAAGATTGCGTTTAAATGCACATGAACTTTAATGTCATCCCATTTTTAATCCGTAGGGTTTAATATGTAGTTGGCCCACCCTTTGCAGCTATAACAGCTTCAACTCTTCTGGGAAGGCTTTCCACAAGGTTTAGGAGTGTGTTTATGGGAATTTTTGACCATTCCTCTAGAAGTGCATTTGTGAGGTCAGGCACTGACGTTGGACGAGAAATCCAGTCTCCGCTCTAGTTCATCCCAAAGGTGTTCTATCGGGTTGAGGTCAGGACTTTGTGCAGGCCAGTCAAGTTCCTCCACACCAAACTCGCTCATCCATGTCTTTATTGACCTTGCTCTGAGCACTGGTGCGCAGTCATGTTAGAACAGGAAGGGGACATCCCCAAACTATTCCCACAAAGTTGGGAGCATGAAATTGTCCAAAATGTCTTGGTATGCTGAAGCATTAAGAGTTCCTTTCACTGGAACTAAGGGGCCAAGCCCAACCCCTGAAAAACAACCCCACACCATAACTCGTCCATCGGATGGCCAGACAGAGAAACGTAATTCGTCACTCCAGAGAACATGTCCCACTGCTCTAGAGTCCAGTGGCGGCGTGCTTTACACCATTGCATCCGACGCTTTGCATTGCACTTGGTGATGTAAGGCTTGGATGCAGCTGCTCGGCTATGGAAACCCATTCCATGAAGCTCTCTACGCACTGTTCTTGAGCTAATCTGAAGGCCACACAAAGTTTGGAGGTCTGTAGCTATTGACTCTGCAGAAAGTTGGCGACTTCTGCACACTGTGCACCTCAGCATGCGCTGACCCCGCTCTGTGATTTTCCACTGCCTACCACTTCGTGGCTGAGTTGCTGTTGTTCCCAATTGCTTCCCCTTTGTTATAATACCACTAACAGTTGACCGTGGAATATTTAGTGGTGAAGAAATTTCACGAATGGACTTATTGTCAACCTATCATGGTACCACGCTTGAATACACTGAGCTCCTGAGAGCGTCCCATTCTTTCACAAGTGTTTGTAGAAGCGTCTGCATGCCTAGTGCTTGATTTTATACACCTGTGGCCATGGAAGTGATTTGGAACACCTGAATTCAATGATTTGGCGAGGTGTCCCAGTACTTTTGGCAATATAGTGTATAGTTTTTAACTGATCTCTGGCCCGCATTCTGAGTAACTCCTAGAAAAAACTTCTGACCTTAAAGATGTCAAGATGTGGAAAACAAATCAGGATTTGTCTAATTTCATTGCACGCGAAGAGTTTCTTCTTCTGTAGTGTTTATCAGTGCTCTAAACGCCTGTCGGGGTAATTGTTTGTGCTGTTTGTGTCTAGTTAAGAATAAAACCCTCGTCCAGTTGTTCAGTGTAATCTGAGGAAGGCTGAGAATCTGATGTCAGTCCGTCCAGCTGTACTGACATGTCTGTGTCTGAACAGCTGCAGAAGGCCACTTACTCAGGCCACGCATATAATTTTATTGTGTCTGTTCAGGACGCTGCATGTTTGAAGTTCCTCACCATGCCCTTCTGTTACGACAGCCCTCTTCCACTGACGCCAACTGGCCAAGTGCGGCCCGGAAAATGGCATGAGCAAGTCCAGGAAATGGTGTTTATCACCAGCTATAAAAATGTGTTGTCATATTACTCTTGTGCTTTCTATAACCGTAGTTTCTGGCAAAATACATTCGTTTTTACAGTTATTGTTGTAGTGCATCTAAAATCCTAACGAATCCAAACCCTGTGGTTTCTTCTGTGGCGGATTTTCGGTGAATAATTTTCATAAGTTTACTTTTCATAAGTTGAGTGTAAACACTGTGGCTTGGTTTGTTTGAGTGGCTTGACATGCTTGATAACTTCTGGTTCCACCAATGGCATGAGTTTGGGGTGGAAACTATCTGTTTATCTGACCAATAGCAGACAAGGCCGTTTTTTGGCAACCTGTTTGAAAACTTTTGAAATTGTTCACTGTTGTCCTAAACACTCTGTATACATTTTTTAATGGAAAACAGAGAAATTTTCCTTAACACACTATAAACTCTCACACTCTTGCGTTTGGAGATGTTGCAGCAGGCGTATCACGCAGTCCCGTCTCATCCTGTCAAGCATGAGATCAGGCGTAGAGATAAGGTTCCCCTCACAGATGGATGAGTGGAGATGAGAGGGATAGACTTTTGAAAATGAACCGAGTTTGAGTGCGGCTGTGCGCTCCAATAGTCATCACCTCTTCACCCCTGACTCCTCATCTGCCAGACGGAGTGAAGAGGGGGGCTCATCCCTGGAGCAGGGCCGCTTTGATCAGCCGAGCCAGGCAGCGGCGCTAAGCCACGCGGCAGAAGGCCCCATCTCTGCTTTCACAGGTGGAGGAGCAGGCTTTCATGGGAGCGCTCCCGTTACAGTGCGCAGAGGTTTCGTGAGGTTACAGCTTGGGTTTGTGTTTGATGATGGGCTGAGTGGAAGCTACAGCCGTGCTGTCTGAACAGATGGACAGATGTGTGTCCTCCTGCGTGACACAGGCCAATATGGGCCCACTTTACAGGAAACTACAGGCTCCTGAGTAATTCTGCTGTTGTAGGATGCAGAGATGACTAGCTTCTCAGATGCGATTAGTTGGTGAAGTGCTTTTTTTGGGGTGGACAGCTATTTAACGAAGCTATTTGTTGCTGTATGTATACACTATTGTTCAGAAGTTTGAAAAAAAAAAAAATTGTTCAGAAGTTTGGCGTTGGTAGTTTAAAAAAAATACTTTTATTCAACAAAAGATTTTTGTTTTAAATAAATGCATTTTTATTATTTGATGAATACAAATGCATTTATTTAAAATAGACATAATTTGTAACCAAAAATCTTTTGTTTCCACAAAAATATTAAGCAGCACAACATTGATAATAATAAGAAATGTTTCTTGAGCATCAAATCAGCTTATTCAAATGATTTCTGTGAGTAATGATGCTGAAAATTCAGCTTTGCCATCACAAGAAAAAAAATATTTATTTTATAATATTTATTTCACATAATTGTTATTTTTTTCAAACAAATAAATTCAGCCTTGGTGGTGATCATAAGATCCTGATCATGATTTATTAAAAAAAAATATGATAATATAGTATATAATGTGTATATGCATATATGTTTTATCTGATTATAATTCATTTTTTTGTTTGTTTTATTCATATTCCTGAAAAAGAACATAGATGGCCAATCAATAGGCACATTGCCTTGCTGTCAGTTATTTCATATTTTGAATAGCAAGCATCAGCAGCTAACCATAACCAGAGCAATACGACTCAGTGCTTCACGATGTAACGCATGACTTCTTCATGGCTTATTACTTCATTTTATGCTGGTTCATTTAATTGTTTTGCCACTTTGACATGGCTCAGTGTTTTATTTCATAGGTGAGTGTGTTTGCAGCTAGATCTCTCTCTCTCCACTCATCTGTTTCCTATCAGACCTGTTCTCACTGCCAACCTGTCAACCTCTCTCTTTCTCTTTCTCTCCCTCTCCTTCTTCCATCTCTCCTCTCCTCCCTGCGGGTGTACTGGAATGGACCCCAGTGTCCTATCAAAATCCTGGCTCACACCCGATTTCCTACAACCGGACCGGCATCTTGAATCTATCAGTGCTGTCACAATCGCCTGCTGCTCAGATCCCAGTCTTACGTCCAAGTGCTGCCACATCTCAGCTCTGCCTTACCATCTCCATTATTATTCTTTACCAGCCAAAAGATGTTCATCATGCATTGATGAATGAACATGAACAATGTCTCTTTTGATCAATTTAATGCATCCTAATTACTGGCCCAAAACGTTTGTAAAGTAGTGTATATACTACTATTTAAATTATTCTTTTTATACTTATTTATTTAATATGAATATCAATATTGAAAAAAGGTGCATCACTGTTCTCTCCTAAAAGGATGTCCCATCATGCATTGCAACAGATCCGTGTGTGTTTGCCAGCGAACACACGTAGATGCCTTTCCGTCACTCCCCCTCATTCCAGATAATTTTGGCTCTATAGACAGATGCTGTCCTGTTCACAGATGGCTGAGAGTCCGGGCCGCTCGCCCACAGGCCCACCCGGGCACCCCTCACTGATTGCAGCTCCTCCTGCGGGGACGAGGCCCCCACATACCTGCGATACGCTCGGCGGGCCTTCAACAGAGGAGCGTTCCAGACTCAAATGGCCTGATTGGAGCTGACGGCTTACTTTTCAAAGGCATGCCTGTTAATTACCAGATCTGAAGCTTTGGAGGTGTGCTAAGCCAATATAACGCTTTGTTGGCTGGGCCAGATAGTAAATAGTTTTCAGGTAAAATGTCATGTGATCTCCCTCAAGTCTGCTTGATTCCAGGAGTCCATCATAGAGTTTTTGTTGGGAGCTGGTGGGAAGTTACACCGCATGAGAACGCAGATCTAACGTGCAGCTGGCGGACACACATCAAGAAAGGGCGTGGACAATCAAAAGCCTTTGTAGATATCAAAGCAGTTTTGGGATTTCACTTATTTTTTGCCCTAAATTATATTTTTCTGGAATAGTGCAAGCTGTGGGAGAGTTTCTAACTGCTTTTTGGAGGGTTTTGTAATGCTTAAAGTGTCATATCATGAGAAATAATCAAATTAATGTTGAAGTTAAAATATAACCCAACTTCCATACCTTCCACCCCAATTCAAACAAGAATATTTAATAAAACTAAGCTGCAAAAGCTTGTCAATTTGATCCAAACATTACGAAAGAGCAGCTAAAATGTATTTTTAACATAATCTTTCACTCTGATATTTACAGTTTGAGTGATACACTTTAGATTTTTTTGTGATTCTGTGATAATATCATGCAGCTTTTTTGCAAAGATGCAGTTTTTGAAGGATGTAAAATAAAAAGTTAAAGTATATTGAACGCAACAGCAATCTCATTTTGCATTCAGAGAGGGTGTTTGCATAGTCTTAAAGACAATGGAGCAAATTAAATGTTCATTTTGAGTCAGGGAGAGGTGAGAATGTGGTTAAACAAAACTAAATGATGAATGTTTTGGTACAAAAAAAACATTTGAATAACATTTAGTAATGAAAACCTTAGTAAAGAATATGTTATATGACCCCTTTAACCCCAGTGCTGAAATTTTATTTATTTATTTTTAATTAATTATGTTTGTATATTAAAAAATTGATTAGTTAGTGAATTGAAAAACTTAAATCTCTAAATAATTATACCATTTAAATATACCATTACAGCTGCTTAGCTAAATGATTAAATCATTTTAGCCCAATTATAAAGGCAGTTTGTTGCTTATTTCCTTTAGTCTATTGTAGTATTTTCAGAGTAATGTAAAAATTAGACTTAATTTAGTATTCTAGACGTAACCGTTGATGGGGTGAGTGAAAAAGGACTTCTGTTGTTTTCTTTTGTGTTGAAGGAAACCTCATTAAATCAAAATTTGGCGAAAGAAAGGCCAACCTTGGCAGAGCTCTTTCTGGAGCAGAGCCGATTTCTCAATGATTTTACCTTTCTGTTTGACCTGCTTTGAAACTGGTCCATATGAGTTTTTTTTTATTCTCAGCCATTTTTGAGGCTCTGTCTCTGAAGGTCCCCTAGATTCTCTTGGGACAAATAACCTACTTATCTAAAAATAACAATCAGTCCAAAGAAGTGTCCTTAGCAGTTCACTGTCAATGGCTTTATTCTGGCATGCTTTTGAAAGCCCAGATCAACGTGGCTCCTGTGAAATGCATCTTTGCTGAATGGAAAAAGTTGTGTTAATATATTATAATGCAGCGTTGCCAGAAAACTGACGCTCTGAAATCCCAAAGTTTAGTTGTCCTGCTGTGGTCTGAGTTTGTGAGAGAGTATTTGAGAAGATTCATATCGCAGTTCTTGAAACCCTCCAGTTATGCTGGGCTAATACAATCGATCCAGCAGATGGTGGCTGGCTATATTAGATTAAACCGCCTAAATATATTTTGCTATATCATTATTCAAAATATAATACAGTCAGATTTAAAAAATATATATATATTTACACATTTTTACATGATTATTTTCATCCCACAGGTGGTGGCAATATTACATTAAAGCTCCTAAATATCAGAATATAATAGTTATTAAAACATTTTTTACAGTTCTGATGAATCTCACAAAAACATGTCTAGGTCACATTTTACCCCAAAATCAAAAGAGTTAAGAGTAAATTTGCACATTTGTACATGATTATTCTCGTGACAATTAAGAATGCTTTCCCCAAATTTACAGTACTGTCATGCTTATGGATTTTTTATTTATTTATTTTGTATACATTTTTTACATCAAGGTAATGCAAAATTTAGGGAGAAAGAGGCTTAATTGTCATGCTAATCTCACAACACTTTTTTTTTTTTTAATTAGAATATACATTTTTATATATTTTTAGAATTAGAATACTTTTATTATTATACATATCTTTTGAGAATTTGAATATTTTTAGAATTTCGAATATTCACCCACCACCTTTTGAGCTCTTCTAGTCTATCTCTAGGACTTTGCAGCCATCTTAATTTGGTCACTTAATTAATATTGATGAGTTTGATGATTTTCAAGCTGACATTTCAGTTGAATTCTTATAGATTTGTTGTTTAATTCGTTTTTTTACATTTTGGGGTAAAATGTGACCCGGTCATGCTAATGACAGGTTTTATGAGATTCACCTCTTGGCCGACGTGACATTTAAAGGGTTCTGATGGCCTACAGTGGTCTTAAACAGTGGCCTTGTCTTTGTGATGTTCTGATACAGTGTCAAATGCTTTTAAAGAGCCCTTGGAGGGAGAGGGGGGAGGTTTCTCAAAATGAAGACGGATAAGATCTTTCTCTGTTCTCTTTCACTCTCTCTATCTTCCTTGCTCTCTCTCTATCTTTGGCCCTGAGCAGTGGCCTCGATGACCCTATCTCCTCTCGGCTCCTTGACCCCTGTGTGTGAGGTTACGGCCCGGCTTCTCCACATGGGGCTCCTGCCTGCTGTCTAAATCCAGCTCTGTTCCAACCTCTCCAGCAGATCCAGATGAAAGCAGCATTGAGAGGCTGTCCCATCACCCCAAGCCCCCCTCCAGCCCTCCTTGGACAGAGCAAGAGAGGGGGATGAAAGTTCCTCTGGCCGAATGCAAATCCCCCCTCGATCCCAACTCAACCCTGTTGCTAGATCTTCACACAGCGGCCCCCCGTCTCTTTATCAGTGGGATCTACTGAGAGGACGGTCCACGTGACCCTGGTTTCAAACCACATCAGAAGCCCCATCCATGCCGTAGTTCCCTCTCTAGGGTGTAGGGTGGGGTCACGTGGACCCCTAACCAAAGGTCATAACCTCTTGACTCTCAATTAGCACTCCCTGTTTTCAACGCTGCTCTTGTTTCTGAGGTCGGGACTGATTGAAAAGGGGGAGATGGGTGGTGGGCGGCACTTTGCAACACAATGCTTCAATCGGCGGCCCATGCGGCTTTTCTGAGCGGTGCTGTAAACAAGCCCAAAGAAAAGGATTAGTTAAGAGCCATTGAAGGCTTTGATTGACTTAATCTGTCTTTAGGGGATAGGAAGTTTGATGGGGTTTTAAATGCTCCGAGGACGACCCCAGCTCCACCTGGCCTCATGAACGGAGGCTCGCGGCTCAGCAGGGTTATGTCAGGAGGTCTCCACCTGTGGAAAAAATCCCTATAAATCAAATTCAACCTGACATTAGTCTCAAGGAACAACCCTTTGGCTGTATTCCACAGAAATGAGGTAGGGAATATGGTATAACTAATTAATGGACCATTCGTCTCGCTTTGACACATTGACGAAAGAAAGAACTCTTGACCGACTCTTTAAAAACACACACCCTGTTTCTTAGCTTTGTATGGTATTTATCTTGTTTTTAACCTGCATACCCTTTTATGATTTATCTCGGCTCACTTTAGAGCATGGGAACGGTACTGTGATGTCACTCGAAGCAAATACATAAAGCTGAAGGAATGTTGAGTGCTGTTAACACTGTAGTCAGCACTTCCTTTACATTAAAGAACATCATCTATCTCATTTAGTTTACGCTCAATCGGGTCATGAACGGCTTCGTCTTTGTACTGTCATTTCCCATCATTAATCTTGGATTTCCAGATTCTATTCCAGTTCACAAGCTCTCAGTTCAGTCAAAGTTTTTGAGTCTTCTTTTTAGACATTCATTACAAGGATTAGCTCAAAAAAATCTGACACGAATCAGACTCGTTCTGCTGTATCTTTTAAACTTCCTAAAAGAACCGGTTTAAAAGATTTTGTGCACAAGCCCATTGTGTTCCTCGCATGAGGATAAAAAACATTTAACAAAGCATTTCCCCAAAATAAGCCAACAGAGTCTTGTTTTATGCCTTCCAGTCTAGTCCTGTAAGTTTGGGTTTTAAGACGTGTCTGGCATTGGCTTGCAGCAGGGAAAGTTTGGAGGTGAATGCCTCTCTTTAACACCTTGTCATGCCTTTAGGGGAACTGAGTGGAGGGTATGTGTATAACTGTGTGTGTGTGTGTGTGTGTGTGTGTGTGTGTGTGTGTGTGTGTGTGTGTGTGTGTGTGTGTGTGTGTGTGTGTGTGTGTGTGTGTGTGTGTGTGTGTGTGTGTGTGTGTGTGTGTGTGTGTGTGTGTGTGTGTGTGTGTGTGTGTGTGTGTGTGTGTGTGTGTGTTTCTGTAGCTCTAGCCCAGCTGTGCTCATGTTATGTTGTCACCTCATGCTGAAGGATGAAACGGTTTGAGTTTTCTACCCAAAGCACAGAAACACAATAGATTTTTTACTCCGATGAGCACATTTTCTCAGGAGACCCTCTTTCGTGACCCTCCTCGCATGCTGTCCATATATACAATACATTTAATGCTCTGCCATGACGCTGTAAGCTTGACGTCGACTAGTTAAGTCTAAAACTAACTAATGCTGATCATGGCCTATAGAGGACGCTACAGGATAAGAAATCTTTGAAGTCCACTTTTACGCTCAGTTTCTAAGAGTTAAAATGACAAATAAATGCAGAGCGGCCCACAAGATATGTTTGATTATACCATCTGGATGCTCAAAATTGATGAGGTGAATGCACGTTTTAAACAGTTAATCGGCGTTCAAAACGAATCCGCTGCTGCATTATAACGCACACACATACAGTAGCTCGCAGATCACGCGCACAAACATTCAGTAGTGCAGAAATGTATCGTCAAAACTGTCCTATGATTTATCAGTAAATTAGCATAGAAACGTTCTATCATATATTTATTGACCCCAAAGACAAAATAACTGATAAAAGTATGTCATATGCCATAGCTGTGCACAAGGCAAACTGTGTTTGCCTATATAAATCTTAGCTCGAGGTTCAGGCTTATTTGTTCATTAATGACGTCATCGGTGGCTTGTCGACTCGACTTTAATCACAAATGTCGACCCAAAAAAATCTGAAGTCATTCAACACCTCATATATCTGTGTGTATGTATACAGTTGATGATATACTTTGAAAAAAGGAATATATTAAATGATTAGTTCACTCCAGAATTAAAATTTCCTGATAATTTAGTCACCACCATGTCATCCAAGATGTTCATGTCTTTCTTTCTTTATTCGAAAAGAAATTAAGGTTTTTGAGAAAAACATTCCAGGATTTTTCTCCATATAGTGGACTTCAATGGGGTACAACGGGTTGAAGGTCCAAAATGCAGTTTCAATGCAGCTTCAAAGAGCCCTACACTAGGGATGCCACAATTCTCAATATAATATTGAACCGTTCGGTACGCATTCACGGTTCAATACACGCCGGTGAATTGCATTTTTTTTTTTTCGGTTTTGCATTTGATTCATAATTTTTCTACAAATTCTATCATTTTCCTCCATCCCAATACTGAACAACAGGACATACATTCACATCACACGTTAGTGGTAGAGTTATACTCACGGAACACTATAGTTATTCACAATCAAGAAAGTTCATTATTTGCATGTTTTAAAGCCTTGCCGGCTCATTCGCATGCGCAGTTTTAACATGCGCTTTTCCGAGCGTGTGCACTAAACGCCTGTCAAACACGTGATTACTGAACTAAGTAGTCGTCTTACTGCGCTAATACTGTTAAATACACAAAAGGTTAACATAAACACAGTCGGTTATGTCTAAAGTGAAAGTAAAATCGCGTGTGTCTGTATTTTAGATGCACGGAGGTCTTAAATTGACAGCAGCGCAGCCTAGTGAACACGCAGTCCTTAAAGGGACAGTTCACCTGTAAAATTGTCATTATATACTCACTCTAATATTGTTCTAAACCTGTATTCATTTCTCGATGACAGAATTAGCATTTTTGAATGAACTATCCCTTTAATGTTAATACAACAACAAAAGACAAAGAGAAAATCACTCATTGCTCTTGACTGAAAAACTAATACAATATAGCTTTAATAAGAATCAATGTATATTTTATAGTGAAGTCTATGTAGTGTTTTTATTTTTACATTTATTCATTCAATTTCATACTTCAATGCTGCTGTACAGCTCTGAGCTGCCAGTGTAAATCTTTATATATATTTATTTTATATTATACAATACGCTAGGAATGTGTACAAGGGGTTTTTTTTAAGTAAAGTTTTAAGTTTAAGTAAGGTTTTTCAATTCTTTTAAGTAGAATAAAGAAAGAGTATTGCAATAAAAAATAGTCTTTTTTCTCCTTAACCTCTTGCTGTTCCTGTTGTCTAAGAATAGAATAGCAAAAAACTGAAAACCGTGGTTAAAAACCGAGGTATGTATTGAACCGTGGACTAACTGTATTGTTGCATCCCTACTCTACACGATGCCAGCCGAGGAATGGCAGAGCATTAAAGTTGACTAGTCTTATCTAGCGAAACGATCTGTCATTTTCTAAAAATTTTCCAACGTGATTACGTAATGCGTGAAGTCGTGGACATGCCTCGCAGAGCTAGTGCAAGATGAGCATTTGTGGTTAAAGGGATAGTTCACCCAAAAACGAAAATTTGATGTTTTTCTGCTTACCCCCAGGGCATCCAAGATGTAGGTGTCTTTGTTTCTTCAGTAGAACACAAATTAAGATTTTTTTACTCCAAACGTTGCCGTCTGACAGTCGTATAATGCATGTGAATGGGGTAAAAAAAAAAACATGCACAGACAACTTCAAATTAAACCCTGCGGCTTGAGATGACACATTAATGTCTTAAGACACGAAACGATCGGTTTCTGCGAGAAACCGAATGGTATTTATGCTATATTTCACCTCATATCAGACCGCCATAACTTCCTGTGAGTAAGGTCAAAATACCGGCTGGGTCATAGATATATATACGTAGATTCCTCATTCGAGCGATCCGCGCAGGCACTAATGAGGAATCTATGTATATATTGTATATCTATGACCTGGCCGGTATTTTGACCTTACTCACAGGAAGTTATGGCGGTCTGGAGAGCTGATGACATTCGTCTGATATGAGGTGAAATAATAGCATAAATACCGTTCGGTTTCTCGCAGAAACCGATCGTTTCGTGTCTTAAGACATCAATGTGTCGCCACGAGCCGCAGGGTTTAATTTGAAGTTGTCTGTGCATGTTTTTTTTTACTCTAATAGAATTAGACCCCATTCAGATGCATTATACGACTGACAGACAGCAACGGTTGGAGTTAAAAATCTTCATTTGTGTTCTACTGAAGAAACAAAGACACCTACATCTTGGATACCTTGGGGGTAAGCAGAAAAACATCACATTTTTGTTTTTGGGTGAACTATCCCTTTAAAAAGTATATAATTAATAAACATTTTTTGAAAATGACCGATCATTTTGCTAGATAACACCCTTTTTCCTTGTCTGGGATTGTGTAGTGTCCATTGAAACTGCAATTTGGACCTTCAACCCATTGGTTCCCAACAAGTGTCCAATGGTTACTATATGGAGAAAAATCCTGGAATGTTTTCCTCAAAAACCTTAATTTCTTTTCTTTTAATGTTTATATAGTAACTATAAGATATCAAACTCATTTTGTTTATTATTAATATTCTATTATTTTATGTTATATGTTATGTTATACAGTATATATACTGTATATGTGTGTTAAAAATATTAATTGTTTGTCATTAATATTTTTTTTTCTTTTTTTAAAGTCTTCTAATGCCAAAGTCTCTATAACTGCAGTTTTTGTGCCAACCTAGCAGTTTAATTTTCCCCCTGTTTTTTGTTTCTCCCCAGAATTCCCGCAGCTGAGGAGACTTTCAGATGACACGTTTTTTGGGGACAACGAGAAAGGTATTTGTGTAATTTGTTTGGTACGTCTTGATTGTTTTCATATGTGTCAGTGTAACTGCCACAGACTTGATTTCCTTCGTTTTATCCAATTTCCTCTTATTTAAATTCTTTTCTCGTTGTCGTTGGTGAAGAGCAATTTCACACATTACAGCACAGAGACCTTTCCAGAGGCTTCGTAAAACACTGCCAGACAGCTTCATTCTTGACACTCCCAAATTTCTAAGCAGCCAGATGAGAGCAGAGAAAAGACAGAGTAAAGTAGAGGAGATGTAAGCGGTCAGAAGAGGGGGGAGTTTGACTTATCTGTCCATCCTGAGAGGTTGGAACGGGGTGTAGAACTCTGTTAAGTGTTTGCAGGTGTGTTCTTAGAGGAGGTTTGAAACTGTGTTTGTGTGTTTAATACATTCAGACACTACCTACTACTACCTAGTAATTTTTTCCCAATGGTTCCTTTCTCCGGAATAAGTCAGGTTTGTGCCTTTTTTTAGGCACTTCTATTTGTTGTCGTTTGTTCTGTTTGGATCTCTGGTTGAAAGATTGGGGTTTCTGAAGCACCTGGCTACTTTCACCATCTCTGAAGATCATGCTCTTCTCTTTCAGCTGAACTTTTATTGTCCATAGTGTAATAGTTTAAAGCTGTGTTGACGGATAAGGTTTGACCTTACCACCTGGTCCTTTACAAAGACAGATACCAACCATACTCTGGTTTGGGATTTAAAGTGATAGTACACCCAAAAATGAACATTCTGTCATCATTTACTCAGCCTTGTGTCATTTCAAACCTGTTTTTCTTCTGCAGAACACTAAAGAAGCTGTTTTTCAGCTCTTATCTCAGATAGCTCACTCCCATCTGCTGCTCAGTTAGTAAAGACTTGTCAACTTTCTCTGCCATTAATACGTGAGGAGTAAGTAGGACCTAGAAGAGACTGGACACGTTGCTGACATACTGAGATGTCTTGTGCAGGTACATTGCAAAAGCATGAATAAGTGATGGAGCTTTTAGGGTATTTGTCTTTTGAAAGGAAGTAATATCCTTAATGGATCTATAGTATCGGTTATTTGTCTTGCAGAAGCCAAAGAGACAAATTAAATTTTTTTTACTTTTTTGTGGCTCTGGTTGTACTAATGCACACTGATATAACTGCTCCAATTTATTGCAACGTTTTGACCAACAGGTCTTCGTCAGGCACTTTAGTTATTTCTTTTGTCCTGCACCTGAGCCCTGTTTGGGTTTGAGGATGTGCACACCTTCTTTGTAGTTGTGACTTCTAGTTGTACTAATGCAATATTTAGAAGGGTTTTTGTAATGCGAAAATTTACAAGAATCGTTTACCCATGTTTACATGAGGGTAATTTACTTACCCTCATGTTTTTCCAAACCTGGACGATGTTTTGCCAGATTGATCAGTGAAGCTAAACCGCATTGATGTTGATGTTCACACTTGACTGGTTTGGTTATATTAAAACTTACTCTGGTGCGATTGCACTGTTAGTCTGGTTCATTTGAATTAGTGTGAACGCTGCCATCTGAACCTTAATGCGCATCAAACAAGCGGACCGAGACCCACCTTTTCAGGAATTGCTGTCTCCTTGCAGCAGATTGTCGTTTCCTGGTGCTGTTTTGACTCTTTTACGCATCTTATAAACTCTTCATGTGTCCTCTGCTGGCAAAAAATACCATATGCAAAGTGAAACAAGATTAAATGTATCATTTTCATTTTTGGTCCTGACCAAAAGAACCAAAAAGAACCAATGAATACACCTTTAGTATCTCCCTTTCCTTTTTGGGTGTACTGTTCCTTTAAAAACATCTCTTTTTTTATCTTGTCCCCATATGACCCTTAGCTCTCAGGAATATAAAAAAAAAACATCTGAGTGACCAACAACACTCTTCAGAATGTCAGAGTTAAAGTAAGACAATTATCCCATTGTTGCAATGGTTTGTTCCAAACCTAAATTCTCCAAGGATATGCAGACATTTTAGGCAAATGCATTTTTTTGTTTTGCTTGGTTTCAATCCATTTTAAACTCCCAACCGCAGACTACAATTATGTAAATGTATTCCATTTCACGTTAGTGGCCATCTTCCTGAGATTGTATGTTTAAAGAAAATTATTATTTGTGAAGATTTGTACTGATATCTTTTCAAAGCCTCTTATTAAATACTCCAATTCCAACCATCTGAGAATTTCCCAGCACACTGACATCCCTGTAGTCTTCAGCCAGATCTTTTCAGTGGCAAGGTAATGTCTGCTTCTCGACTCAAGTGTGATGTTCTTGGCTGTGTAGTTTGGGTCTTTTCACACAGATGTGAATTTTTGTGATTGCCCACACAGAAAGTGAAATCATTGCCTTAGCCCTGAAAAGGGGACAGTTCCGCAAAAAAAAAAAAATCAATTCTGTCATCATCTACTACTACTCTCATTTTTAAAACAGTCTAGACTTTCTTTGAGGGCTTATTATTATTTTTTTATCTTAGCTGTTCATTGAATGCTGTTTACTGACACCCACGCTTACTTGGGTTTGAATAGCTCAGGGCGGCTTACATGAACATGTAACTTGAAAGAAGTTTTTGTTTCTGTTGGTGGACAAAACTCCCACTCTCTTTTCATATTTTTTCATATATTTCTCTGTTTTCACTTACTTTCCCTTTCACTGCCTTCATTCGCTCTCCACCCTGAGGTGTTGTAGTCAGTCTGTAGTGTTTGTAGGCCACAGGGTTTTCCAACAAGGATCTGTGCCAAAGCTGGCCCATCTGCTCCACAGAGGCCGTGTTCACTGCAGACGGCCATAAAGACACACTACAGCAAGCAAACATGCCCGAGGGGCTTTTACCTTTGAATATTTGTGTGAAATAACATTACTTATTCAGTCCTCTCTCTTTTTTCAGTCGTTTACAGTATGAGATGAAGGCCATCACTTCCACTGTGAATGAGTTTCAGGCTCTTTGCAATGTCTTAAAGGGACAGTTCACCCAAAAGTGAAAATTGTCTTAATTTACTCACTCATGTACTCATGGTTTTCTAAATTGTATGACCTTATTTTTTTCCATATAACGAAAAAGAAGATGTTTATAGCAGAATGTCCTAGCTGTTTTTTTCCATGCAATAAATTTTAGTCTTTTCATCACACAAAACTATTTTATGGCTTCGGAAGACTTTAAATATGAAGTACGCTTTATGGACTACTTTATAGTACTTTTATGGTCTTATTTGTCTTTTTTGTTTTTGTAACACTTTATTTCAATGATCCACTTTAGACATTCTACTAACTATAAGTAATTTTGCAACTGCTTGTCAGCTATAGGGTTGGGTATCGTTTGGGGTTTTTGCGACACCGGTGGCAAATCGATACTTTAAAAACGGTAACAGTGCCTGAACTGATACTTTTTTTTTTTTTAATTAAAGAGCCACAAAACGATGGTGGATGACATTTAAAAATTGTTTTTTATGAAAATTTTTTTTTTTTTAATCTTTAAATTGAACAATTTATTAAAAGTTTAAAGTATACTTACATATATATAGATTATATAAATATAAATAAATACAAAACACAACAAATTTACTTAACAAACTCACAATAAAACCTAAGCTATCTAACCCAACTACAATTGGCCTAATTTAACACTAAGGGCCCTATTTTAACGATCTGAAACGCAAGTATCAAAGCGCGAAGCGCAAGTAACTTTGTGGGCGGGTCTCGGCGCTGTTGCTATTTTCCCGGCGGGATAAAAGGCTCTTGCGCCCGGCGCAAATCTAAAATGGGTTGGTCTGTAGTAGCTTCATTATTCATAGGTGTGGTTTGGGCGTAACGTGAATAAACCAATCAGAGCGTCATCCAACATTCCCTTTAAAAGCAGGTGCGCAAGTTCCATTATGGATTGCTATTATTATGGCGTATTTACCAGGCGCACGCCAGGAGCGGTTCACAGCCGAGGAGACTGATGTGCTTGTAAGAGCAGTGAAAGACAGAGAAGTGAAGTTGTAATGTTGTACATTATGGTAAAGGTGATTTCACAGTCTTTTTTTTTTTCAGTCTTTCAGTTTTTTCAGTTTTTCAGTCGATTTTTTTTTTTCCTGGTTCTTGACGGACAAACCAATTTGTCAGATGTCCTTATATACATATATGTCTTGCCACTATTGGGCAAACAGGTCTTATCCTTAATTATTACAATAAGCCTGAATCATTTGTAAGCTAGATTTATGCCTATTTTGTCACATATTCGTGGCACACCACAATGATTTCCGTCATCTCATGTGTTAATATTTTTTTAGTGTAACAATTTATGATTTGCAAAAATAACTGTTGCATCTGTGTAGATTACATGAGCAAAGTGTATGCGCGTTGTGCACGCTATACATTATGGTCAAGCATGCGCCCTTAAAATAGCATAATGAACAACGCGCAACGCGCCACTGACTTTAGACTAGGTTTTTTCTGGTCAGTGGCGCAATTGTTTAATGGAACAGCAAAATAGCACCAGGGATTGTTTGCGCCGGAACACGCCTCCTTTTTTGCGCTGAACCGCCCAGGTAGCGCAAGTTCATTCACTAGTTTAGCGACGTGCTTCTGTGGAGGGAAAAGCGCGCTTTGCGCGGGTGCAAAATAGGAATGACACATGCGTCGGTGTACAAAGTCAATTGCGCTGGGTGCAAGATAGGGCCCTAAATGTGTTAACACAGTACTAATAACAGCAAAGTCGTCAGTATTCTTGACATGTTTTTGTTTGCAGAAATATTACCATATTGCCTTCCCTGGCTAAATATTTTAGAACGCATCACCTTATTATTTCCATGGCAACACGTCATGCTTCTCACGTGACACACCGCAGCCACAACAGTGCTGTATGACAGATGTATCGCTTTTATTTCAGTTTTTTCTTTTTTTATTAAAAATATTCACAAACGTATTAATTATATCATGAACTATCTGATACTCCGATTTTCAAATATGTGTAAGTGAATGTGTTTTGTCATTTAAAACCCTTTATAATGATCTGTCGGATTTACATCACATAAATTAATTGTATATTAATGAATTAATATCTCACAAAATACATGAAAGTAAGTGACCGGTTAGCTGGGAAAAGAATAAACTATATAATTAATTATACAATGTGTATCTGATAAATAAATCACATAGTCAAATTATAACTGAAATGATTATTATTGCTGCTTCCATAGACATCAGTGTATTTAACAAACTATGAATGTGTTTTTTATGCTGGTATGTGCATTTAAATGTCTGAAACCTAAAATAAACATCACTTGGTTGAAAACACTGAATAGCTGTGATATGTGACAAGCACTCGGCGCGTCTGTCTCTGGCTTGGCGCCAGCCAATGCGCGAAAGCACTTTGAATTTAAGTGGCACCGAAATCTGCATTTTGATTTGGTCTGGTTATATACACCGGGTTTTGGTACCCAACCCTAGTCAGCTAGCTGTCATTAGAGTATTAGTAGACTGTCTGCTTTATATCTGCTAACACTTTATTTTTCCCCCGACAGACATTCTTCTGACAGTAAGTAACTTTGCAAGTACATGTCAACTTAATCTACTAACCCGAACCCTAACACCTAACTGTCTACTGAAGTCTACTAATACTCTAATGAGAGTTAGTTGACATGTAGTTGGAAAGTTACTCATAATTACCGAAATGTCTAAAGTGAACCGTCAAAATAAATTGCAACCTTTTTTTGGAGCTTCACTGTCACATCCTGGAAAAAGAAAGTCATGCAGGTTTGAAAGGATAGTATATGATGATATAATATTAATTTGTGGATAAACAGACCCTTTAATTAGCATGTTGCCACATTTCTGACTATCCTTGTTCTGATTGGCTTTTTATTTGTGTTTTGTTCAGATCATTTTGCCAGTGCTGGCAACAAACAAAAGGCAAATCACAGTCCAAATTATGACCAAGTCCATATTTTCCCTGTGGAAGTGCATCACCTTATGGTCTTGTTATAAGAGTCGATCCATATCAAATGTTTAGATCAGTGGGTTTTTTCTTGTTGTTATATCCAGGTTATGATTCAAGCGTGGGGTGTGAAGTGGCCTTTATTAATCATCTGTTGAATGAATCTGATTGTGTCAGTTTGCTTTGAACTCACTCCAGTAAAACCATGTGCTGGCTGTTTAGTCTGTCCAAGGCAATCAAGCTCAATATTTGTGGGAGGGAAATTATGGGAGAGGCTCATTGTAAAAAAAAAAATCTCTTTAGGTCTCCTAGTAAATGTTCTGCAGTTCAAATGATGTCTTGTGGATCAAAGCATACTAGAGGATATTTTTAAAGGAGACATATCATGGAAAACATTACTTTCCTTGCTCTTTTGAAATAAAATAATTTGATTTACTATGTGGATGTATTTCAACATACTCATGGGTCCCTCTCTGAACTCTACACATTTTTATTGATACTAAGCTACAAAAATGGCCAAGAACAAAGAACAAAGAGATTAATATATGATGTTAAATCATACATAAAAAAGTATACCTATATTTCAGCCTTTGGCGTTATATATTCTTATATTGTTATATTATATAATTTATTGTTATTTTCATTTCTCTATATATCATACATATAATAGTCAATAGGCTGGTAAATATATATATGATATATAGATACATAAAACATTTTAATTAAAATATATATCTGATATGTTTTTGTCACTTGGTTGCTGTCAAGAGCATGACGAAGAAGATAACGAATCAAAATAGACTTTAATCCACAAGCAAACACAGATGAAGGCAGGCAATGTAACACAACCATAATACACGATATTGCCAAAAGTATTGGGACACCCCTCCAAATCATTGAATTCAGGTGTTCCAATCACTTCCATGGCCAAAGGTGTATCAAATCAAGCACTAGGCATGCAGACGCTTCTACAAACATTTGTGAAAGAATGGGTCGCTCTCAGGAGCTCAGTGAATTCAAGCGTGGTATCGGAATAGGTTGCCACCTGTGCAATAAGTCCATTCATGAAATTTCCTCACTACTAAAAAATGCCACGGTCAACTGTTAGTGGTATTATAACAAAGTGGAAGCAATTGGGAACAACAGCAACTCAGCCACGAAGTGGAAGACCATGTAAAATCACAGAGCAGGGTCAGCGCATGCTGAGGCACACAGTGTGCAGAAGACGCCATCTTTCTGCAGAGTCAATAGCTACAGACCTCCAAATTTTGTGTGGCCTTCAGATTAGCTCAAGAACTGTGTAGAGATTTTCTTGGAATGGGTTTCCTCGGCCAAGCACCAAGGGCAGTGCAAAGCGTTGGATGCAGTGGAGTAAAGCACACCGCCACTGGACTCCGCCACAGACGTGTTCTCTGGAGTGACGAATCACACTTCTCTGTCTGGCAATCCGATGAACGAGTCTCTCTTTGCCAGGAGAACGGGACTTGCCTGACTGCATTGTGACAAGTGTAAAGTTTGGTGGAGGGGGGGGGGGGGGGGGTTATGGTGTGGGGTTGTTTTTCAGGGGTTAGGCTTGGCCTCTTAGTTCCAGTGAAAGGAACCCTTAATGCTTCAGCATACCAAGACATTTTGGACAATTTCATGCTCCCAACTTTGTGGGAATAGTTTGGGGATGGCCCTTTCCTGTTCCAACATGACTGCGCACCAGTGAACTGGCAGATTTTTATTTTGTATTCATACATTTGAATTACTCGTTACTTGAAATAGACAAATGTAAGCTTATTCATATATTTAACTTAAAATGATCATGTTATCTCTTAATAGACTTAATAAAACTTAAATATTTTTAGCAGTGGAAACTTGGCTAGCTTTAACAAGTTAAATCAGTAAATGCTAACTTGCTAATTGATAACACGTTTTGATAGCATTAGCATAGCCTAGCAATTGCTGAATGAACACATTTAACATCTGTTCTCAAACCAAGCTCATGCTCCACTAGTTATGGTGGTAAAAAACAACAACATAAATTCTTCTAAATTATCAAAAGAAAACTTTAAACACTACTAAATCTCCCACTTAACATTAATCTAGCACAACAACAACAACAAAAACACATAACTCTTAATTTTAGCATTTATTTTACCTTTCGAGTATCATGACAAAGCATGCTGGGAAATAGAAATCACAGCACATTTCAGTTCAATTTAAGTTTGTCTAAGTTAAAAGAAACAAGTTCATAAAACTCAAAACAATGAAACAATTTACTAAATTTACTAATTACAAAATTTTCTAAATACTCATAAAAGTTCATTTGACTAATTTGTTCAATTTAAGTGTACCCTATTCAAACTACTTAATTATTTTGAGCATTAGGGTTTACAGTGGGTATATTTACAAATACATTTTATAGGAACAGCAGTGCAAGAAAACTTGACCAGAGCATCTTCCTCTGTTGTATGTGTGTGTGAGGGAGTCTGAATCGGAGCTCCCTGCTGATCTCCATCAGTGTGTGCCCGGCGGTCCCGTGAGGCTCTCTGTTCACTCACACTTCCTCTCCTGCACGCCCCATTGATCTGGGTAAATGCCCACCCAGCCTCTGCCTGCTGCCCCCCAAAATGCAGAGGAAATGACTGATGAGTGTTTGCTTGTGTGTGTGTAAGTGTGTCACCGCCAGGCCAGTGTGTTGGTTATAAAAGATGTCCTAATAAGCAGCTGTTGTCAGTGTGTTCTGATGATGAGTTCACAGTCTGTGTGCCATTAACTGGAAAGCCTTCATTATTAGCTTAAAAGGATTACTTAATTGCATTGAAATGTCAGAATTTTTGCAAATGGAGCATTTCGATTGTGTTCTCAAAGGATGCAAGTGTTCATAAAGCCTGAAATGATAGGCTTTAATATAGCGTACAGTCAATCCAAAAATTATTTAGACACCAGATATATTTTTTTACTAGTGGGTGGAGGACACTGTAGTTTGTTTATGTAAGTGAGGATAGCAAAATAAAGTAAACTGTGACATATTATACCCAAAAATGCTTCATATAGTGGACTACCAGTAAAATTGATAAACATTTGGGAATCTTAGTTTAAAATAGCTGTGTTCTACTTTAATATATTTTAAAATGTATCTTATTCTTGTGATGCAAAGTTGAATTTTCAGCGTCATTACTCATCTTCAGTGTCACATGATCCGTCAGAAATCATAAAGAAACATTTCTTATTATTAATGTTGAAAACAGTTGTGCTGCGTCATGTTTTGCCGCAAACTGATGCATTTTTTTCAGGCTTCTTTGATGAATAGAAAGTAAAAATCTGCATGATTTATTTATTTTTCATTTTACAGCTTTTGTAACATTATAAATATCTTTCCTGACACTTTTGATCAATTTAATGCATCCTTGCTGAGTTATTAAATTAAAAGTATTAAAAAAAAATCTTTGACCACAAATAATTTCTACAATTGCCATCTTGTTTATATGATGTTTTTGCATCATTATAAGCTTGTCGTGTCACTTGCCACTATTCAAATGTTGGTTCTATCTGTTTTCCCACAGGTGAAGACATTTTTCTGCACACAACAGGAGGAGGAAGTGATGTCAGAGTGATGTCAGTGAGACTGCCCTCTGTCAAACAGGATCAGGAGTCTGTCAGCCTCAGCTCTGTTGAAGGAGACACAGACTCTTCTGCTAATGATGTGTTTTAACAGCGACGACCCTATGAAACCTCTGACAGGAAACTGCTAAGTGCCTGAAAGGAAGGAGATGTTCTTGATCATCTAAATTATTAACATTACAGAAGCTCAAAGTTGGAGTACAGTCAGTGCAAGATATATAATTAACTTCCTCATGTCTCTTGCATAAATAAATCCATATGTACTGTAATTGTACATTTTTATACAAATAAATTTTTAACTAAAAATTTTTCACAGTTTTAACCTATTTCACCCCAGGTTGACTTAAGTTGTCGGGTTGATTCGGACAGGGCTGTTCTCTGTCATGGTAATGGCAGTGCGTTACTTCATGAGAGAGGGTTTTCACATCATTAGTCTCAGACTGCTGTTTCTCCCATTACAGGGGGAGATAGACAGAGATAGCTGCTATCAGATGCTGCTTTGCAATGTCCTGCACTGATGATGCCTGTCTAATAAGCATCCTGTTTCCTTTTCAGCACTCAAGACTGGGAGAAAGAGTGGAAACAGTCTTGCTGAACCAGACTTCTGACTATCGCCATGAAGTCTGGTCCATTTTACTGCTCATTCTGGCCGAGAGTCAACCACAATTTTGACTAATAATACACCAATATTCACTAAAAGTGCTAGAGTTCATTCTAAAACAAATTATTGGAAAATGTATAGAATGTAATCAGAATTTCTGTCCTTCCAAAAGTAATAAGTACCAGTTATTTCATAGCCATTACTATGAAAACAAAGTAGAAGTGCTTGTATTTTAGTCAATGTGCTTCTACACTTACCTAAAGGATTATTAGGAACACCATACTAATACTGTGTTTGACCCCCTTTCGCCTTCAGAACTGTCTTAATTCTACGTGGCATTGATTCAAAAAAGGTGCTGAAAGCATTCTTTAGAAATGTTGGCCCATATTGATAGGATAGCATCTTGCAGTTGATGGAGATTTTTGACGGATGCACATCCAGGGCACGAAGCTCCCGTTCCACCACATCCCAAAGATGCTCTATTGGGTTGAGATCTGGTGACTGGGGGCCATTTTAGTACAGTGAACTCATTGTCATGTTCAAGAAACCAATTTGAAATGATTCAAGCTTTTGTGCACTAAGGGGCCTAAAGTGTGCCAAGAAAACATCCCCCACACCATTACACCACCACCACCAGCCTGCACAGTGGTAACAAGGCATGATGGATCCATGTTCTCATTCTGTTTACGCCAAATTCTGACTCTACCATCTGAATGTCTCATCAGAAATCGAGACTCATCAGACCAGGCAACATTTTTCCAGTCTTCAACTGTCCAATTTTGGTGAGCTTGTGCAAATTGTAGCCTCTTTTTCCTATTTATAGTGGAGATGAGTGGTACCCGGTGGGGTCTTCTGCTGTTGTAGCCCATCCGCCTCAAGGTTGTGCGTGTTGTGGCTTCACAAATGCTTTGCTGCATACCTCGGTTGTAGCGAGTGGTTATTTCAGTCAAAGTTGCTCTTCTATCAGCTTGAATCAGTTGGCCCATTCTCTTCTGACCTCTTGCATCAACAAGGCATTTTCGCCCACAGGACTGCCGCATACTGGATGTTTTTCCCTTTTCACACCATTCTTTGTAAACCCTAGAAATGGTTGTGCGTGAAAATCCCAGTAACTGAGCAGATTGTGAAATACTCAGACCGGCCCGTCTGGCACCAACAACCATGCCACGCTCAAAATTGCTTAAATCACCTTTCTTTCCCATTCTGACATTCAGTTTGGAGTTCAGGAGATTGTCTTGACCAGGACCACATCCCTAAATGCATTGAAGCAACTGCCATGTGATTGGTTGATTAGATAATTGCATTAATGAGAAATTGAACAGGTGTTCCTAATAATCCTTTAGGTGAGTGTATTAATACAACATATGTGCTATTTTAGCTGTAAAGGACTTTCTGGTTTATTCATGCACTCTGTGAGGGTTGTATATGATCCTACCTTGGGAAAACTGGATATAACTTTGCACAGACAAGGTTAGTAGCCATTTTATCATGCTAGTCTCATGTTAACACCTATAAAGTTGAAGATTTGTGGCAATATTAATGTTTATTCTGGTGCAGTACCCTGTTTGACACCCATTGAAAGTACTTTATTTTAGTGTCCTTGTTACACGTTACATGTAATTACTGTAGTAATAGGCTAACTATAAATTATAAACAATTACATGCAACTTACCCTAAACCAAGCCCTAACCCTATAGTTACTAATATGTAGTTAATTATTATTACTCAGTATGTAAATGTATTACATAGTAACAGGGTCAATGTAAGGGTAAAGCATTTCACGTAACGAGAGTTATGTAATCAGATTACTTTTTTCAAGTAACTTGTAAAGTAATGCATTACTTTTTCAAATAAGTAACGCAAGTTACTTTGTTTTCCCATGTATTGATTGACAGCTCTACTGTCTAGCCTGGCTCCGCCCTCCTACGTACTTCTGCTCAATTTTCATTTTCCTTCAGTACTCCGTCTGGGATTGCGGTATATTCTCTGGTTTTCTCTGGTCAAGTTTTAACCGGTCCAATCAGCGAACAGAGGGAGTGGTTGAGAACGATGACGTTGATGTCGTGCGCTAGTTTGAGATGACATGCGTCACGACCAAACGTTAGCAATTGGTTATGGCAGATCCAGAGTGGCTCTGGGCAGATCCAATAGTTTTAAACTTCAACAGAGTACCCGCCTTCAAGGAAGTAAACGCTTGTCAATGGAGAGTGACCAGACTCTCTGTACAAATGAAATGTGCGAGAGTCTGGTAGGACCAGGCTATCTACTGTCCCCATGTTGAGAGAAATCGAGAGCAAGTGCAGAGGTGTTGTGTGCACTGTGTAAACATGATGGATACTGTAGTTTGAGACTAAACATGAACATGCATTTACTCATTTCACTTGCACAAAAATAGATTCAGTATTCCTCAAAATGACAAACAAGCCCAGCCCAGATTAGAAACAGTAACGTCTTAAAAACGCAATTAGATACTTTTTTAGGGAGTAACGCGATATTGTAATGCATTACTTTTAAAAGTAACTTTCCCAAACACTGAACACGGACACCTTAAAATAAAGTTGAACCTTTTTTGTTTTTGTTTTACAAATGCAGGGACATGCCAAGCTTGTTCCCATTCAGTCGGTCACGTTCGACGTACGTCGGACGTACCGACGAATTGGGATCACTTCTGGGAGCCCCTATCAGCTTCGAGCTATCTAGAACCGGCCAATGAACAATTGGCGTGCGAGATTTGCATCTCGCGCTCCGCCCCGCGCCGCGGGTATAAACAGGAAGCGAGAGCGAATGCACGCTGTCATTCACTTCGGAGCCACACGGCAGATGAAGATGACTCAAATTGAGTTCGCTGCTATCAGCAAGACATTAAAGAGTTTGAAAGAACCGGAGAGGAGGAGAAACGCGTGTTGGAGAGACGGCACATTCCAGCGGGACCGCGGAAGACTCATCAGCTGCCTCTGCGCTACAGAGAAAACTGCTGTTTTCACAGCAACAAATTTCTGTTGGTCTGGTTTGTGCGTTTTCCTGTATTGAGTACAGGCATGGGCTGCACTACAATCCCGTGCGCTGTCGCGTTTCCCCCTGAGTGCTTCAGCACGGAGCGTTTCCTCACAAAAGAGTACACGGGTGACGCTGCGTCTTTTTCAAGATGGCATTCCACCCGTGCGTTTCTGGATGCGGTCCTGACGGCCACGATCCCTCTCGCATAAACATGTTGAGACTGTGTCGTGGGTGATCCATGTTCTCTCAGGGGAACGGGATCACGTCGACGCGCTGGTCATCTCACCTTCCGCGTGAGGGTTTGAGTGTTCAGCGCGCCGTGTGCCGTCTGGCTGCCGGGTGACAGCGCGGGTTGCCACGGCAACTCTGCGCGCATCACTCGGCGCCTCCGATGCGCGGTCGAGACTATGATGCCTCAAACGGGGTTGAGTCCCTTCGCTTATACCCCGATTTAGTCTCTTTTCTGGTGCACCAGAGGGGGGACTATTTTGGCTGATAGGCCTGGGTGGCCTGAGGATTACAGTGAGGCTTCCCCGCCGCGTACATCTCTGTGGGCCCCTCACTCCTCTATCGCATCGCAAGCATGTTGAGACTGTGTTCGTGGGTGGTCTATGCTCTCTCATGAGCCGTGTGCCGTCTCACGTGTCTGCTGGTAGCTTACAGATGGGATTGCTGGTCCTTGAAAGGGGACCTAGCATTTCATTTGGGGCTCTAGCAGAGGACAGATGTCAATCGCTGCATCGGAGAGAGGGCTGTTATGTGTTGAAAATCAAGATGATGCTGAGATTCCCACCGTAATAGTGGGCGCTCGTGTTGAATCAGATTCATACTTGACAGCCATGCTTTCCCGGATGGCTGAGGCATAGTGCAACGCGTAAATCGCCTTGCCTGCCCCTTGCCTTTTTTCGGATGTGCATTGGAAGGCTTTGGCATTGTGGAACTATTGGTGCCAAAATATGGAACACCAATAGGGCCATAATCTGTATAAAGTTTTCCTCTCTCTCACTACCCTCATCGGTGGGGTGGCAGTGCCACTGGCAGGCCACCTCTGCCCTGCTTAGTGCACGAGGGTAGTTCTGAGCTGAGGTTGAGCTGCGCACAGCGCTGGCCCTTGGCTAGACGATGTCCACCCTGGTCCAGAAACACAATTGACCCGGATTTGGTCTGGAACTGTTCTTCCCCGGAGGAGGGCCGGGTGGAAAACCATTAGTAATTCTGTTCCGCCACTGATGTTAAAAACAGCCAGTGGTACCAAAAAAAAAAAAAAAAAAAAGAGCAGTTCCAATACCTCGGGGTCTCGGGAGTTCAGGAATGGCAGCGTGTGACGCTACAGAGCCTTGCCGCTTTCATTCCCCTCCCCACAAGAGGGCGAGAATGGCAGGGTGTGACGCTACAAAGCCTCGCCACTCTCATTCCCCTCTTCTCAGCGGTGCGTGGACAACAGTGCGCGACGCTATGCCTCGCCACTCTTGTTCCCCGCTGAGGAAGGAGGTGAGGCAGACCGTGTGCAACGCCACAAAGCCTTGCCACGCTCAGCCCCTCCTTCATTTGGGAGCGCGCTTGGCGGTGGTCGACGCTCCCATGCCTCGCCACCCTCAGACGCCTCTCCCTTCGCCAGCAGGGGGCACCGGCTGTGGGAACGCACTCAAGCGGCCTCCCCACACTCGCACGCCCCCTCCGCGGACGCAGGTAAGTGTTGCACAGCACACTCAGATCCCACTTCGGGCCGCTCCATGCCGTCCGAGTCGGATCCCTGCATTCCGCGTCGCTGCCCCGATGCGGGTACGTCTGTGGTTAATCCCCTTGCTTGGTGTCTGGAAGCCTGGCTAGAGCTTCCCAGCCCGTCTCGGGGCCGTACCATCAGACTCGGCTATGCGATTTAGTTCGCCAGGCGTCCCCCTAAGTTTGGGGGCGTTCACTTCCCAGTAGCAAAGGAGAGCGCCCCCGTGCTCCGGGCGGAGATCGCAGTCCTACTGGCGAAGGACGCGATGGAGCCGGTCCCTCCAGCCGATATGAGGTCCGGGTTCTACAGCCCGTACTTCATTGTACCCAAGAAAGGCGGCGGGTTATGGCCGTTCTTGGACCTGCGATTCTTGAACCGGTCCCTTCACAGGCTGCCGTTCAGAATGCTAACGCAGTAGCACATCTTCAGGTGCGTCCGTCCCCAAGATTGGTTTGCAGCGATCGACCTGAAGGACGCGTACTTTCATTCTCGTTTCCCCTCGACCGGCCCTTTCTGCGCTTCGCGTTCGAGGGACGGGCATGTCAGTACCGCGTCTTACCCTTCGGCCTGTCCCTCTCGCCCCGCGTCTTTACGAAGGTTGCGGAGGCGGCCATTGCTCCCATGAGAGAGCATGGTGTTCGCATCCTCAACTACCTCGACGACTGGCTGATTCTTGCCCAGTCGCGAGGGCAGTTGTGCGAACACAGGGACAAGGTGCTCAGTCACCTCAGCCAGTTGGGACTTCGGGTCAACTGGGAGAAGAGCAAACTCTGCCCCACGCAGAGGATCTCTTTTCTCGGTATGGAGATAGACTCGGTCGCCATGACTGCGCGCCTCACCGAGGAGCGCGTCCAGTCGGTGTTGAACTGCCTGAATTCGTTCAAAGGCAGGACAGCGGTTCCACTGAAACATTTTCAGAGGCTCCTGGGGCATATGGCATCCGCAGCTGCAGTAACGCCGCTCGGATTGCTTCATATGAGACCGCTTCAACGCTGGCTACACGATCGAGTCCCGAGATGGGCGTGGCACAGCGGTACCCTCCGCGTCCAAGTGACTCCGAGGTGCCGCCAACCTTCGGCCCGTGGTCGGACCCTTTGTTTCTCCGGGCGGGAATCCCCCTAGAACAAGTGTCCAGGCACTCCGTTGTCTCCACGGATGCCTCATCCACGGGTTGGGGTGCCACGTACAACGGGCTTGCAGCTTCGGGCCTGTGGACGGGGCCTCAGCTGCAATGGCATATCAATTGCCTCGAGTTGTTAGCAGTTCGTCTTGCACTCAGCCGCTTCAAAGTGCCGCTCAGAGGCAAGCACGTTCTGGTCCGGACAGACAACACTGCGGCCGTAGCGTACATCAACAAACAGGGTGGTCTACGCTCCCGTCGCATGTCGCAACTCGCCCGCCATCTCCTCTTATGGAGTCAGAAGCATCTGAGGTCGCTTCGTGCTGTTCACATTCCGGGCCTGCTCAATCGTGCGGCCGATGAGCTGTCACGTCAGCAGGTACTTCCGGGAGAATGGCGACTCCATCCCCAGGCGGTCCAGCTAATCTGGAGTCGTTTCGGGGCCGCACAGGTAGACCTGTTTGCCTCCCCAGAGACGACCCACTGTCAGTGGTTTTATTCCTTGACCGAGGGGACCCTCGGGTCGGATGCCCTGGCCCACAGCTGGCCCCGGGAAGAACGCAAGTATGCGTTTCCCCCAGTGAGCCTTCTTGCGCAGACACTGTGCAAAGTCAGGGAGGACGAGGAGCAGGTCCTGTTGGTCGCTCCGTATTGGTCCAACCGGACTTGGTTCCTGGAACTAGTGCTCCTTGCGACAGCACCTCCCTGGCCCATTCCTCTGAGGCAGGACCTCCTGACTCAGAGACGGGGCACCCTATGGCACCCGCGTCCAGACCTCTGGAAACTCCATGTCTGGTCCCTGGACGGGACGCGGAGGTTCTAGGTGACCTACCGCAAGCGGTAGTTGACATCATCACTTCCGCTAGAGCCCCCTCTACGAGGCGCCTCTATGCGTTGAAGTGGAACCTGTTCGTCGATTGGTGCTCTTCTCGCCGAGAAGACCCCCGAAGATGTTCGATCGCATCTGTGCTTACCTTTCTACAGGATGGGTTGGAGCGAAGGCTGTCTCCCTCCACCCTCAAGGTCTATGTCGCCGCTAATCATGAGCTCGTAGATGGGAAATCTCTAGGTAAGCACGATCTGATCGTCAGGTTCCTTAGGGGAGCGAGGAGATTAAATCCGCCTCGTCCTCCCTCTATACCCTCTTGGGACTTAGCTCTGGTGCTTACTGCACTACAAAGAGAACCCTTTGAGCCTCTGCAGTCAGCTGAGTTGAAAATCCTGTCGTTAAAGACTATACTCCTGATTGCGTTGGCCTCCATCAAGAGGGTAGGGGACCTGCAGGCATTTTCGGTTGACGAATCGTGCCTGGAATTCGGGCCCGCTAACTCTCATGTGATCATGAGACCCCGGCCTGGATACGTGCCCAAGGTTCCCGCTACTCCCTTCTGGGACCAAGTGGTGAGCCTGCAAGCGCTGCCTTCGGAGGAGGCAGACCCAGCCCTAGCTTTTCTCTGTCCCGTCCGTGCTCTCCGGACTTACGTGGACAGAACGCAAAACTTCAGGACCTCAGAGCAGCTCTTCGTCTGTTACGGAGGACAGCAGAAGGGAAAGGCTGTCTCCAAGCAGAGGATGGCCCACTGGATAGTGGATGCCATCGTCTTGGCTTATCAGTCCCAAGACGTGCCCTGCCCGCTCGGGTTAAGAGCCCACTCCACTAGGGGTGTTGCCTCTTCCTGGGCGCTGGCTCGTGGCGCCTCGCTGACAGATATTTGTAGAGCTGCGGGCTGGGCGACACCTAACACGTTCGCTAGATTCTATAGCCTCCATGTAGAGCCGGTATCTTCCTGTGTGCTCACTTCCCATAGTCAGTAACACCGAAATGCCTGTTCTAGTGTCGGCTTGCTGCGCCATTCCCTCCCCTATGGTAGACGGATGCGTGCGCTTATTCTGCTCCAGTCGAGTTCCCCGGAACGGCGAACCCTGTTGAGTCCTCCGCAACCCGCGGCAGTCGGACGTGGCGGAGCGTTCGACGCCAGGTCTAACACTCGTATGCATTGGTGGAACTTGTGTTAGGCTGGGTTCCGTATGTAGTGACCCCCACGGCGGTCCCATATGTGTATTCTTCCACGGTACGGCTCCCTACGGCGAGCCCGTGTCTTTCCCTCGGCAGAGTTCCTCTGCCGTCCCAGGTACGTGTTGTCTCCCTCCTAATTGGCCGGGGCCACCCCTGGGACTTCCGTATGTTGTGCTGCCCACGGCCAGCCCATACGTGTATTCTCCACATGTTAACTCCCTCTGGGCATGATGTGGCTTCCGCAGCTGCCCTCACAGGCATGCTTTCCCAGCGTTATCCAATACAGTCAGCTGAATGGGTCTTGCGGAACAGCAGCTTGGACTCTCCCTGCGTGAACCTACCCGCCCGCATCAGATCGGGGTCCGTGGGGCTCATCGCTGGGCGCTGGAAGTGGTAGTAACTATGGCGTTTTCCATAGGGGATCCCAATTCGTCGGTACGTCCGACGTACGTCGAACGTGACCGACTGAATGGGAACGTCTCGGTTACGTATGGTAACCCTCGTTCCCTGAAGGAGGGAACGGAGACGTACGTCCCGTCGCCACAGTTGCTGTACCATCACTGCAGGTCGAGCCACTACGTGTGGCTCCTCAGTGAAAAACAGCGTGCATTCGCTCTCGCTTCCTGTTTATACCCGCGGCGCGGGGCGGAGCGCGAGATGCAAATCTCGCACGGCAATTGTTCATTGGCCGGTTCTAGATAGCTCGAAGCTGATAGGGGCTCCCAGAAGTGATCCCAATTCGTCGGTACGTCCGACGTACGTCTCCGTTCCCTCCTTCAGGGAACGAGGGTTACCATACGTAACCGAGACGTTTTCAATGATAACCAACAGTCACTAACTAGCAACTAAAGTTATTTTCTTAGAAGTGTTCAGCGTATCAGCCTACTAGTACCTTGTTAATATAATTTTGTTTTCCTGTGAAATGGCATTAAACCAGCCAAACGGATTGGTTGCAATTTTTAGAAATCCTTTGCAATTTGTGTCTACAGTATGCATCGGACAGACAGTATGTGGTCTGTGAGCAAATCATCTGAGACGTTAATGGAAGCATCTAGATGCATCCTGACCTTGGCGCAGAAACTCCCAGCAGATTGTGTTCAAGAATAAAATAATAACTGAGAGTATTGTTGTTTCCCGTGTCAGAGCACTAAGGCACCGAATAACCCTCCATCCACTTTGCTCTGTTTTTTCTGTAGGTATAAGAAGAACAGAGTGAAGTCTATATATAAAGAGCTCATCTGGGAAAATGTTAGGCTTTCACAGCTGTAGAGCAGCCAATGGAGCGATAAGTGTGGATGATAAGAGCAGCCCGGGCAGGTCTGGAAATGAAGAAGCTAATGGTGTGATGTGATGCTGACCAGAGACAACCAACTCACAGCGATACACAGCTGCTCTGAAGAAACGTAAAGAAGTGTTTTAGTTAGTCATGGTTTTAAATAGGATTTAAATAGGCAAATACCTAAAAGTCTATGATTGGATCATTATTGCAGTGATTTTTATGTTTCTATCATGTTATTTTCATCAAGAGGTGCATCAGTTTTTGGTGAAGATCATGTATTGACAATGCAAGAGTCCAGCACTCTATTAAGTCCCCTCCAGCACATCCCAACGACTTTCATATATATATATATATATATGTCTGCATTGTGACGTACAACCTGGAAGCGCTGCACTGTCTTTACTACATGAATAGTGTAGGAGAATGACGTTGAAGAGAAGAGATTTTTGAATAAAGTCTTTATTTTGGGGGTGTTTTCGTCACTTCATAACATTCAGGTCACACACTCTCATTCCTGCGTAATAATCAAGGAACTTTGAGCTGTCCCATGAGTGCAGTGGCGCAATGATATTACACAGTGCCTGAAAATAGTCCCCAGCGCTCTCTGTGCAAGCATGTTGTCACGTTAGTTATGTTGACGGAAGTTAGCCTAGCACTGTGTAATATAATTGCGCCGCTGCACCCATGGTACGACAACAAAGTTCTTTGATCATAACGCAGGAACGAGTGTGTAGGTCCTAGCCATATCGGTCTAGAAAATGTTTAAATTTTTCAACTTTTAATTTTCTGTGGGTCTTAATACACGATTTAACTATACACATCACAACATGTAAATAGGAAAATGTTGGTGTTATTTTGCCACTTATTGAGCAGTAGGCTAGCTGGAGCTGTTTACCTCCAGTCTTTGTGCTAAGCTAGGCTAGCGGTGGGTGCGTAGACAGAGTTATGGCACACACGGAGATGAGAATGGTATACTTATCTAACTCTGGGGGATACGGTGAATAAGATAAAGTCCCAATAAGTCGCCATGTTCCTTTAAGGTCTTGATTCAGAGGTGAAAATGATTCTTCACAATTTTTCCTACATGGTTGTTTAAGAAATTAAAAGCTACACACTCCATCAATAAGGGTTATAAGAACTACATTTACATTTATGCATTTGGCAGACGCTTTTATCCAAAGTAATTACAGTGCCCTTATTACAGGGACAATCCCCCTGGAGCAACATGGAGTAAAGTGCCTTGCTCAAGGACACACTGGTGGTGACCGCTGGGTTCGAACCAGCAACCTTCTGCGTATCAGTTCCATGGTTTAACCCACTGGACCACCATCTCAACTGTTGCCAAACATATTACACGCTAGAAACATAATAATCACTAATAGTGATCCAGTCTATAGTTTCTCTTGCGCATTTTCTGATTTAAATCCAAAAAGCGACTTTTTGAGGGGCCAGACAGTGTATATATGAAGAGTTCAGATGCAAAAGCCTCTAAAAGCCACTTCAGTCAAAAATGAGATAACGATACTGAGTGAATGCTCTCTACATATAGTATATGTTCATACAATACATTCACTTCAAACCCACTAAATCCCAGCCTCAGCCCATTCAGAAGTACCAGTAGCCTACTTAGGTAGAAACCTATACATAGGAGCCTGACATAAATGCTTATTTTAAAGAAAAACGTCAGGCGGACATAGAGGCTTTTGCATCTGAAGTCTTCATATGTACACGTGTGTGTGTGTGTGTGTGTGTGTGTGTGTGTGTGTGTGTGTGTGTGTGTGTGTGTGTGTGTGTGTGTGTGTGTGTGTGTGTGCCTGTGTGCCTGAAGTCATCTAAATCAACTTGTAATTGGCATCTAGTTATTATGGATTTTTTTATTATTATTAAATGTTTTTGTAAAAAAAAATTTGGTATAAGGCAAAAAGATAGAAATTTGAGTGCATTGTGCAATAGAGGATTAAGTGCAATGTGCTCTTTTGTTGCGTTTTTGCAGATTTTCACAAATGTATTAGGTCACCCTGCATTCTATGCATACAAAAAAATGTTTAGGAGTATTACGGTTGTATGCTATTCTAAGCATAGCCAGTGCTTTACTCTTGCTTTGCACGAACACCGAATAAAAGAATCCCAGTTTACTTATTTGGCTTTTTATGAAATGAGTTTAAAGATTAGATATCATTTCAGACAAGTGATTCTGTCTTGGTCCAATAGCCTACTGTGGTTATACTTTTGTGATAGTTAAAATATGAAACGTTTATTTGCAGTTCTGTATGCTGCGACAAGTTGAAATTAATGCCTGTGGTAATCAAAATTTGCCAACTGTATGTTATTACTCTTCATGTGATTTAATCGTCTTCTCCTTTCCGTTGGGTGAATGATATGTAGCTTCTGTACTAACTATATAAGCAGCTGTGTGTGTCCAAGCACTAAGTGATCAACCTCATCATATTGCATTTGAGAGCTGAGGTCAGTTTGATTGGATTATAATGAATATGCAAGAGAACCGCAAGGAGAGCTGGGCTGAATTGCAGAGAGAAAGAACGCTGGCCTTGAATCACTCAAACTTTCTTAAAGTGCTTTCTAAAGATTAGGTTTGTGGGCCAAGCTTTGCAGTCAGCTCATATCAGTCTCCCACCCTTAAAAAAAATCCTCTTAAAGCCCCCGTTAGCCAGCTGTTTATCAATGCCAGATGTGTCAGGCAGGAACCCGCAGGAAATTAACCATGACATTGTCCACTCTTCTTTTAAAATGTCCTGTAGAACAGAGAAACCTCACGTAAAATCCTTCCCCCGCCTCTCCATCTATCAGGCGACTGTTTCCATTGGAGACTGGTACTTAAACCTTGAGGGAATTGGCACACGACGGAGTGTCTGTTTAGTTTGGAATGTCATTAGCTGGTAGAATTCTAGCGTGAGTTGTGATTGCATGAAGCAGAATAAAGGTGACACTTTGTGCATTTATTCATAGATGGATGATGCTTTCGGGAAAACTCTTGAATTGTTTGCATTTTTCACAAACTATTCCATCTGGAAGGAAAGGCTTGCTTGAGGAGCACATGCAAAACGGTGTCCATACTGACTGATTTGCAGCGACACAGCGACCAATAGGTTATGATTTGAGACAACAAGAGCGACAGGTTAACTTTATGCTAATGCACAGCATTTTATTTGGATGATTACCAGTAGGAATGCAGAATGAAGCTCATGTGATCTGCCTCCTGATACAGTTTCGAATTGAATCAGCCCTTTAGAGAGCAATTTATTGTGCTCATTAAGGATTCAGAGCTCCAGTGTGGTTCTGCAAAGCATTTATTAGGAAATTATGAGGGTAGGGTAATAAAATAGATTACAGATATGCACATATATCAAGGCTCTTTTATGATAGCAGCCATTTTGAGCTCCTAATGTGTGTGTTTTATGTGTGGTGGAGATGAACAGCTAATTGAGTCTTCTGAGATACTACATACATTTTTTATGAAGCCAGCTTTGGGATTTCATGACTTAAAGACCCCAAGAATGGTTTTCTTTCCCATGTTGGTGTAACCCTAACAAACAGGATGTAGTGATTGGACATAGCTTGTTAGTTTTGCAATATTTTTTGTTGTATTTCTTGGTATTCATCATTTAGGGTGGAGATACTGTTGTCAACATTTTTGCTTTGCTTTGCTAGAAGAGAAAGACATATATAAAGGTCAAATGTTTGGAATAATGTTTGGATTGTTTAATGTTTTAAAAATAAATCTCTTATCATTTTTTATCTCAGGATTCTGAAAAAAATCCCCACAAAAAAAATATTAAGCAACTTTTCAACATTGATAATAATTAAGCACCAAGTCAGCATATTAGAATGATTTCTGAAGGATGTATATTTTAAAACATATTCCAATAGACCGAGAATACATTACTTTTTTTTGTGCCCACTTGCTTACATAGCAAAAGAAAAATACCACTGTAGTGATTTCACAACTTTCAAAAAGAGGGAAAAAATGTGAGATTGATAACGGCAGTATAAAGGGAGAAATATGTTAATTTTTACCATCACTCCCATAGACGCTATTACTAAACACCCTCACAGCAGTGGTAACCTTTTTATTGTAATTTGATGCAAAAGTAATAAAATACAAAGTATTAGTGTTATAAATTTACAGATAAAAAAAAAAAAATGAAAATACAAAAAACGTTGCAGGATTTACGATATTGATGACCGTTAAAACGCGTCATCACAGTCTGTGAAAAGGGTCTATAGAAAGTAGTTATTTTAAATGGTAATAATATTTCATAATATTGCTGTTTTTACTGTTTTGTTGTTAAAATAAATGCAGCAATAAGCGTAAGAGATTCCCATTGTGTTACACCACTTATCTATATGGAAGTAGGACATTTACTGATTATCTGACTTGGTGACATTGACCAGCTTTGGTAAAGATTTCTCTCTTTATTCCACTACAAGAGCAAGGTGACGTTGAGTAATGATGTTTGGGGTCATGATAAGAAGCTCAAAGAACTTCCGTACCCTCTCAGACCAGAGAGTTTTAAAAGATAAATGACTTTCTTGGAAGATGTAGGCCAGTTTGGTGTGCCATCGCTTTGTTGTTGTCCCTCCGGTGATGAATTACTGCTGTTAAGCTTTGCGATGGTGGGGATTGTACCCGAGTGACCCTCAGTTCTGAACACCTGCCAAACAGATCACTCCCTCATGTCAGACCTTGAAGCCTCCACCTGCCGAGACACTCACCAGTGGCATGGCTACCTATATCTGTCTCCAGGACATCTATTCTTTAAAAAGGGTTAGTTCACGCAAAAATGAAAATGAGCTCATCATTTACTCACCCTCAAGCCATCCTAGGTGTATATGAATTTCTTCTTTCAGCCAAACAAAATCTGAGTTGTATTAAAAAAATCCTGGCTTATAGATTTTGAAGCCCATAAAGGTAATCCATAAGACCCCAGGCTATTAATAAAGGCCTTCTGAAGAGAAGGGATGCATTTTTGTAAGTAAAATACCAATATTTGTAACTTTATACACTATAATCACTGGCTTCCAGTCACAGCCTTAGGAGAGTTTTGTTCCGGTGGAAAAGTGACCTCTGACCCGACTCATGACGTAGTGGTGAATAAAAGTCAATAGAGTTTGTTGCCCAGCCTATTTGTTTGAGTTGTCAAAGCTTGCACTACTTCTACATCCAACGTCAATCATCGCATCAGGGGTCGCTCTTTTGGCGCAAGTCAACTTGCATATAGACCGTCTGTCGGAAGCTAGTTATTTTAGTGTATTAAGTTATAAATATGGATACTTTTCTTTCAATAACGCATTACTTCTCTGCAGAAGGCCTTTATTAACCCCCTGAGCCGTATGGATTAGGACAGAGCGGGGCACAACCTAACGCTTTTGGACTGTCTCAGTTTGTGTAAATCCACTTGGGGTTCAGAGTATTTATTTTTTCCCACATTAGTTTCACACATGTCTAGTACAAATATTTGGTTTTGTTTCATTAATACAGTGTTTTCTTTTTTCTTGATTTACCCTGAAAGAATGGAAGTGAAATGTGACAACATGCCCCATAGGTGGGGTACATTATAACATGTGAGGGTCACGATGTAACATGACCAATGACAGCTTAAAATGTTATCTGATATAATCAAAAAAATATCCGTGACAAACTAAAATATTTTGTCAATAACATACAATTATTAACTTTTTTAAAATAAAAGAATTAAATTTTTTAATCATTAAAAATATACACATTTTTGGGTTTGACAACAAACACATTGTTAAACATAGCTATACAGCACAGTTAAAAACATAATAATAATTAATAATTTCTAAACATTGACTCTCAGTTATTATTCACCCTTTTGCTCATGGTTTCTCAAAAGAATTCATAAAAGTATAGAATATAATAGCATATTTCTAATAGGTGCACGCAGTGTTACAACGCACCCCACCTGCGCAACTAGGATTTAACTAGGATTGTGTCTTCGGCTGGTTAGATCAGCATTAAAGAACGATCTCAACTGTTAAATAACAGATATAAGATTAAAATATCAGATTTGTCTCATTTTAAATAAAGACAAAAAACAGAGATGAAAAATAAACTTAAGTAACAAATTTACTTTTGCTATGGTTAAATAAATGTTCAGTAATATCTTCCAAAGATTTTTTTAATTTTGGTGCAATTTTTTCTCTAAATAATGTTGATATGGCAACTAGTAAATACACTAAGTTTTGTCATCCTGGCATGTGTGGAAAGTTTTAAACAATGTGTTACAACTAACCCCATGTTGGGTTGTGCCCCGCGCTCCCCTACTTTTATAATGAATGATACACTTTTTTGGGCTTCAAAATCTCAGGTACAATTCAGTCCCATTATAAAGTTTGGAAAAGCCAGGATATTTTTAATATAACTCTGATTGTGTTTGGCTGAAAGAAGAAAGTCATATACACCTGGATGGCTTGAGGATGAGTAAATTATTGGATGATTTTCATTTTTATGGGTGAACTATCCCTTTAAGTTAGCTACTCTGTAAAGCACTCCCCCACTATCACACTTTTAGTCTGGTTTGATGGCCGAGTTTGGTTTATTTTGGTTGGTGTGAAAGCTGTTTTTCAGAATTCAGTGTGTGCATCTACAAACTGGTTCCAATTCATGTGGATTTCAGTTTGCTGCACTTGTATTTTATTTTATGAACTCAATTTTACTTGTGGAAGTGAACTTCTATTGATCACGTATTTTTGCTGCATGTTATTGTATTTAATTTTATGAACACATTTTACACATGGAAGTGAACTGCTGCTGTATTTATTTATTTCATTTTATTTTAAATATTTTATTTAAAATTAGTATTGTGCATTTTTGAACCAAGTACGAAAATGTTTCACAGTATTGTTATTACTGTATTTTGGATCTAATAAAAGCAGGCTTTGTGAACGGAAGATACTTTTTTTCAAAAAACTAATTTGAATGGCAGCGTGTGTATATATATGAACATATACACTCAAAAAATAATTTTTATGATGCTGTTCACTTTATTTAAGCAATTCATCTTGATTTAACACAATTATATCAGGTTTCTGGTGTAATTGATTCATGTTAAATTGACTTAAAACCGTTACTCTTTGACATAACTTGATGTTTTCATTTTGAAATAACACGTTTCAATCAAGTAACCCAATCAAACAAGACTTTCACTTCCCGTCATGCTTTGCAAAGGGGCTGAATTCGGAGAGTAAATGTTTAAATAAAGTGCTATTTGATGCCTTTTTAACAAGATGAGAAAATGGAGAGACTTTTTAATGCTTAATGTTTTGTTATGTTGGTATTTAAAATGTTTTGTTATGTTAGTGTTTTTGGAGGTTACCATTGTGGTGAAGAAGAGCATATGCATGTATATAAAACAGACACACAGATTTGTGCATCATCTACAGCTCAAGTGTCTGCGATGGGGAGTTGAGCTGATTTAATGAGACTATTAACTTCTCATAGTCAAATATGAGAGTTTGTTTGGAGACACTGCAGATTTTTTTGGCCCACGCTGCAGTGTTGCGCCACTGGGTTGAATGCTTGTTAATTGGTATTTGGGAGGGGTTTGATTATCTCGCTCTGGGGTTTTAATGGAGCCTCAATGGATAAGAGAACGGCAGGGGAGGATGGGTGCTGGACACTGGCCAAGTGATTCTCCATCAGGCTCCATGTGAAGATGCTAAAAAAACCCTCTCTTAGACATCCATCCTCATTTGTTGTTGCTCTCTCACCACAAGTAAGAATACAGTGTTTGCTAATGGCTCCTTGCTTGGCCTGAGATTAATTATGCAGCGTAAGGTTTGGCGTCCAATGGAGGGATACAGATGGAAGCTGTCTGTGTGTGTTTATGGAAATCAGGCTGCCAGATCAGATGATTGATGGACATACAGTTTCCTTGGCACAGATTGAGTCTAGGATAGCTGCATTGTTCCAGCCATAGGAATATGAGCGAGTTAGAAAGCATTGATTAGTGGGAAGAGGGGTATCAGTGCACATCCATCAAAAAGAACAAGAAAGGGAGCGAGAACGTTGTTGTTTTGCATATATGACCTCGCGGTGATGATGCTCCATTATCAATTATGCAGTCATGAGTGGTTTGGACATGTACACCAATGCCTTCTGGGAGTTTGACTCAGCTGATTTGCAAACAGGATTGATTTTTAATCCTTCTATTGCTGCTGAAGTGCTTTGTAAGATGTGCAAATGCGTATATGTATAGTGTTCGCTAGTCATTTGTACACTATAGCATAAAATCATCATGCAAGTGTTCGATCAAAGGCACCAATGTCCTTCTATTTTGTGTGAGGTAAAGGCTGATGGAAGCAGATGTCTCATATTTGCTTCGAGCGCAGCCGCTGACCCTCAGCAATATCCTCAGAGCCAGAGATGGCAGGCGTGCTGAGAGGACAGGAAGTAGAACAGCTTTTATCCTCCACCGCCGTACCAAAGAAACACAGCTGTTTCAGCAGCTGTACAGAGAAAGAGAAGTGGGCATCACAATGCACTTCTGTATGTCAGTGTGAGAAGAGAATAGAGTATGTGGTTGCTAAGGTGCTCAGTGTGTTTTTAGTCTGTTGCTATGCTGGTTCAAGCCCTACTTCAATATTTATAGATCACAATTTAATTTATCGGTCCGTATCATTTATCCAAACACCGCTTGTTTGAACTGAATTTAATTTATTGTATTCCATTAAAACATTTTTTTTTTTTTTACTAAACTGACTTAAATACATCCATATCTTGCTGACACGCCTTTAATCTTTTTATTTTATATTTTATTTTAACTAGTGCATATAACTAGTAAATATACTGTGTATATACTAATATATATATATATTTATATATTTCTGTCAAATTGATTAATCGTAATTAATCGAATTTAACAAAAGTCTGTTTATATAATATATGTGTATACATACAGTATATTACTATTTACATATAATCTGTGTATATGCATACATGTACACAGATTATATACACACACACACAAACACACACACATATATATATATATAAACAAACTTTTATGTTAGATGCGATTCATTGATTTGAATAGTATCAGTATTTGTATTCCCATACATCTTGATTGTCAACTTCTTGCCAACACACCTTTAAAGGATTAGTTCACCCCAAAATGAAAATTTCCTGATAATTTACTCACCCCCGTCTCATCCAAGATGTTCATGTCTTTCTTTCTTCAGTCGCAAAGAAATTAAGTTTTTTGAAGAAAACATTCCAGGATTTTTCATCATATAATTAGCCTAGCAAATCTAATTTGCCGCGAGTGTAGTCTAGCAACTCTCGGTAGACCTGAGAGCTGGAAAAACCAAACTCTGGTCAGGCCAATCACATCGTGTGTAGAGTCGGTGGGCGGGCTTAACATAATGACGGCACGTCACGGCAGAGTTGCGGCGGTTCCGGGTGCTTCTCGTAAACAAAGAAGCTGGCGAACGGTGGTCTTACGAATCGGCTTTGGCCGCGACTCTGGAAGACTTGGAGTTAAGCTTTTCTTCGAGAAAAGAACAAAGAACAGCACTGAAGTCATTCTTAAGAAAGGAAGATGTGTTCGGAGTTTTGCCGGCCGGATACGGCGAAAGTTTAATCCATCAACTAGCTATCCAAAATGTAGCGCTATCCAATTGCGTGCAGAGGGAATTTGAAAGACAACCGTTTATCCCGCCCCTCGGATTGAGCCCTGCCAATGGTGAGTTCCCAGACCCAACATCTTGATGTGGGTCTGGCTTGTCAGGCTATCATTTAATGGCTTTCAATTGCAACCAAAATGCTGAAGGTCCAAATCAATGCATTTTCAAAGCGCTTCGATAGGCTTCAGAGGCTCATTCAATTAAAATGAATTAACTTTTTCACTTAAATTGTTCATCTTGCGCAGCTCTGCGAGGTGCTAAGGAAGATGTAATCATGTTGGAAAGGTCACTCCAGACGTAGGCAGAAGTACCGCCCCCGTGTTTACTCTGAAGACTATTACAAACGCCCTTTACCAAAAACACTCAATTTTCAACTTCGAAATCGTCCGATATCGTTGTTTTACTTTTTTTTTTTTGCTAAAGCCTGTTTGTATTAGTCTTCGCATGAGCGCTTGTAAACACGGGGGCGGTACTTCTGCCTACGTCTGGCGTGACCTTTCTGACGTGTTTACGTCTTCCTTAGCACCTTGCAGAGCTGCGCAAGATGAACAATTTAGGTTAAAAAGTATATTCATTTTTATTTTTGTTGAAAATGACCGATCTTTCGCTAGATAAGACCCTATTCCTCATCTGGGATCACGGAGAGCCTCTAAAGCCCATCGAAGCGCTTTGAAACTGCATTGATTTGGACCTTCAACATTTTGGTTGCAATTGAAAACCAAAATCCTGTGTCTTGCTGACACACTTTTAAATATTTTATTTATTTTTATTTGAACTGAATCAAATGTATCTTTATTGTCAATATCTTGGCGTCACACTTTTAAAAGTTGCTTTTAAAATCAGTATGACAGTCTTGATGAAGCAGATGAGTCACTTGCATGAAGATGAGAGCCGTTGTGGACGACTGCTCGGTGTCTAAGACTGTTAGATTGATGCTGCAGGAGTGTGTATATGCCTGAGAGAGCATATATTATTCAGCACTGCTGACAGCTAAAGATTCTTACAGGTGGAGCCAGAAAAACAAAGGCAGTGTCTATTTCTAATACCTTCCCAGAAAACCTGCTGTTTTCGGCTGCTTTTTTACAGTGGGATAACAGTGTGTTTGAGCTGCGCCTCGGGCAGTGTGCCAAAACTAGACAGAATAAATCCCCTGCATATGCGCCCGCTGGGTCCCAACTCAATGCTAATTATTATGAATTGGGTTTTTCGCATTCACCAGCCTATGAATGCAAATGTAGTGGTTTCTCAAATTGTCATAAAAGAAGAACAAATTGTTCACATTTTGCTTGTTTTATCTGTTGTGTTCCGAGGACTGGAATGTGTTTCCAAGAAACGCAGTAATTGTTTGTTCTATTTCCAATCTTACAGTTATTTTCCGCTTCTGAAAGCCATGTCCTCAGGAACCTGCAGGAAATTTGTGTTTTGGTTCCACAGATTTAAGGTGTATTAGTTCCAGGTGACCTTTGTGAAATGCGTCAGACAAAATATACACATGAAGACGAAAACTGTGATGGAAAGAGACTGGAGATGGATATTGATTATATGTGTTTTCAGGAATAAAGATGCTCCCCATGAAACATGTGCCAGAGGAGGAATTGTCCTGGATATAGAGGTACTGTGAAAACTGACTTTAGTCAATTAAACCGCTCTATTCCCATCTCCTTTCCATCTTCCTTAGGCTGAGTGTCCAAAATAGAATTAATGTCGAATGCTTTGTGGTCTCTAGGTACACTTGAGATGTTTCTCTCTCATTTTCCATCTCTCTCTCACTTCCTGCCTCTCTCCGAGAACAATACTCTCTCCATGCGCTATTTTCAGTGCTTTGATTAATGGTTTAAAACACAGGACTGAAGGGGAAAGTCTTAAAACTTTCATGGGATATGGGTTGATTATTGAAAGCCCTCTAAACAATGGAAAAACCCACCACAGATTTTGATGTAGATCTTGAGAGTTGGACGGCTGGGTTTTGAAGATTGCGGTACCCCACCCCAGACCCCTGTAAAATATTTACAGCATAAAAAATATGCGGCCTTTGTTAAAGTGATTTCTGTAGAATGAAATCTGAAATCATTTGGCGCTAGTAGAAAGGTCTTGGTGGCATATCTGTTTCTCATTTGGCTCCAGACTTTCTCAATGTTTCTACTGGTGAAATAGCTATAGCTAATGTCATGAGCAAAGTGTTATAAACTAGAAAATTATGTGAGCAGTTCTTGCCTGTACAAAACTCACTCCCAAAATGCTATTACATTCCTGTAAATCAACAGTATTGCATGATGCTAGTAATAATAAGGCCATGGATTTGAAATATCCATGAAATAGATGGTTAAAATCATTGTTATTCAGGTCTATCATCAACATACAGGATCATGCAAAAAGTGAAATTCAAGGTACCATATTATTATTCATTTATTTTAGGGATGCACCAATACCAGTATCGGTATTGGCCAGATACTGTGCTTGTGTATTTGTACTCATTAAAATACTCCGGACCCCTTCAGCCTTGACTTATTCTCGAAACAGCACTAGCCTTGAGTTCCTTATTGCTTTTATAAAATGTTTACCAAAACAATACAAATAGTAAAGCCCAAAAATATGTATCTATGCAACTTTCATGAAGTAAGATCACTAAAAGCCTTCCTTCCGCTGGAAAAAAATGAGTGAGTCACTCAGTAGCGAAGAATTTTATATTGAAAGAACTGAAACTTGTTGTGAACACGGAACAAGATGCAACTGACAAATGCTTTGACTAGTGCTGTCAGTGTCAGGGAACGAGAAAACCCCCTAACCGTTAAAAGGACAAGATGTCGCAGCGGATTTCAAACTGATTTTTTATTACGAACATAGGACTGACCTGAAGGGAAATGTTTTTATCTAAATGCAGGTACACTCGCTCACTCGATCTCTCTCTCACAATACTCCTCTACAGCTTCAATGAACAATACAAATGAGAACAAACATATGTTTACGTTTCTAAGAGTGGTTGCTAAGGGTGTTGTGTAGTGATACACAGAACTGTTGGGTGAAGCGGTCATAGCCGTGTTTTATCGTGAATAAAACACAGCTATTGACCAATCAGAATCAAGGACTGGAACAAACTGTTTTATAAGTTATAACAAGGCGCATATTACTAACGTTAAGTGACCGTAAAAAGAGAGAGCGCGTGCACTTCTGTTGCATGCACTTGATTGCACATATGCGTCCTTTTGGATTAAAACTAAATTGTGTATGCAAGTAAAAACTTAAACTGTTATGTGATTTATGTATAACGAGTTGTTCCCTACATTATTACAGGACAAGAAGTGTGCAAACATCCGAAGTGTGTGCCCAGAAAGCAGCGTCCAGACAGCTCTTGAATACTTGGTCAGGACCCCTCGGCATCACTTTTTAATGCGCCGGGTGCTCCATTGATTTCAGTTGTTTGTCCAATCCGTCAGATGCATTTAATTCTTTGCATTTGTAAAAGCAGAAATGATTTTATGAATAGTTATAGGCTACTTTTATATTTTGGAGCAACTAACCCCACTCCTACCCTAAACGACTTCTCAACAATATAAAACACGTAACTGGCAAATAAAAGTACAGTCACAGGTATTTATTGCAAAAACTGACCAAAAACAGTATAAAAGTATTAACTCATGTTGCATTTCAACACTGTAAAAAAAAAATCAGGTCTCCAATTGAAAATGTTCTAGTGATTGATCACATCTACATTTGTTAGTTGGCCAAATTGAATTTCTGTGAATTAAATTGCATCAATTTAGATGTTATCGGTCACTAGAAAATTTTCAATTGGAGACCAGATTTTTTCTTACAGTGAAGTCTTCTGAAGTCATACGATATCTTCATGTAAAAAACAGAGTTGATCTTAATGTTTTAATCGCTGAAATGATGATCCCGCCGCTCCGTGAATGCACAAACGCACTTTCTCATTCAAAACATACACCGACTCTTTAGCATGACACAATCGGTCACGAGATACATGAGAGCCAATTACATTTTACAATCAAAGCTGACGTAATGACACAATTGGTCACAAGACATATGAGAGCCAATGCAATTTCACTAATGTAGATCAAGGAATTTTGATGATGTAACGTTTCTTCGGGCAGTAATTTTTTAATGTGTTCTTGATCTTCGGCGGATGGAGACACTGATCGCATTTGGGGATTTTCTTCACACAAATCAATCGTTTGGCCTCGGAATACTTGGAATATTTATTTTTTGAATAAATTGTGCCTGCAGTCGTATCTGCCTGTTTTATCTGTGTTTTATCATATACTACACAAATGGGTAGGTTTAGGGATGGGATGAGGTTGGGTTACGTGTTCAAACGTGTCTAACTAGCATAAATAAAAAATAAATAAAAAAGTAAATTAAATTATGCTGGCTTATTAAATTGAGAATCTTTCTCCAACATGTCATAATGGTAAAATCATAACCCAATATATAATTTCATCATGACGATAACATTCCCATGGCTAAAGCATCGGTGTATGACACCAAAGGTTTCTCATTGAAATCAATGCAGTACCCTACGCGTCGAAAAATGACGCTGTGCGTTAAAAAGTGATCCCGCAGGGTCCTGACCAAGCGTCAATATGTGACGAGTTGGGTGTGAGAATGTGTTGGTATATTTGATCCGTGCATTCTGTCGGAACAGCAGCCTAATAAATCTGCTGTGTTTTTTAATGTTAATCAAATAACAAAGGACTCATCACTCGCTGCTCTAGCCTGACAAGCCAGACCAACATCAAGATGTTGGATCTGGGAACTCACCATTGGCAGGGCTCAATCCGAGGGGCGGGATAAACGGTTGTCTTTCAAATTCCCTCTGCACGCCATAGGATAGCGCTACAACCAACCAGGGCAACATGAAGTGGAGCTAGTTGATGGATTTAACTTTCGCCGTATCCGGTCGGCAAAACTCAGAACGCATCTTCCATTCTTAAGAATGACTTCCGACTTCTTTGCTCTTTTCTCAAAGAAAAGCTTAACTCCAAGTCTTCCAGAGTCGCGCCCAAAGCCACCACCGCAACTCTGCCGTGACGTGCCGTCATTATGTTAAGCCCGCCCACCGACTCTACACACGATGTGATTGGCCTGCACCAGAGTTTGGTTTTTCCAGCTCGCAGGTCAACCGAGAGTTGCTTGACTACACTCGCTGCAAATTAGATTTGCTGCCGCTTGGGTGCGTCTAGATTTCTAGGCTATCGCTTCTCTTGACTGAATGAGGTTTGTAACTTTAATACAAATATATCTTTATTTAATTTACACAGTGTTATTTTACATTTGATTACTTTATTCAAATGATGTACCTGAAAACAACTGTTAGACCTTGAAAACCTGAAAAGCACTGTTTGTTTCATTTGTATCTTTGCTTTTGAGCTCTGCTGAAGCAGCTCTACGTATGCTCTGTGCTATTAATTGAAAGATAAAATGATAGAGCAATGGAATGAACTGTGAAAGTAACAGAAGCTTGTACAATATATTTTAGCAGGCATGACTGAGCATGAAAATAACTTAAGGAAATATATATTTGCTAAACAAATTAAACCAATGAATATGATTCATATTCCTTTGGTTTCTCTTCCTAATATATTAAAAAAATTACAAAATGTGTTAGTATCGGCAAGTACCGAAAATGAAAGTCGATATCTGCCTATAGTTCTGGAAAAAGTGGCATAGGTGCATCCAAGTTTATTTGGACATTATAATTATTAATGTCTTTAGGTGATAACTTCTTTCAAAATGGGAAAGCTTAATTATTGCACCGTTTTACCTGTAGTTGACGCATTAATTGAATGCCAGTTAATGTAAAGCAGTCCTCTAAATCAAAGTGGAGTTTGACGCTAACAACATCAAGGTCATGGGTTCGATTCCCAGGGAATGCATGAAATAGGTGGTTACTCAATACCCAGGCAATGCAAATAATATACCTTGAATTCATTGGAAGTTGCATCTGCCAAATGCATAGAAATAAAATAAAAGGTCAATTCAAAGTTTCTGCAATAACACTGCATTATATTTTACAGTTGATTTGACTCTTGAGGATCAGATAATCTTATAGATGATCAGCACAATCAAACCAGTTTGAATTTTGACATGCAAGGTCCCACATGTACTTGAAATATGTATGCATGTATCCATAATTGACATATGGCAATGGCGAGTAGGGCCAATCTGGTTTATATTGTTCACCTTAGACAGCAGAAAGACATAGGAGTGGCCAAACAGTGCTGAGGAAAGCAGATACTAATCCATGAGCTTTAGAGAAACCCAGAGTCAGTATTGAAGTGGGGACATGGGAGGGAGGAAAGACTCACAGTTTTCCTAACACGAAGCAGATCTTAAACCGTTCGGCCCTAATGGAGTCCATCTTTTATTCGGTGATGTTTGTGAGAGGCCTGCTCCAGTCTCTGAGGGCCGACGCCGGTCACCGCCCCTCACCACAGACCCTCATGGGCTCTCTGCAGATGTTTGTTTGATCTGGCCTTTAGAGCGCTGGAAAGTCCAAGTTATTTTTGGAGCCACAGTCGCCATTTAATTAAGGCGATTAAGGGATACCGCCAAAGACGAGGAAAATGGTGAGCAGGGGTGATTTACGCCTCTGATGGTGTGAGCGATGTGATGGTGAGAGAGAAACGTCGTCCTGAGTAAACACGTCTCAGGGTAATTGAGTGATGAAAGTGTGGACGGCTTTCTGTTTATTAGCAGCCATTCTCAAGTAACCGAAACGGAGAGAAGCGAGGAGCCTTAAAATAGCGAAGGTTATACTTTCATAGTATAATTATACAGTCAACTCCCACGTGCTTGATTTAATCAGCTCTGTGTATTATTTGATTTATACTGTACATGGAAAAAATGGGTATATTTATTTTCTGGTGTAATGTCTCAGTGCCGGGTTGTGATGGACACTTTGATCAATCAGGAGAAAGTAATTATATAGAACTATGAATGTATTAATCCTGATTATCCTGTGGTGGAAAACTGCCATGTGATATGAATGATATTTCAGAGTTATTAGTATGTGAGATGTTGATAAGCCCAGCAGCTGCGATGTTGATTTATTAATCCGCATAAGCTGTGACAGCTTGAATGAATGCACCGTGTAACCTGAATTTTAAACCTTTAAGTGTGTTATATCCATTTAGCTAAACTAAAGAGAGGCTGAAATAGCTTTTTAATATATATATCTATACTGTAAAAATGATATGTGGTTCAGTTACTTTGACTCATCAATATAATTTAAATGTTAGTAAGGCAAATAATGTAACTTTTTTCAAGTAACTTATAAAGTTATGTGCTACTTTTAATTTGACAACAAAATATCTGTTACTTTTTTCAAATAAGTAACATGATGTATTGACTGACAGCTCTCCTATCCTCATGTTGAAAGAAATCGTGAATGGCGAGGCGTTGTGTGCACTTTGTGTGAACATGATGGCTATTGTAGTTCTAGACTAAATGTGAACATGCCTTTACTAATCTCACTTGCACAAAAACAGATTCAGTATTCCTCCAAATGAATAAAAACAGTGAAATGCAAGATCAGAATATTACACAACCCTGCAATAATGAAATATGTTAAATAAGTAAGGGATAATCCACGGCTGGCTGTGCATTAAACAAAGCGGAGGGTAGTTGCCTCTGCGAAGTCAACTGACTTGGAACCACTTGTGCATTAAACAATTTTATTGCACACCTTCCAGCCAATCAGAATCGAGTACAGTCATACTATACTTTATGTATTTAATCTCACTTTATTAACCAATGTCTTTGCTGCTGACCTTTGATGATCCAATTCGACCAAATGAATAAGCAAAAATGGCTTTAGATAAAAATTTTGAAAGATTGTGTTTCTTTTTTTCATTTTACTGCTGATGAGTAAGAGTGTTGAACTTTCTTCTCCTGCATCCCATTCTTCTATGATCCAGAATAGCAGCACAGCTGAAAGTTTTGTTTACCCTCCGTACCCTCTGTACAGACATGAATTTGCATTTCCTTCAGCCTGAGGCATATTCATTTCACTTTTGGTATGAAAGGGCCCCATTTGCCAAAAATAGATACTGTTTTGTTGTTATTGTTGTTGTTGTAAACAAACAAAACAAGCACAGCCCAGATGAGAAAAAGTCAAAGTCAAAAGTAACATAATGCATTCATTTCCATAAAAAGTAACGCAATTAGTTACTTTTTTACTTTATTAGTTACTTTTAACTATTCAAGAAACATCTCATGGATGCTCTGGGACGTATCCTCAGTGATGTATCCTGGGATCATGGGGTGTTTCGGGTCTCGTAACATCATACACCCTCGCCCAGGCGTCCCAGCAGCAGTCCACGGATCAGCCGTCTTGATCCAAAGCCACCTTGTGGCCTTCTCTGCGGCTTCCCCCGCAGATTGAATGGTCCTCTTCTTGGCCGCCCCTGTAACGCCCAAACGATAGAGGACTTTGCACAGTGAATGTCCTGCAAAGCCTCTACAGCCGACTTCTATAGGCTCATAGAAGGTTTTCCAGCCTCTCTCCCTGCACCCCTCTGCCAGTTCCTGGTACACTCAAAAAAAAAAGGTTCTATATGGCACCAAAAATGGTTCTTGGCTCGTAATCATAGGAGAACCTTTTTTAGTGCTATATAACACCAATTTTGGTGCTTCAGTGGTTCTTCAGCGGTTCTTCAGAGGTTCTTCACCGGTTCTTTGACTAAGGTGCTATATAGCACCTCTCAAGAACCTCTGAAGAACCACTGACAGCACCAACAAAATTGGTGCTATATAGCACTAAAAAAGGTTCCCCTATGATTACGAGCCAAGAACCATTTTTGGTGCCATTTAGAACCTTTTTTTTTTAGAGTGTACTTAGCGCATTTCCTCTCATTTGCTTCCTCAATGCGCTCTTCCCAGGGGTAAGTGTTTTATTCAGATTTTTTTTAATTGAATTATTTATTTTAATTGTAATTTTTTATTAGCTTTTCATTAAACTCACAAACCCCCTGCAGTGCCTTCATTGAACCCCAGTCTTGAAAACATTGCTGTAGTGTAATATTTAATGCATTTTATGTGGTTAATAACTTATATTTTCTTTCTCTTTATATTTTTATATCCATATGGTACAAGATTATACTATTCAAATCAATGTGATAAGTTAGGACAAAAGTAATCAAAAAGTAGTCATGCTATATTATATAGGTAACATAACATTATGACCACTGACTGGTGAAGGGAATAACACTGATTATCTCTTCATCACAGCACCTGTTAGTCGATGGGATATATTTGGCAGAAAGTGAACATTTTGATCTCAAAGTTGATGTGTTAGAAGCAGGAAAAATGGGCAAGCGTAAGGATTTGAGCGAGTTTGACAAGAGCCAAATTGTGATGGCTAGACGACTGGGTCAGAGCATCTCTAAAACTGCAGCTCTTGTGGGGTGTTCCCGGTCTGCAGTGGTCAGTATCTATAAAAAGTGGTCCAAGGAATGAACAGTGGTGAACATATTGGTGCCAGATACCACAGCACACCTTCAGGGGTCTAGAGCTGGAGCTGTTTTGGCAGCAAAAGGGGGACCAACACAATATTTGGTCATACCTGATCGGTATATATATATATATATAGTCAGCCAATCATTATCGCAGAAAATAAACCCAGACTGGTTCAGTACTCTGAAACAAGTAGAGAACTATCCCAAAGGGGTTTATTTTGTAATAATGAGTGGCTGGTTATTCATTATCTTGTCTGTATATGGCTACGTGCCAAATAAATTAGTAAGGTTGACATGAAATAATTGAATATTAATAGCGTTAAATGGTCTTTATACTAAAATAATTGACCAATTTTTTATCATAACATACTTACACATTTTGTTTGTCTTGTATTTTCCAGAATAAATTGAAGCTGTGGGAGAAAAGTATTTTTAATGTCTTTTCTTTTTTTCAGATTATGACCTTTACAGCAGTCATTTTCATTGTAAGAAACTCCACCATGTCCAATTCAAAGACCCACAGAGCACCTTTACAAAATGAGGGTGTGTGAAGCGTCTCTGGCGGCGTGAGTGTGTTTTAATTACACACAAATCACTGGGATGAGTGATGGAGGGGCGGAGAAGGGATGCAGGAGTACCGGTGGCTGATAAGATGTTGCCATGACAACTGTATTCGCGTAACCCTGCGGTTAAAGCAAGTGCTGAGGGGATTAGAAAAGCAAAGCAAAAAGTCAATCGGTTTTATCTTCGCAGTTTAGAAATGGATCGCTGCATTACACAAACTCATTTCCTTCAGAATGTTGATCTCTCGCACGCTAAACATTAATTTATTTTAAAACCTTTGAAAGTTCAATTTTGTCTCTCAAACAAGAAATATTAAATCTGTGCTCCTTCAGTTTAATCACACTGGATCTGTGAAAGCAATTTAAAACCTGTAAAGCAAACAAAGATTTTGATCTGTCAATAAGATATATGAGACTTACGAAGCATATGGAAACCAGGCCAATTACATGGGTTGTTTGGCGTGTGGAAGACAGCAAATGCATCCGAAAATGCAGGATATGAGCTATGAAGTTTTTCTTTATGAAGTGGGCCATAAAGTGTAGACTGTATTTTGAGTCTGTTGTCGTCTGTACTCAAAGGGCTCTCACTCTTTGGTGGAATTTTTTTTTTATCTCATAAAGAGTTTCTTTCAGATGTTTTACAAAAAGCATCACATCTTGAGTCTGAGACATGGAACCAGAACAGAGGGAACCACAAATCCTGAACATCCGTGGAACAAACTCAACCTCCACTCGACTACAGCAAGCTTGTAAGTGTATACTTGAAGTATCACTCTCTGATCTGCTTTCACAATAATAATAATGTATTTATTTTATGTTGTGAAACTTGATTGCTCTACAATCAGTATGTTATGATGTGACATCTTATGCACCAAATTATTTCATGTGAACTGAGGTGAAATGTTTTAGGGCCACTGCCATGCCATAAAAACCTGTTTGAACATTTAAGTCACACTTAAATCTGAATGTCGTTGCTTTAGAAAATAATATAAAATCAAGTGCACTCAAATTTTTGTATTTACTTTTAACCAAAAATATAAACACTTTCCACTAATGTCTGACAGTCCAAAAAAATCTTGTCCTTGTTTTGAACTGTATTTATATTTTGTTTTATAATTTAAAACCTTTATTTTTGTGAAATCTTTGCTTGGGTTTTTGCTATCTCTTCAAAATAAATGACAGTCGGTTTGTTATTTTGATGTAGATTACAGTGACATTTCTAGATTCGGGCTCTATTTTAACAATCTGAGCACATGATCTGAAGCGAATGGCGCAGATGCACTTAAGGCGTGTCCAAATCCACTTTTGCTAGTTTAACAACGGAAAAAAACGGTTGGCGTACAAGGCGCATTGTCTAGAAGGGTTGTATTATACACTCTAACAAAAATCTGTAAAAATAGGGCACCATATACTGTATTAATTTAACAGAATTTTATGGATTTATTTTTTACAGTGTAGATTTGGGTGTGTTTTGGGCGTAACGTGCAATAAACCAATCTGAGTCTCATCTCCCTTTCCCTTTAAAAGCCAGTTGCGCTTGCACCATGGCGGATTTGTTATTTACATGGTGGAATTTGCGAGCGGAAAGACTGAACATTTCTCCAGAGAGGAATCCTTTTATTTTTTATATTTAAAAAAGTGTGTGTGCTGCTGCACATCCCTGTGTGTGTAATAAGTAAAGTGTACGCGTGTTGTGCACCCGCCTATAGGCGTATATTACTAACACACCCTATATGTGGGCCCTTTAGACCAGGTTTTTGTTGGTCAATGGCGCAGTCGTTTTCAGTTGCCTCAAAATAACAACACGCCAACAATGCGCCTGAACACACCTCGTTTTCAGACCAGCACGCCCATGGGCGAACAGATGGGCGCGAGAACATTTCCTATTTAAACAACGTGGCGCTGGACATGAAAATGATAACTGTGTCGGGCTGAAACTAGCAAAAAAAAAAAACACTTGTCCATTTGCTCCATGTGTGTGACAGGGCCCTAAGTGTGATTGTGGCTGTTCACACTGCCTGTCCAAATCCAATTATTTGTTTATCCGATTGGAATCTGATCTAAAATGATTGACTGTCCACATTGTGTTTCGCAGCTGTGCAGATTCGATATGTGTGTCCTTTGGTGGCGCTCTTTCGTTTTCCCAAATATCTGGATCATTGGTTTCTATGGCAATGATGTTGCGTTGTTATACACCCAAAAACATCAACAACTACAACATGGAGGGGTTTGCAATACAGAGGTTGTCTTATTTACAGCATGGCAACAGCTGTCAATTACCCTTCAAATTGCACAAATTGACATGGTGAATTGAAAATACACCCATTGGAAATGCGTCAAATTCACAAAAACTCCCATATATCACAAAAAAAGGTTTTACGCTCACATGGATATTGATGTGCAGCCAGGAATCATGTTTCCTGACATTTTTATGTGCCTGATTTTGACCCTGGGAAATTAGCAAATTTGCCTGTGAACGTTTTATATAAATACAATATAGATAGGTCTGAATCTGGGTGATCGCCATGTCCCGCCCTAACACTTGTATAGTTTTTATCAGTGTTTGTTTAAAAACATCCAGTTTATGCAAGCTGCTAAATATTTATTTGATGAGTTGACACTAGAATATATAACAATACAATATATATGGTATGACTTTACCCCTAAATTCAACATATTGACACAAAATGATAACTGCAAATGTTTTGCTCTCTTTTTTGTAGTTTTCAGCAGTCTGTAAAATATACCTCAGATTTCTTGTCAGATCTATTTATACAGTCAATCTCAACACTCTTTCACATTTTAGATGTGTTTTGTGTATTTTCACGGCATTCACTTTGTAAACCAATTCTGCCGCTCAGTCTTTTTGCCACTCAGTGGGTGTAACCGCAGTCACTTCGGCCGACGGCGATGTCACGTGCATACCCTCTGTTGCATTGGACAACTCATAAAAGGTTGATTTGTTCATCCGGAAATTCTGAATCCACAGTTCCTCTGTGAAATCGCATGCTAAAACCTCCCAGAAAACGCTCCCAAGGGGCTTTCCTTGCCATTAATGCTTGGATAATATGTCTCCTTCGATTAAAAATAATGGTGAGTGTGATATAAACATAAACCTACCAACATCCGTCTGCATGTTTTATTGAATGACTTATAGTGAGAGGAAAAAAATATGTTTTAGTCGCATAACATTGGTTAATGGAAATGACGTCATTTCGTAATAGTTTTTTATCGACATTTAGAACTTGCAGCATGTTTTCTATAACAACATTTGACATGAAGTATTTGACAAAAACCACGCAAAAACTGACTGAAACATATTTCCAGAAATGCAATGAAATTTGAATAGGATTTCAAACCATATATGAATGTAGCTCGAAACTTATTTTCGCAACAAAAATGTGTTTGTTTTTTTTTGCCTTTCACACATGCTAAATCTGGACTGACAGTGTGAATGTAGCCTTAATGTCCTAATACTTTTTGAGGCTGCTTTATCTGTATTTTTGTTTTTATATTTGTTACAATAATCTATTCATCAACTTACATTACCATTAAATGTTTGTTTGTTTTTTTTACTTTCTTGAAATTTCAAAAATTGTACTCCAATCACACAGATCAGCGTGTACCTGCGATGGAAAAGTACTCGTATGTGCCCATATAATGTGTTTGTGAGTGTCTGCACTCAGACTGCCCCATCGTGAGCGTGTTCACAGGGTAAATGGGTGTGAAGAGGCTTTTGAGAGGGGTCTGTGTGACGAGAGGGGGTAATTTGCATTGTGCATGTCCACATTACCCCACCATTAATACTCTTAATGATCCGCAGGCTGACAGTAAGGAGATGCTGGAGAGCGCCTGGTCTGACCACTATTGTGTGAATTCTCCAAAGAATAAAAGAGCCCCTGAAACCCTTTTTGCTGACGCCGTTCCCTTTAGCTGAAGTATCACCTTCTCCATGTCTTACTTTAGGCAAATAGTTCTATTCTTGGTTTCCTTTTGTTTGATTTTAAAGACCTTTGGACCGGATCACAGGCAGTTTTAAAGTACAAAGGCATAGCTGGGATTTCATAAGTGAGAAATTGTGTGGTAAGAAGTTGTATGAGTAAGCAAGTCTGTGAAGAAACAACTTCTTGGACAATGTCCTGACCTCAGGCAGCTCGGCTCAGATGTCTGGTTAAGCTTTGTTGTTTCTGCCGGGACATTCTGTACAGACTGCAGAGATACTGGTGATTTGATTAAACTTTTGACATTTGACACATCGATGCCCCATACAGGCTTTATTTTAATCTAATCTTTACTCTTTAATGGGCTGAAGGTCAAGATCACCGTCCAGAGCATCTCCACACGTGCCAATGTTAATGCTTCTTTTTCAAACCTGCTGTTATTGCTGTAACATTAACATCAAACGACACCCTTGACAAAGATATTTGAGATTTAGTTTTAGAGTTTTTATTTTAGATGGATCCCGTCTTTTTCATTGGTCAGAATTACCTTCTAAAAGGAGTTCAAAAAAGGGACAAATAGCTTTTCTGGTCTCTCTTGGAGTTACAAGATTTCTGTTGTTGACATGAAGGATTCTCTTATTCCATATGTTGTCTGAACAGCAGTACAATCACAAGAGCGTATGTAGGACATATCAAATCTGACAACCACGCTGAACTTAATAATAGCCTGAAGGCACTATATGTTGGTCTGAATTACAACAGGAGCCACATGGGACACCCGTCAATAGCAGCAGGACTGGCTTTGCATTAATATTCAGTGTCTTTGTCTCATTGTCTGTTATACCTTTACCATATATTTTTTATTAGGTAATGACTCGCATTATTGCTCAATTATATTTCAGTCGCTTATAATCAAATCAAAAACATTTAAACAGAAAACACAATGTATTTCATTATAAAAGCATTTCCGTTTACATTAGCCTGACATACAACCCCAAATCAGAAAAAGTTGGGACAAAATGGAAAACGCAAATAAAAAAAAAAGAAGTGATTTCTACATTTACTTGTATTTCATTGCAGACAATATGAACACAAAATATTTCATGTTTTGTCTGGTCAACTTCATGTCATTTGTAAATATCCATCCTTTCCTGTCATTCAGACTTGCAACACATTTCAAAAAAAGTTGGGACAGTAAAGCATTTACCACTTTGTAATGTTGCCATTCCTTTTCACAACACTTAAAAGACGTTTAGTGACTGAAGACACCAAGTGATGAAGTGTTTCAGGTGTAATTTTGTCCCATTCTTCCTGCAAACAAGTCTTAAGGTGGGCAACAGTACGGGGTCTTCGTTGTCGCATTTTGCGCTTCAAAATGCGCCACACATTCTCTATGGAGACAGGTCGGGACTGCAGGCAGGCCAGTCAAGTACCCTCTTCCTCCGCAGCCAGGACTTTGTAATGTGTGCAGAATGTGGTTTTGCATTGTCTTGTTGAAATATGCATGGACGTCCCTGGAAAAAATATCTTCTTGAAGCCAGCATATTATGCTCCAAAATCTCTATGTACTTTTCAGCATTAATGGTGCCTTCACAGAAGTGCAAGTTACCTTTGCCAAGGGCACTGACACAACCCCATACCATGACAGACCCTGGCTTTTGGACTTGTTGCTGGTAACAGTCTGGATGATCCTTTTCTTCTTTGGTCCGGAGCACACGGCGTCCATTCCTCCCAAAAAATACCTCAAATACTGATTCATCTGACCACAGTACACGTTTCCACTGTGTGATGGTCCATCCCAGATGCCTCCGAGCCCAGAGAAGTCGACGGTGCTTCTGGACACTGTTAACATAGGGCTTCCTTTTGGCACAGTACAGTTTTAACTGGCATTTGTGGATGTAACTACGTATTGTGGTACTTGACAAAGGTTTGCCAAAGTAGTCCTGAGCCCATGTGGTGATATCGCTTATAGATGAATGACAATTCTTGATGCAGTGCCTGAGGGATCAGAGATCACGGTTGTTCAGCTTAGGCTTGCGCCCTTGTCCTTTACGCACTGAAATTCCTCCAGATTCCTTGAATCTTTTAATTATGTTATGCACTGTTGAATGTGAAATATCCAAATCTCTTCCTATCTTTCTTTGAGGAACATTGTTTTTAAACATTTCAATAATTTTCTCACGTATTTGTTGGCAAACTGGCGATCCTCTGCCCATCTTTGCGTAAAGGATTAGACCTTTCTTGGATGCTGCTTTTGTACCAAATCATAATTACAATCACCTGTTGACATCACCTGTTTCAAATCACATCTTTATTTAACCATTTTACCTCATTACTAGCCCTAAATTTCTCCTGTCCCAACTTTTTTTGAAATGTGTTGCAGGTCTGAATGACAGGAAAGGATGCATATTTACAAATGACATGAAGTTGACCAGACAAAACATGAAATATTTTGTGTTCATATTGTCTGCAATGAAATACAAGTCAAAGTAAATGTAGAAATCACTTCTTTTTTTTTTTCCATACTGTCCCAACTTTTTCTGATTTGGGTTGTATATTTGAAATAATAGTCAAAATAGACAAAATATCAAAACAAAATTGATACAAGTTTTTCCATTGAGTATCATATTTGAATGGCTTTTATGGCTCATAATCTAGGAGAATATTGAGTTTATACTTAAAGATTTGCAAATTGGAGCAGTTGCTGATATTTTATGGCCAGAAAAGATCAAAAATCAAATGAGCTCTTTATATCAGACTAATGTAAGTTTTCACACTATATCTCCTAATAAGTTGATATTTCAGTAAGTTGATATTGAAATACTTTGTTTTATGATCAAAGCTCAATTGTGGCCAATATAATGCAACAATGATGATTGAGAGATGTATACTGTATATAAATGTTCTTCAAATGCCTGATGTATTACATTTGATACTTATATTTTAACATTATTATTCTAAAAAAGATAATAAAATAAACCTAGTTGCAACCCTTGAAAAATAAATATACTAAAATTAGTTCGAAATACATTTATTTTATGCCTAGTATATTACAAATACATTTACATATTTATGTACTTAATACCCTGCAATTGTATACTAAATTGATATATGCTAAATTGGAAGAACTCATTTTGTACTTAATGCACTTTAGTTATCTAGAAAAAGTGCTGAGGTCCAACTAAAGATACTTTTTATTTGGTATTGGATTGTGCTGAAGCTATTGCTGAAACTATTGCAAGTATACTTCACGTAAACTTTAAATATCTTGCATTTAAAGACTGATATTATACAGAGATCATACTATCCTTACTAATAGTGATATCAAAAACATTTTAGGCGAAATGTGCATTTTGCAATAAAGAAGTATTCCAAATAAAGTCTCAAGCGATATGTCAGTACATATGTTAATGGATTTGTAGTATACTTAGTATGAAATAAATATATTTTAAATACATTTTGGTATAGGTTTTTTCTATAGGGTTTAGTCCAGTAAGTGTTCATCTTGAACTATAATAATAATAATAATAATAATAATAATAATAATAATAATAATAATAATAATAATAATAATAATACATTTTATTTGTAACGCACTTTACATTAAACAAAAAATAATAATTTGTAACAATATATAAAAATTATTCTTTCTTTTACGTTATAAAAATCAGTAAAGATTTCACTGATTTCAAAAAGACTTGTACCATGACTTGAAGTTTATAAAAGCCTTTTATTATATTAAATCAAGTATGAACCATCAATCAGATGACAGAAGGTGTGTAGTAGATTGTGTACAACAGTTTCTTCAGCAATGTTTGGATTGTGTTGATGATAATAATAGAGACCTTAGAAATTTGTGTATCAGATATAATACAGTAAAGGCTTTATACACTCTAAAAAAAGGTTCTATATGGCACCAAAAATGGTTCTTGGCTCGTAATCATAGGGGAACCTTTTAGAGTATACACTCTAAAAAATGCTGGGTTGTTTCAACCCATGTTTGGGTCAAATATTGAAAACCCAACTGTTGGTTTAAATGTTTTAACATTTTTGAACCAACCATTGGTTGAAACAACCCAGCATTATTTAAAGTGTTGGGTTAAAACAATGGAAGTATTAGGCAAATGTTTACATGAAACTAGTGTGAAAAAAGCATAGTCAAAAAAAACTGTCTGTGGTGTCCCACAGCATTTTTGGTATGCTGCCGATTACCACAGACAATAATTTTGACTTTTTCCCTCAGTATGTAGAAACAAAAATGAACCCAGCATATTCTTTAAAGTCTTGTATTTCTTGACAAAGAGATATGGAATTAATTTAAGCCAATATGATTTTTTTTTTCTTGCCCTCAAATGCGTATACTGTCTTTTTTATCCTTGCATTATCAGGAAAGCTCATGGATTTTATGAACAAAGATCTGGCCTTGAATGTTATCCAGCATCCCTCGACGGTATTGATGGGTGCATGTGGAGTTTCAGTGCATGTGGTTTCTCGCAGTGTGTGGTGAATAGACAAGCTCTACCTTTCAAAATGCAATCACAAAGCTTATGGACTCCAGTTTAACTCCAGGTATAGAGGCAGGTCTCTGGATGGAACATTTTCAAAGTCTTTTGTTTCCACCACTCCAGGAATACTAAAACAAACACCTAAAACGAGTTATTTTTGGCTCATTGCCGCAGTCTTTGGGTGTGCATTGGAAGTAATAACATTGGCGATATGACTGATGTGTTGTATAAAAGCGCTCTGTGTCCAGCATGACATAAGATATAGGTGAGGGGTGACGATTGGTATCATGCTCATAAACCCTCACGCCGCATTTGCTCAATTTGTCCCCACTGCTCGGCATCTGTAGGCTTTGATGTATTTAGATGTATTAATTTATTCCCCATGTTCCTGCCAGTCCTACATAATGGGGTCCTGTTCTCGTTTAATGGGCCTTACAAAATTCATAAGGTAATTACTGTGAGTGATTGGATTAGGTTAAAGCACAAATGTGACTTTGTACTAGCAAAAGCTAGTCTAAGGGGAAAGTGTCTGGCTTTTTTTGGGTCAGATTTATGGGGAATGATTTACATAAAATAATCAAACGTCGCCTGCTAAAACAGTTCAATTTATTTTAATAGAGGCGATTGGACGCTTCTCAGTTCATCAGTTTTGTGTTATATTTGAAACAGTGACCTTTTTTTGGGAAAACCTGGCAGTGAAAGGAAGGATTTATCCTGTTTGTCTGAGAGATTTGATTCTGGTGGTACAAAGACCGCAGCCTTTGATCCAATTACAATGTATGTATATCCCGGGTCACTTCCTGTCCCACAGTCGTAGCCTCGGGAGTGGGGCCGCAATCACGACTCTGTCGAAATATTGAGTTTGTGCCCTAAAGCCACTTTTTTTTCCCCCCGCACACATGACCGTGTGTGTATATCTGTGTGCTTGTGTAACCGTTCGGCCAGGGCTAATGTTTCAGAGCGGTTTGAGAAGGGTCACCAGCTGTGTTTCAAACATCTGTTCCTCATAGAAGCAGCCATGGATCCCATTTCCTCGATCCTTGTCATGTTTAGAAAGAGAGATTAAGCTTTGTGCCGTCTACTGAGGGTCTCCTCCTCTCTTTGAGTCATCTTCACCGCCTGCTTAGCTGCAAATCAAACGAAACTGTCTGAGCCGTTGGCTGACGTTGATGGACAGGGGTTTGAGAGGTGCAGTGTTTTTCATTAGACACGCAACTGTGGAAAGGGGGGTTTGCTTTGCGTCAGAGCTGTAAGGGCAACTCATTTATTCCGATGAATATAAACAGTGTCTGTTCCTTTTTTAATTGGATTTTAGAAACGTGTATCCATCCTTTCCAGGAATGGAAATTGTTTTTTTAATTGGTAAAAGCCTAGGTTTAAAGCAAACCCTGTCTAAAAACTATACACATCTTTGGATCCGAAATATGAATTGGCTCAAAATCTGCCAGAACAATCACATTCCCGATATGTAAATTCTTGATCCATTTCACAGATGCATTTTCAAACAAATCGGATGTCTGTTTTGAGTTCTCCACACGTCTGACTAATGAGCTAGTTGAGAAATGTGACTTCGGCCTCTTATACAAGCAGCTGTGGAGTAAATTACCAGAAATAATGTTTAAACACATGTTTTACAAAACCTGCAGATCATTCTCTGTTTGAGTCAATGTATATTCTCCCACATCTTGGTGAAATGTCAGTCTTTTAATTTCCTATTAGAATACATGCATCTAGTAAAATGTAGCCTATGCATTTGTAAAATATATATAATTAGAAATATATTTAAAGTGCATTTGAAAGTACACAAGGTTTTTGTTTTAACAACAGTAGAGGGCAGTCACTCCACCTGAGTGCCTTTAAATCAGATGCATCCTCATTATAAAATTCATTATCTGAAAAGCATGCCATTTATCTGTAATGCAAATTATTAAACATTATTTAGGTCATTATATCTGCCTCATGCATTGTGTCTTATCATCTTCGTTTAGACATGATACCAAAGTGATATCATATTTATTAGACACCTGACACTGCCAGGGCATCCGTGTTCACTCATGTAAATATGTGTATTAGATTATGGCTGTCATAGCCTACAGCACCTTATCTCATAACCATAGTCATTTTTGATAAACTGATATATGCTATGAAATGTATAGGCTATGAAATTGATTATTAAGACAAAAATGAACGTGCTTGCTTATAAATCTTGTCATATCTTGTGTTGTAGGCTTTTATTTATTTACATACAATCATTTCTCATGACAGTGCTACAAAATGTGGCCCTGTTTTTTGTTGAATATGATAATGAAGTGGTGGGATAGTTAATACTTTTTATGATGTTGCATGTAATTCTGAATTGAATAAACCACTTATCTCATAACCATAGTCATTTTTGATAAACTGATATATGCTATGAAATGTATAGGCTATGAAATTGATTATTAAGACAAAAATGAAAGTGCTTGCTTATAAATCTCGTCATATCTTGTGTTGTAGGCTTTTATTTATTTACATGCAATCATTTCTCATGACAGTGTTACAAAATGTGGCCCTGTTTTTTGTTGAATATGATAATGAAGTGATGGGATATTTAATACTTTTTATGATGTTGCATGTAATTCTGAATTGTATAAACCATCTAATTGCAAATCTTAATGCTGTTTCTAGATCATCCATGAAAGGACACTTCCATACGTCAGAGGAGGAGGGACTGAACGGGCGGGCATTGGGACCCCGCCGCCTCCTCAGCTGCAAGGTTTCCTCCGTGTGCGCGAGTGTGATCGAGCTCTTCCCTGCAGGACACATTCAGATCCCAGTGTCACTCGGATGGGACACATCAACGCCCTCTCTATCTCTCTGTCTGTGGATTTGGACTTTTATACTGAGCTTCAGCAGGGACAGCAAACTTTTTAAATAAAAAAAACATATATAGGACAAAGAGTCCTCTTTTATTTAATTTTTTTTCTCCGAATATTTGGATTCTTTTTTGGTTTTGATGATCACTTTTAATACATTGAGGTTATCTGACCATGTCATAAGTGTTTCTCAGATGCACTTCCATATCTCCATAACATTATTACCGTTGGATATATAAATGAATGCGCTGTCGGAGATGCTGGTGTCCAGGGATTATTGCGCGCTCATGATGCGGGATCGGAAGGAATGCGACGCGCGCTCTGAAGTGGAGCGGGTTCGAACCCGAGAGCGTCTGGACGCGACTGTAGCGGGTCTGACCGAGCTGGAGTATCTGAGGCAGAGACAGGAGCTGCTGGTCAGGAGTGTGTTGAACTGTCAGGAGGCTGCAGGAAAGGACAATCCCTGCCTTACCGTGGAGGACAGCTATCTGAACACTGAGGAAAAACTTCTGGAGGAGAATATTTTATTACTCAGAAAACAATTGGTGAGTAATAAACACTGTTCTATTGTTGTTTTTTGTCATTTTTCATTTGACCTTTAATTTTAATAGACTATCACTAACAATGTTCAGTGATGGTAATACTAAGTACTTTTCTTTGTACCATGGTGCAAAATGTAATGTGCCATTGTATTTGTTTGGTACTTCCAAGAAGGGTACATGGTTAATGCATTGAGCATTTTCATAGTTTTGCAATGAAAGATATGTTTTTTATTGCCATAATTAAACATTTAGTTGGATTGGGATCAATTAAAATAATTACAAATATATTACATTGATTTAGTCTATTGTCTTGCATCAAAATGCAAATAGTAGAAAAACTGTTTGGAAGAAGAATAATGGTATAGACAGCAGTCGCTCTCTTTTTTTCTCTCTCTCTTTTTTCTTCTTTGCTTTTACAGTCATGTGACTGCAGAAACTCGAGCGCTATAATCATTAGAATGACATTAAAACAAAAAGAGAACCATTTCAATCAAACTTCCTGGAGGTAGTAGAACATCCCTGAGTTTCTAACACAAGTCTAGGAGGGGGTCTGACAGGCCTGAATAAGATTAGTTGATGGGCTTCAATGGAAATGAACTTTTTACAAGCCCAGCTCAAGCCCCCTGCTGTCTTTAGAGGATGACCGAGATTAAATTTAACAGTTGGGCTAAAGACACCTGGTTCCACTTGAGGTATTAGCAAACATTTCCATTATTGTAACCCTACGGGGTTCAAGCATTGTGGTTAATGCATTGTATACAGAAAAGAATTACAAGGTTTGGATTTATTTCCTGGCTTTGCTGAAGCCTCAGACATGTACACAAGTGGCTTGAGTCTTCCCCGCTGTAGTTTGGCATAGTTACACTTGTTTATCTTGAGGTCAGTTTGTTTGCAGGCCTCACACCCAGAGCTACATTAAAGTTAATGGGCATGTGTGGATCATATAATGCTTAATGTCCTTATGATTTCCCAACAACAAACAACCAATCCTCTGTGGTCTTTGACTGAGCCGAGCTTGTACAATGAATTGAGTATAAACTAGAAATGTAGACACAATCGTCCCAAGCCATCAACAGTGGTCTGGGGTTAATTTGATGCCGTTTCAAAATAACCGTCGGTGTGCTCTGCAAATGGCACTTTGTGTAAAAATGGTCTGCACAGCCCAGCATGCTGAGAGCTCAGGGCCCATAAATCACTTGCAGCCCGCCTGTCAGGACCAGGCTTTTTTACAGCCTCGGTCTGCAGCGGAGGAAACGCCATTCCACTGCTCCATATAGCCTGGAATCTGCACTGCATTACCTCCCCTGTCAGCAAACAGCAGTTAAAATTTGCAGCAGATAACATGCCTCTGATTATAGGTCATTTGAAGTAATGTCCGTCTGCTTTGAAGGGGCCACATTTTCTTCGTTCTGCCGTTTCACCACGCTTAATTTGGAATGCACCACATGATACGGGTGTTGTCAGATGCATCCAATTGCTCTCAAGCGGTGTGTCGAAGTCGAATGCTTATTCCCATGCAAGGTGTGACTCTAATTTAGCTCATTACATCTGTTTGATCGGTGCCATGAGGCCACCGGCAGTGAGGCATGCATTGTGAAACGCATTTGTTTGCAGATTCTTGTTAGAGCTGAAGGGCAAAACCTTCTAAATGAAATACCAGACAATTTTACCATCTATGAAGCTGCTAAACTACTGAATATTCATGAAATCTTTTGTCAACATCACATTTCTTTATAGAACTGCCTTAGGAGACGAGATGCAGGTTTGATCAACCAGCTCCAGGAATTAGACAGACAGATCAGTGACCTGCGGTTGGACACAGAGACTTCGCATGAACACGTGGAAACGGACAGCCGGCCAAGCTCAGGTTAGTATCTTTATATTTTTTGTAGAGCCATAACACTTTGAGAGGGGCTTGAATTCTGTGCGCTGTGTGTTTTATCGAATTGTCATTAAGGTTTGGCAAAATTGATTTCCTTCATAAAACCAATCTAGGCAAATAGCGTAGGCAGAAAGAATTTCCAATAAAACTGATTCACAAGCACATAAAGCATTTCTAATGATTGTTAATCTTCTACAATCACCCGAGGCTGGTAATCAGATGTCCTGTTCGAATTATATCAATTTGCACAAGACTACTTATGCTTTGGGCCTGTAGTAGCATGTGTACCTGTGAGCCCTAATGTCTGTTGGAAACTGTTTAGCTGTTTTGCTTAAGCACTAATTTGGTAATGCGAACAATCTGCACCCTGTACTAGAGGCCTGCTACAGCCACATTAGTTTACATTCCAAAAACGAGAGGTCATTTTAGTGCTGGAACTGACTGCACTTTTGTTGGAGGAAGGTTATATAAAGTGGAGATTGATAACATGTGTGTATGCTCCTTTCTAAAAGTCTTGATTGTTAAAATTCTGGTTTTATTTTCATCACAGCTGCAAACAGCCATTTTGGGTGCTGTTTGTAGTAGTTGTAATGGTTTTTATTCTTCACCATTTTAATGCTAATATCAATTGTGATGTATGGGGATCTAGTTCCTAGCTCTAGTTCCTCTGGCTAATGGATACCTTCCTGGAAGCTATGTTATTCAAATCGTAGGTTCCAGAAGAGAGCTCAGTCTTTGGATCATCACTCCATTCCTTGAGATGTAAAATTAATGTGTTAATGTCTCGCCTTCTCTCTCCCAGGCTTTTACGACCTAAGTGACGGTGCTTCTGGATCCCTCTCCAATTCCTCCAACTCCGTCTTCAGCGAGTGTTTGTCCAGTTGTCGTTCCACCACCTGCCTGTGCACCCCCCTCGACACCTCGCTCTGTGCCTCTGAGGGAAGGCTTAAACCTGCAGGTGAGTGTCTCCTTGTGACGGTTTGAGGTTTCAGCACTGTTCCATGCAGTCTTGAAACACTGTTCCCTTCTCTAGCTTTGTTATGCAGACCTATTTACTTAATGGCAATTTCGTCCTCCAGGCTTAGAAGCTGGTATCACAAAGAAGGGCCGCTTTGTTAGTTTGTTTCTAGTTTCTTCAAATGTCATCTGTTTCTGTGTTGCATTACCATTAGCAGAAAGCATTCTGTAATCACTTAAGCTGGACTGTGCAAATAGAGGTGAAACAGGAGAAGTTTGGTCTCAGACAGAGATAGAAACAGTTTCACAGCCCAGCTGATGGCTCTCCCAGCCACACCTATAAGCTAGCAACAAAAGGCTCATTAGCACATCAAAACTAATCAACCACCCACCCAGCTAAGTACTAGAACTCTAGGAATCAGAAATTCTCGTCTCTTACATTCCATAGCATAATGAAATTAGCAGTTTTAGTGATCTGACACTGCCTTTTCTTGTAGTATTAACTGTTGTGTCCTCTGGGATTTGCAGATGAGCTGGGCATTTGTACAGAGTGCGAATGCCAATGCGAGGACTCGAGTTCTGGAACAGTCCGCAGATCTCTTTCTGCATCTTACTCCCCTTCCCCGGACGGCTCCTGCGATGGCATTTCCAAATTCCACTGTGATCTCATTGCCAAAAATGGTAATGATGTTTACCGGTACCCCAGCCCTCTCCATGCGGTGGCTGTCCAGAGTCCCATCTTTTTCCAGTCCATGACTAGTCACCTAAAGGATGATTGTAGCTTCTCCAAGCATGGTGAAGCATCGAGTGATGAACAGAAACCTGAGCAGGTCATGGTCACCCAGAATTCATCTTGGCATTCCTCTCAGACACTCCCAAACAAAAAACTGGATAGTTATATCTTTGGGCTACTTCAGAGGAGGGCACAACCATTGAGGACCTGCAAACCCAGAACAAGCATCAACACTGACCCCTCCAAAAGCATTTTAAGGCAGGCTAGTCTTTGCTCACGAGTCCCTGCTGCTGTCCAGGCCCAGCATAGGACCTCTGACCTCAAGCCTAACTGGCAGACATGTTTACAAGATGCATCAGCAACTAGCACTGAGCCAAGCACAGCTTCGCCCCAAAGACAGTGGCCTGCTGAGTCTCCAAGTCAGCCACAGAATGGATACTCAATCACCAATGATAATAACACTAGTTGCCTCTTGAAGAAGAAGGTTTTTGGAGCCAGTAAAGGCCAGCAGCCGTTAAGTGTTGCATCGAAGGACTGCCAGGATTTAGGCAGCCCAAATGCAGTTTCCTCTCCCAAGCTCAACAAGCATTCTTATTACACTGTGGAGGACAATAAATCAGGACAAGCAATGAAAGCGAGTCCTCTCAAGAGGAGTCCTAATGCTCATGCTCCAGCCAGTTGTGGCGAAGACGCAGAGCAGCTGGCTCCAGAGTTGCTCAGTCTTGGCTCTTCTTCACAAAGCCAAGACGAGGGAGGTCACTTGGTCAGTGCCCAGTACATCCCTGCTCAGAAACAGAATGTAAATCTCCGCAAGGGTGGCACCAAGATTGTCAAAGTGAAAAGTTCCCCGAGTGCAAAAAGTAGACCTCATGTGTCCAAGCACGTTTCCGAGATTGTTCGTGACAAGCATCGGACAGGATCTAGGAGGTCTCGACAAGTGGACGACGTCCACCACTTGCACAAATCCTACAAGAAGGCCTCCTCAAAAGCCAAGAGAATCCCTGCCCCAATCCCTGAAGAACGAATCCTGGAAAAGCACACCAGTTCCACAGGGGGCCGATCTTCAGCCCAGAGACACCACGGACATCACCGACATCATGAGGCAGTGTTGGCCAAACCCAAGTACAAGCGCAGCGACTACCACCGGCGACCGAGGGGTCTCCATGAGATCCCTTATGAGGAGGCTTACAGGAGGGCTCACTGCAGGCAGAAACGAGAAATGCTGGGCCAAATGTCAGCCATGCACCTGCCATCTAACACACACTACACCAGCCCCTATGCCTACGTGGGCAGCGACTCTGAATATTCAGCAGAGTGTGCCTCTCTCTTCCATTCCACCATTCTGGACACGAGTGAGGATGAGCGCAGTAACTATACCACCAACTGTTTCGGGGACAGCGAGTCGAGCGCTAGCGAGGCAGACTATGTAGCTGAAAGCAGCACTAGCAGTGACTCTGAGGGCAGTGCAGGGGTCAATTGGCCCCAGTTCAACCAGGCGGGTGCAGGATCCCACGGAATGACGTCAGCACAGGCAAAGGCGTTCGTCAAAATCAAGGCTTCCCACAATTTGAAGAAGAAGATCTTACGTTTCCGATCAGGCTCATTAAAACTCATGACCACAGTGTGAGAGTCTTGAGGGACACAGAGATCAGTTTGGATGCAGCCAATCAAATTGGCTTCTCTCCATTATCAAACAATCAAGTGCCTAGACAGAAATCCGCTGCATGGCCTAAAACTGCCTGTCTGTCAGCTGGGAACTCAACTTCTGTCCAGCACAAACGCCTTCCCCTGCACTTTTCACCCCTTTGATGTCATTGTCTGTAGCCTTTTTGTTTTGTATTTATTATAAATTCAGCTTCTGCTGTGATGCATCTACAAAGCAAGTACTGTGTAAATGCACTGTTCATACATGGTTTACTTTTCTAAAGATATTTATAACTTAATATATTTGGTTAGCCATACATGGAAATACAATAGGAAGTATGAAGCAGTGTATTACAGACAGTCTGTATGAAAGGTTCACCAAGCCTAGTTCACCTGCTGATCGTTAAGGGCTTTTGTTAAATGCACATTAAATATGCATGAGCAACAGCTTTACCATTTACCTTATTAGCTGTAAATTACTCTTTTGTAAAATAAATGTTAATGTATGTTGATTTCTTGTGTCTTTTTTCTTTATTAAATCCCATTGTTCAAATCATTCACTGGTGTCTTTGTTTATTTGATGGGAATGGCTGTATTTCAGGGTAATTTTGAGTCCAAGAAACCGATCCTAAAATTGCACCTTTGTTTATTTTTATGGTCTGAAATTTTCATTTTCCAAAGTCAAGGCCATGTTAAACCACCATAAACCCCCTGCTAGAGCCGATAGTAGCTTGTTGCATCTACTTTTAGCCTCTGCAAATGTTCAGCAGACAAACACTTAACGTTCTTCCACCATGCCATTTGGGTAGCATTGTTCAGGGACTGCAAACTTAATCAGCACGTCTGTCTCCTTCAGCGCTGAAGAACATGAGGATCAGATGTTGGATTTATTCTTGATTTGTATCTTTGCAATAGACATGTTGCTATGTTGCTATTATGGTCTGGAGAGAAAAACAGAGTAAATATAGGGGACAGATGTAAAAAAGTGCAAACAACTAAACCTGTTGCACTCAAGATACTCTGACCTTTCGTTTTTGGATCATGTCCCTCGTGGTCACGACGAAGAGATTTCCCCTTCTGTTTCCAGAATCTAGCAGAGATAGCCTCCTGGAATAGGTCTGGCTTTTTAAAGCACAGTGCATCTGTTTATATTACCGCAGCTGTGTGAAAACCAGACTGCGTTCTCCTCTTTCTGGCATTTAACAACACATGGCTTTTCCTGCCTGGTTACAAGATATTCAGAGTCAGTTAGATGATAGTTTATTTAGCGTGCTTGATAACCATAGCTCTTGGACAAAAGGATTTAGAGGATAAGAAATCCATTAAGATGGTGTCAGATTTCTCTAACATCCATATGCAAATATATGTTGAATTGGCCATTGGCCTTATTGTTAATGGCTTTAATGAAACTGGATGATTAGCGCAAAATCAACAAAGTATAGTGTATTTGGCAGAATGTGTTTAAGTAGTTATTTCTAAGAAGTTCACAGTCAGCAAAAAGGTCTGAGAACAGATCTCATTTTTCAAATTTTGACTGTAACTGTGTTTTGCATTGTATTTATGTGAAAATTCAAACAATGAAAAACATTTAGATCTAGTAGCTATTCTTCATAATGACAATAAGTAAACCATGAGTTTATGAATACCATTCTATATGAATACCATGGCATTGTCGTCTGATATTATCCCATGGCATCACCGCAGTGCTTTTCTAAGCTTGAATGTTTCTTGAGCTTCTTGAATGTAACATTACAAAGAAAGCCAAAAGAAGTTTAAATTTAGAGGTCACCCTCTTCTTTTGTCCATACTAACATCATAGCTTACATTGGTTTGCAGGGCAGTTATGGTCGCTATGCCGCCCAAGGTCAGTCGGCCCTGTGGAGCAGGCAGGTTGGGGCCTGAGACCGTGGGCTATGAGAAGCATGCATTCAGTGTTGATTTAGCCTTGCTTCTGAGTTACTCTCCAGGGTCCAATGACTCTCTCAGGCCTGTCAGAGATCAGGCACAGATCAATCTTCTTTTGAAACCAGCTCATCCAGCCAGGTCAGCGAGAGGCCAAGTTGGTAAACTTAATACATGGACAACTGGTGGAATACCCACACAAAACAATCTCCCCACCAGAAACCAGGGCGCTCTCTTCTCATACTCATTGTCAGGAGAGAATTTCTCAGAAGTATCTTGATTTCAGCAAGTGAAGGTGATCATATAGCTGAGGGGCTTTTAGCATTGTGGTCATATGCACTGTAGGCTGACTGCTTCATGCAACCAGTAAATAGATCTTTACCTCTCTTAAGCCCCTGGCTTTATAGATTTATTAGTTGTGTTTGGTATTTATTGGGAAGAGCTTTAAAGGTTTAGACCAGCATCACTGCATTAGCAAAACCAGAGATAAACAACTGGAGGAGCTGAGAATATTTTAATATCTTTATGGTGATGATAAGCTATTCAGTTGGTCATTCATTACTGTTGCTATGTATGAACAACCTATATTTAAATATAACATAAATATACTTCGGTATATATATATATATATAAGGGAAATTGTGTAATTTTGAGTAAAATGTCCTTTTAAAGTAATACAAATTTAATTTAATAATTAAAGATAGTTCTGGTTACTAAGGTTGCAAAGGAAGGAGCTGGGGTTTAGCAAAGGGTCAGTTTACTTGAACTATCATAATCTGATCTTTTTCAATGTGTCAGTTTTAACTTTATTCTCTGTTAACTATATAATCACATACAAATGAAGACATTCAGGGTCAAATCCTGATTAGGATAAACTAAAACATGTTATATAGGATTTCCACACTTACAATGGCTTTGGGCACTTCCAATACTATTAAAATGAAGATTTAAACTTCCTGTCGGCAGTTTTAGATTTCCTGCGGCACATGAAAGGCGTCGTTTTTCTTTCTCTTCCGAATGTTTGGCCTCATCTGAACTTCTGACTCTGGAGTTAATGAAGACAAAACAAATAGGCACTTTCTAGTTTTCATCATGATGGCTGTTCAACAGGCACTAATACCCAAACACTGTCACATTAAGCTGAATAATGCATTAGCAACAATGCCGCGTCCTCCCTCCCCACCCACTGCCCTTTCCCTTGCCCCTTCTCAAGGAAACACTGAGACCCGAGACCCCGTCAGAGTTTCTATAGGCCTATAGATCCACAATTTCAACTGCACTCAGCCAGCATTCACATTAGCTCAAAGAGACCCCATATCAAGCATCTCAAGGCTTGTTTGCTCCTTGAACTTCTTGATTTCTACCGATGGGTCTCTCCTCGTCTCCTTCTCTGTAATTACGGCTCTCTGTTTGCTCAGCATGGCTTAAGTGGTGTGTTCAGTACGCTCAACGACCCGGCTCTGAAGAGTGACACTGGCTTTGAGAAGAACAAGAGATGGTGTGTATGTGAGAGAGACATAGAAAGACACTTTGTTTGTGAGACTTCTGACTTCCCTTTCCCCGCAGCAGTCTGTCCTCCTCCATTGATCTTCAAACAGTCACCAAGAGTCATAAAGTTAAATGGGAGGAAATGGATGACAGATATGGAGATATTGGATGTGTAAATCAAAAGAGACCAGACCCAGACAGACCACAACATCTCCGCCTGTGTCCTAACCTCTCCGCTCTTTGTAGAATCAGATCTGGACATGGATAAAAGACTTTAGGGTGATGCAACATGTCCCATCTGGGTTGTTAAAAGGAGATCTGGACGATGCACAAAAGCTTTAAAGGCAAACAGTTTTTCAGTCTTCACTGCCTAAAAGCGAACATGTTCAGAGCGGGTATCAGATGACCCGGGGTGTGTAACTATGGCCCTGTTTAAACCAGCTAGTAACGTGCATCTCAAATGTGTCTCCAGTGACCACTTGTGATCTCATTTTGTCCAGGGGAGAGTCTCAGATTTAATGACTACATGCATCACTTACTACTGCATATTGATAATGCACCAAAAGTTTTCAAAGAACTCATTGCAAAAAACTGTGCTGGCTAGAGTGATGTTCATTGTTATATTTGTTGAGCTTGAGTTGTTGAGCTCGTATTAACAATCAGGCATACTGTACAGACTATATTATATTATATTATATTATATTATATTATATTATATTATATTATATTATATTATATTATATTATATTATATTATATTATATTATATTATATTATATTATATTATATTATATTATATTATATTATATTAATTATATTATATTATATTATATTATATTATAGTTTATTAATTATATTATATTATATTATATTATATTATATTATATTATATTATATTATATTATATTATATTATATATTAATTATATTATATTATATTATATTATTATATTATATTATATTAATTATATTATATAAATTACAGTATATTGTATTGTATTGTATTAATTATATATTATATTCATATTCATACAATATATTCAATACAATGAATAAAATGTATTTTTATTAATATGGCATTAGCATTTTAATGTTATTATTTTGTATTATTTTATTATTTTTTTAAATAACAATTTTTTAAATGAAATAAAGAATATTTTTAGTTGTTTTTTAAGTTCTAAAAGTCCTTTTACTCTTTACACACTTGTCTACATATTTATGTCTTGTCTATTTATAGTAATGTATGTAAATGTATATTATATCATTTATTTAGATAATATTTTTATTCATATCATTTTATTTATTATGTTAAATATATGAGATAATAATATTAAATATATAATATAATACATTACATACATACATTATTTAAACAGGACTTTAAGTTATTTATTTTACTATTGTATCTTGATGACATTTAACATGTATTATTTTTTAATTGTTTATTTTGTCTACTTGAATTTTTTACCTGTCTATTTATGTATAATGTCTATTTACTGTGTCTATATGACATATATATATATATATATATATATATATATATATATATATATATATATATATATATATATATATATATATATATATATATATATATATTATTTTTTTTTATTTTATTTTTTATGCCAGGTTCAACAACAAATTCTCAGTCTACGGCATCTTGAATGGATAATAAATCATATTAGCTGTATGTGGTATAGCCACCAAAAGCAAGTATTCAAAGTATGGCAAATGTGGTCAAATGTGTTTATGACTACCTCAGAATATGGTTTTAATGATCGAATCATTCGAAACTGTTGGTAACTGGGCCTCTGACAGCAGAAAGCAGTGACATTATTATTATTCTGCATCCGACGCCACACGTTCCTTGGAGATCAATAAATACCCCACGATCCCCAGCTATCTGCAATCTTGGGAACCAGTAGGAAACAGTGTTTGCCAGCAGCGCCCCAATCCGACAGGCCATAAGTCACTCGCAAACAGATAAACGCATCTCTATTTAAATGAGTTCCTTGGCTGACCTCTAAGAAAGCGCTGCAGGGTTTCAGTGGAGAGATCCGTGTGTAATGGACGTGGGGGTGAGAGAGCCAGGCAGGTGATTATTGTGAAACACATTGTCTCCTTAATAGACCTTTTTCCCCCTCTTAGTTTCTCCCCGGTGTGTCATCAGAGCTCCGGCCCTGCTGCGGCCAGCCGTCGAGGGAGGGGTCGTCTACACCCCAAGGGGAGAGAGAGGGGCTTGTGGAGGTCACCGGAGCCTGTGGGGAGGGGAGGGGAGAGGGGTTGGTGGTCTCAACAGGACCCTACAGTTCATTTGCATGTAATCAGAGATGTTGAAAACAGGCTTGAGGGAGTCAAGGGACACTTTTGACCACAGCTATATTTGATGTTGGCTTTAAAGGAGCAGGGGGGCTTTGCTTTTCAAACACACTTAATTAGCTTTTTGCATAATAAAAGTTGCAGAATGAGGTTGTTGCTAAGAGGCGAGTGCAAACACTGGAGCTGCCGCTCATTATGTCAAAAAATCCGAGCTATTCGTGTGATCGGTGTGAGGCAAATGCATTCGTATGGAATGAAATTCAGGAGCAAAACCGCAGAGTGATTCAAAACAGGTTGCATAATCCTTCCCCTCTCTTTCTCTTCTCTAAGTTGCATAATTGTCAGAGGGTACCTGGTTTGACTTGCCCTGAAGAATTATATTTATGGTACAAGCAGCCCAGCACTTTTTAAAAGCATTGATGACTTTGTTGATAAGCCCAGAGAGAGTCATTATGTTGTCAGACTGATCCATGACTTGCACTCAGTGCTCAAATAAAAGCCCTTTGCCATGCTTAATGAAAAGGTAATTGTGACCTCATGAGCATAGTAACCTTTTGTATTATGGTTGCTAGGGCTATGTGACATCGAATATTCAAAATAAATTCCCTATGATGTTGTTAATGATGTGTTTGTATGTATGTATGCATGCATGTGTGTGTGTGTATATATATATGGTATATATGTACATCACTTTGCAGACAATGTATTTAAAATGTTTATATATTTTATGTATTTTTATATACTTTAAGTTTATTTTAATAATTAAAAAATGTATGTATTCATATTTAGTCATTTAGAAGACTTACTTAAAAAAATGTTTTTGTTAGCAGCAGATCCTTTAAGTCCTGTAAGTTGCGAGGTGGGGCCTTCATGGATCGGACTTGTTTGTTCAGCACATCCACAGAAGCTCGATTGAATTGAAATCTGGGGAATTTGGAGGCCAAGTCAACACCTCAAACTTGTTGTTATGCTCCTCAAACCATTCCTGAACCATTTTTGCTTTGTGGCAGGGAGCATTATCCTGCTGAAAGAGACCACAGCCACCAGGGAATACCATTTCTATGAAAGGGTGTACATGGTCTGCAACAATGCTTAGGTAGTTGGTACGCGTCAAAGTAACATCCACATGGATGGCAGGACCCAAGGTTTCCCAGAAGAACATTGCCCAAAGCATCACACTGCCTCCACCGGCTTGACTTCTTCCCATAGTGCATCCTGGTGCCATGTGTTCCTCAGGTAAGCGACATAGAGAAAACGTGATTCATCAGACCAGGCCACCTTCTTCCATTGCTCCGTGATCCAGTTCTGATGCTCACGTGCCCACTGTTGGCGCTTTCAGCAGTGGACAGGGGTCAGCATGGGCACCCTGACTGATTTGCGACTATGCAGCCCCATACATGTATATTCTGACACCTTTCTATCAGAACCAGCATTAACTTCTTGAGCAATTTGAGCTACAGTCGCTCGTCTGTTTGATCGGACCACAAGGGCCAGCCTTTCCTCCCCACATGCATCAATGAGCCTTACCCATGACTCATGACCCTGTCGCCAGTTCACCACTGTTCTTTCCTTGGACCACTTTTTATAGATACTGACCACTGCAGACCGGGAACACCCCGCAAGAGCTGCAGTTTTGGAGATGCTCTGACCCAGTCGTTTAGCCATCACAATTTGGTCCTTGTCAAACTCACTCAAATCCTTACACTTACCACTTTTCCTGCTTCTAACACATCAACTTTGAGGACAAAATGTTCACTTTCTGCCTAATATATCCCATCCACTAACAGGTGCTGTGATGAAGAGATAATCAGTGTTATTCACTTCACCTGTGGTCACCTGATCGTTGTAGTATATGCATATTCATACATGTATTTAAAATATTTAGTCACTTCACAAACTGTGTATTTAAACATTTTAAATACTTTGTTTATTTTAATATATTTTTATTTTATTTTTATTATTCATTCATTTATTAATATTTTCGTTGAGCAGGCTTACTTAATAATACTTTCAGTTTCATTGTGTTTTGGTGCATGTTCCTGTTTTTCCTTTCAGTTTAGTTCCAATCTCCTTAGTTACTAATTCCTCCCTGTTTGTTACCTTTGTTTAAACCCACCTGCGTCTAGTTTAGTACTCTGTGTATAAGTGCTCACGTTTTGTTTAGTTCAAGGCAGGTTATTGTCCTTATTAAGTGTGGTTTGCATGTATGTTTTTCTGAGGTTTTCTTTGGTATTTCTGTTTGTGGATTAAAGAGTAGTATTTCGATCTAATTCCTTCGTCATCTGTCTTGCAAAGCGTTGTGACAATTTTTGGTTTATTTTTTTAGATATTTATATTTGCATTCACACATTTAGCAGATCTTTTTGGGGGAGATATCATAATATATTTTGTTATATTATTCAGTCTTAATGGTTACCCAGAAACTTCTTTTAACAAAAGTTGTGCAGCAGTTTACTATGTCTTCATGCAAAGCAGCTCGCCACATATTTGTTTAATGTGCTAATTTTAGTCATGCAGTAAGCATTGATGTAGTTTTTTAGAGCATGAAATGTGCCTGTGTTGTCTGGACGGTCAAACAGGGATAAACAAACAGATCGTCTGATGGGCTTGTGTCACCTGTGCGTATAAACCGACAGTGTGCTGAAACAAACTAGTAACAGTATTTAAATCGACAATAAAGTTCAATCTGCCACCACAGCCTGTTGACTTTCAATTCTTCATTCTGAACTGTTCAAATCTTTTGTCTCCAAAAGACACAATTTGTAGGGATACATATGTTAATGTAAATGTTCATATGTGCTGTGACTGATGTAATGGTCTGACCAACCTCAGACTTCCTGTACTCCTGTAAGCCTGCTAGAAAAACGAACAGCTGTAGGAAAACATTTGTACTCCGTCATTCAATCTTGTTTTTACCACTGTAAATTACCTTAAATACAGGCACTGACGTCTGCCATAATGGGTCAACAGAGGGGATGGGGACGTCCAACAGCCATAAACCTGCCTGATAGAGTCTGGGAGTGGGAACCACTGAGTGTTTTATACCTCTCTCTCTCTCTCTCTCTCTCTCTCTCTCTCTCTCTCTCTCTCTCTCTCTCTCTCTCTCTCTCTCTCTCTCTCTCTCTCTCTCTCTCTCTCTCTCTCTCTCTCTCTCTAACAACAGCATAAGAGTCTTGTGATGGTGAGTTGCGTCATTGATTGTTCCTTAGATTCTAGTAAAAGTTGCTACACTGTTTCTCTGTCTGTCTGTCTCTACATAAACACATGAACATGGGCCAGCTGAAGCTTATCTCCTCTCTTCTGTACTCAGACAAGTCTAGCTATAATGACTAATGCACTAAACATAGGAAGTTGTGTCTACCGGCCTAATGAGAATTAATGACGGTCGTTATTTCTTCCATATCAGACTGTGGTTTGGCATGTAATTTTACATTTGGAAAATAATCCCAAAGAAATTTTCTTTTTTACATACTTGCACAATCGCGAAGAGGGTGTGTTTAATGTTTCAGTTGTTTCTGCTGAACCGCTATAATATAAAGAGCAAATTTAGACTTTTTTAACTTCCTTCCCAATAAAAAGTTACCATAGTTTTCTGTATTGTGTTTCATTTAGTGTTTATTCATATAATTGACAATTTTTTTTTTAATTGCCCACTTCCCCCCAATGGCTTCAGAATGTGATAGATTCGCATTAAATTCAATGTCTTATGCTCTTACTGAAAATCAGAACTCTCATTTGATTTCATATTTTTTCTAAAGAATTTTAGGAGAAACATTTGAGCTCATGTTGACACTTCTGAGTTCTAAAAGAGCAACCTTTGAACAATACAATTCTACACTCGGTAAGAGACGGTTTAAATGTTGTTTTCTTGTGAGTCTGTTTAAGCAGTGATTCATGAGTCTGTTATAATTCAAATGTTAATAGTCTCTGATGTGCCTTACAGCTCATTAAGATTTCCTCGGCTGGTTTCTATTAGATGCACTGCAGAGTAAGAATGCATCCCATTAGAGACATCCAAAATATTCAGAGAAATATGAGGACAGATGTGGACACTTGAGACAAAACTGTCACATTGCTGTACAATTTAGTGCTTCAGCAGTGAAGCTGTGGGCGGGATAGACATCTCACCATTTGTCCATCTGAGACTGATGCCGAAGATAGACCCCAAGGCCATATCTTAAAACAAAGGTTTTACACAAATGTAAATATTTCCTGTCAAAAGTACACAGTGGTTTAGATTTGTTTTGGCTTTGGAAAGGACGAGACAAATATTCTTGTTGTCTCTCGCTCCTTTAAGCAGCTCAGAAAAACATATTTTTGCATTGCATGTCAAATTTGAAACCGTCCTTATTGATGCAGGGTGGTATTTAAATGTGTTACAGTGAACAACTGTGTGTAGTGTGGCACGGCATGAGATGCCGCTGATTGGGAGCCTCCCGTGAATTGGCACTCCAGTTCTGGCACCAGAACAGAATGCAGCCGCATATGGAACATTCCATTTGTTAGAATTATTTGCAGCGCTTGGAATTAAACGCTCTGTGCATGTTTCAAAGAGGCCTGATGGAAGAAGTCGTTAGCTGTGCCATCTGCATTAATGTGGGAAAATTGCAGAGGCCCTTCTTAGACCACTGCTGTGTAAATGACACACACTCCATGCTGGTGAAGAGAAAGAGTGGGGGTTATTTACTGTACTGCTGATTAATAATTATAAGTATGCGCTTTTTCTAACAGCCTAAATTCAGCTGAGGTTTCAGCAAGATTTTTTGCCCTCACTGACACTTTGTAGTGTCCGCAAACATTAGTATGCAGTTTGAAGACCAAGTCAACACCTCAAACTCTTTGTTGTGCTCCTCAAACCATTCCTGAACCATTTTTGCTTTGTGGTGGAGCATTATCCTGCTGAAAGAGACCACAGCCACCGGGGAATACCGTTTCCATGAAAGGGTGAACAAAGTCTGCAACAATACTTAGGTAGGTGGTACGTGTCAAAGTAACTTCCACGTGGATGACAGGACCCAAGGTTTCCCAGCAGAACATTGCCCAAAGCATCACACTGCTCCTGCCGGCTTGCCTTCTTCCCATAGTGCATCCGGGTGCCATGTGTTCCCCAGGCAAGCGACGCACACGCAGCCATCCACGTGATGTGAAAGAAAACATGATCCACCTTCTTCCATTGCTCCGTGGTCCAGTTCTGATGCTCACATGCCCACTGTTGGCGCTTTCGGCAGTGGACAGGGGTCAGCATGGGCACCCTGACTGATCTGCGACTATGCAACCCCATACATGTATATTCTGACACCTTTCCATCAGAACCAGCATTAACTTCTTTCAATTTGAGCTACAGTCGCTCGTCTGTTTGATCGGACCACACGGGCCGGCCTTTCCTCCCCACATGCATCATTGAGCCTTACCCATGACTCATGACCCTGTTGCTGGTTCACCACTGTTCCTTCCTTGGACCACTTTTTATAGATACTGGCCACTGCAGACCGGGAACACCCCACAAGAGCTGCAGTTTTGGAGATGCTCTGACCCAGTCGTCTAGCCATCACAATTTGGCCCTTGTCAAACTCGCTCAAATCCTCACACTTGCCCATTTTTCCTGCTTCTAACACATCAACTTTGAGGACAAAATGTTCACTTTCTGCCTAATATATCCCATCGACTAACAGGTGCTGTGATGAAGAGATAATCAGTGTTATTCCCTTCACCAGTGGTTTATATATATATACAATGTTGGGTGTAATGCATTAGCATTACTAAGTAATTCATTACAGTAATTTAATTACGTTTCCCTTGAAAAAAGTAAAGTAAGGGATTTCAAGTAAGGAAACAATTCTATATAAAACAATAGTGGATTTAACATCAAAATGTAATGTCTAATGTTAAAATGTATGTTTTTAATGTAACCTTCCAAGCTCAAGAATAATTCACTGTATGCAATTTTATATTAATTATTTGAAAGAATTAAGAGAACTGTTTTCATGTCCATCCTTATATGGTTCCACTGTTCAAGGTTGATATGGGATTTAGAAAGTAATATAGCGATACTTTTTAGAGAGAATAATTAGTACAGTAATAAATTGACATTGTTGAATATGTAATTAGTAACTAGTAATTAATTATTTTTTAGAGGAACTTACTCAACACTTTATATATATTTACTATATACTATTTATGATTAGTGTACTTATTACAATTAAAAATGAACAGCAAGTAATAGTATTTTAAGCATTGTATAATGTCATAATGTTTGTACATTTAGCCTGTTTTTTTTTTTCTCTCTCTCTCTTGTCTTGCACTGTTGTCACTCTTCCTTTTACCCTTCCCGAGCTCCTCTGTGAGACTCGAGATCAGTGTGATGCTCATTAGCACTCGTGCCACCGGCCTCGCTCCGTTCCCAAGGCTCTCGGCCCACCCTGCTTGCCACAAACCTGCCAGGCAGTCTAAGAGAAAATAAGAGAGTTAAAGAACCAGGGCTTCTGTAAATATGTAAAAGGCTGCTGAATCATCCCTAGTGTAAATAAACATAAGAGGCTTTTGGACTTTATGAAGGGTTTGAACAGGACTATGAGCTGCTAAACAGTTGACATGCAATATGAACATCATTCTACTGTGATGCCAAACAAATCAGCTTTTTGGAATAAGAATTTGCGTCGCAAATGAAATAAGCTTGCAGTGTTGTGGATGGCGTGTCAACACGTTGCTTATGCAAACACCCAGGTTGCTGTATAGGAGAGATGTCTCCATTCCAGTCTGTCCACAACAGAAATACTTAGTCTGTCAAACCGTCAGTGCTGAAAGGGTCTCATTAGCAGCTAAAGTGAGAGCAGTTTAATGTTAGCTACTCATATGACATTCTAACTCATCACACTGTCCAGTTTTGGCCTGGAGAAACTGATACCAGTCCAACAACAAAGGTGAAAGCTGTCGCCCTGTTGCCATGTTGAGATGTTTACAACTGCCTCCAGCTTTAAAAGAAGTAACTCTGTCATTCTCAGCAAAACAGTTAAGAATGTTTCAACTGAATAGAGTTTGTGAACACATCTCCACCAAGCCATTCACGCTGCGTTCACACGGTTCTTAAAGGAATCAATCGAGCGGCTTACTACCATTCAGCTGAAATGAGGCAGAGTTGTTGTTGTCTTTTTACCTGGGCGAGAGCTCAAGGTTTTCCTTGTAAAATCAATAAGACTCCATTTACAGTTGGGCTGGTTTCTGTCTGACTTTCATGCCTGGACAAGAAAACCACAAAACAAACCAGTTTATTTGTAAAAAAAAGGAGCTTATGTGTCTGTCTGTGTTTATAGGTCGCTTAGGCTTTTGTTCACTTGTTTCAAAGAGCGACAAAGTGCAACACAACAAAACTCATCCTTCTTCTGTATATCGAAGAGATTCAAATGTTTTCCTGTATAATCTGACTACTCTCACATTTAAATTTAGCTGAAATTGCCCCAAATATCAAACTTTGAAACTGTAGCATGTGAATCATTTATTTCATATGTGAATCATTGAAGTTGAAAGTTATTCATGTTGGTGCCATCAACTTCAGTGCTAAAATTCTGTCATATGAAGACATGCAAATAAGTTCTTTAAATGTCTCATCTGGATTTGATTTATAAATGAATGATTCAGTGTTGGAACGAACAAATAAGTAGAAGGGACACATATATTATAAATCATCAGTATCTCTTTACAGGTATGAGTGGAAACACTCATATGAGATACCATGTGACAGCTTAAAAACAAAACTTTAAAGATATGTCAATCATTCTAGCATTTTTGTCTAAAAGTGTAATAATCAAGCCTAAAACGTTGCAACATCTGCAACAAATATGGATTTTTTGTTGTAAGTTGCAATTAGGCAGCTTAAAATTAAATTAATTAATAATCAAACAGATACTTTATCCTAAAGCTGTTGTTTGTTCATACTTTCCAAGCAAAATATAGCTAATTTAAAATACCAAAGAGTAGGGAGGACAAAGTAATTTCTAAAAGTCTGGGGGACAAGTCTACCTTATTAAATTAGCTCTCAAGAAAGTAATTTACTGATAAACAAGAGCCCAGCCGATGCTTGTTTTCTGACCAGGCTTTAGACATTTTAATGTCAAATTAGCTAAATGCATTAACTGTGTTAAACTTAACACAGTTAAACATATTTAATTAACCTCATGAGTTAACGTGTTTACTTTGGCAGCCCTAACTTTCACACGCACGTCTCATATGTGCTTGCTTTGATTGGTGTTTTGGTTTTGGCCGCTTTCAAGTACAGTCAGAAAAGTGGTGGTCTTTGCTTTGATGGGCTTATGTGACTAACAGGAGAGAGGATGAGGTGAGAAAGTGGGGGATGACAGGAAGACACTGCTGTGAATGAGGTTGAGAGGGTGGGACGTCCCAGCTGGACCCGTCTTTGAAATGGGCGACTGGCCGAGGGGGGAAACAGGGAAGAAAGAGCCTGATTCAGGAAAATACCAACAAGTTGCTCTTCATGGGAATCAGAGGAGGTCTGGGAGAAGGACTTACACTCCATTCAGGCCTAACCAGATGCATGTGCCTCCGCTTTCAACTCATGCGGTACTTTGTTATTTGTCTATTAGCATTAGAGGCTCAATGGGTGCAGTTAAATGGAGTCCTCTTTTGCAACAGCGGTTTCTGTGGAGTTTAACTCTAATGAAAAGGCAACGTTGTGGGTTGAAGTGAAAATGAATACAGAGTTAGAAAGCAGATATGAAGCAGCTTTGAAGTGGCCTGTAAAGATTTTGGCCAGTCTTAAGAGAAGCCGTTTCTCAAATCCTGGCACCCCACACGTTATAGTTTTTACTACAATTGGCAACCTCCAGGAAATCTGGAGAAACGAAGATCTGGAATAATCTCTTAAGCCCCGTTCCAAGTCCTTTCTTCTCCACAGTCACGAAAAGCTTTTATAGTTTTTGATCAGTCTATTGTAGCGTGTTTCACACTACATATTAAGATTTAAAGAGGAGCAAGTCCATATAATCCAGACAATCGCATTGTTAAAAGTGTATAAACGCCTGTTTCATTGGGCGTCCCTCCTTCAACTTTTTTTTTTCCTAATTAGGTCCAATGGGAAACTTTGCTCTAGAGTCCACTCTCACACTAAAGTCCATCCATTTTGCATTGTCAGGCGAGTTTAACATTTGCGTAATTGCTTATGTATTTTAACCATCTAAACTGAAAGTAATTATTTGGTTAGATTTAAAGTGGGTCCTGTTTTGCACAAAATTTCAAGACTTATTTCCCAAGTTAATTCTAGAATCATGTCAAAATAACACTTTTTTTGCATCTTCTAGTCATAGATAAACATGGAATCATTAGTGTTCTTGGGCATCATGTTGTGGATGTTGTTTTTGACTCTCTCACATCTCCCCAGGGTTGGATGACAGCTGACCCTGAGTAACAAACACAAAGGGGCGGGAAAGACACGGATGGCTACATGCTAACAAAACCAAGACGGAAAAGTTACAGGCAACCTGATGTGTATAAAACGGATCCCCACAAGATCATCAGTGAGTTCATCAGCGGTCAAGATGTGTCGGTGCCGCCCAGAGGACACACCATGGGCTTTGAGTGCGAATCCCTGAGGTTATCAGTTCACCTGGTTTCTAATCAAAACCATCTGAGACTCACTCATTCACCATCCCACATGCAGACATGGCTCTAGCTAACTGCTTAGCCAAATTTATAAGGTTAAAAGGATGCAGTAAATTTGTTTTCAACCCTCAATTTAATTGGCCGATGTGTGGTAATTATTTATGGAAGAGTTTTAGTGTAAGGTTTTCAAAGTGGCATGTCACACAAAGAGAGCACACACACCCTCCCCCTTGCCCAGTGATTTCCCAGGGGTTGTTTCAGAGGTCACAGAAAGGCCATCTGTAGCTGACCTCATTTAAAGACAACATATTTAAATTAGTCTATTTATTGTTTAATTTCCCCACTCTTTTTTGTGCATAAATAAAACGGTTTTTTTTCTTCTTGACTTTTATTTGCTGCTATTGAAACCACAGTGGTGACAAATAGTATTAACTAACTATAGTATTTTATATTGTGCTGAAAATGTGAATGGTGTTTGCTCATTCAACACTCAGAAAACTTGGTTGTTGATATTTGGTTGTCAGGCTGTTGCTATGCACAGTGGTTTTTTGTGCATAATATTTTATATGTTCCAAGTCTACAGTTATTTAATCAAAAATACATTAAAAACAGTAAATGTTGTAAAAAAAAATAAATCAAAAGGGCATAGCTGAATTTTTAAAAGTCTTCAGTGTCACATGATCCTTCAGAAATGTTTCTAATATGCTGATTTGCTACTCATCAATGTTGAAAGCAATTGTGCTGTTTATATTTTGCTTATATATTTTTAGCGGAAACCTAACATAATATTTTTTTTTCAGGATTCTTTGAGGAACAGCATTTATTTGAAAAAGAAATATTTTGTTACACTATATATGGCATTACTGTCTTTTTAAAAATCAATTCAGTACAGCCTTGTTGAATAAAAGTAATTAAGAAGTTAATTAATAAACGTAACAAAAGTTCATTCTTACTGATCCTAAACTTTTGATGGTGGTATAATTCAATAAAATGAAAAATACTATTATTATTATTACACTCTAAAAAATGCTGGGTTAAAAATAACCCAAGTTGGGTCGAAAATGGACTAACCCAGCGATTGGGGTTGTTTTAAGCAAACATTTAACCCAACCGCTGGCTTAAAACAACCCAATTGCTGGGTTAGTCCATTTTTAACCCAACTCGGGTTATTTTTAACCCAGCATTTTTTTAGAGTGTATTATAATACTATACTCGTATGTTTGAATTAGAGCATCTTTCAACACTTGATTGACATCCAATTCATTTTTTAATATATCTCATATATCACATTTCAATCTTTGAAATGCAAATCACTTCCTGACATCATTCACGTATAATATTCCAATATCTTTGGCTTGTAGCAAACACGATCTTGGCTGCAACTGAATTTTCCATGCTGCGAATCTAATTCCCTCCTGACCACCCTGAAAGGAAGCCGCCCAATTAGAAGAAGCCTCTAAATAAGAAAGGAGGCTCATTCTCACTGCAAGAGCCCAGATGGTAATACAGGTTTACCTGTCTCCACAGGCCTCCTGAGAGGAGCATGGGGTTTAGAGCGGCCCACAGCCAATTGATCCACCCCTCGTTGGGTTGTATGTGCTGCTGGTGAAATGCACCCTGAAACTTTCATGTTCCCTCGCCTGGAAGTTAATTAGGAACGTCTATATGTGGTAGCTGGGGCAAGCCGTGACATGTCACCGACGCACGATAGGGCTATCAGTTGCATTTGGAACAGAATAAAAAAGATAGGAATATGACTCACTGACATTGTCTCTTCGTGGTTGATAGCGTGCCGAGAGCTGATGAGTGATTGGAATGAATAATCACTCAAGATCACAAATAATCAATCAATGATGTGATGGTCTGCCGCCTCAGTGGCAGATTGAACTATAAGGCATGGGCGAGCATGCAGGTATATGTATGAGATTGACAGGGGAATATGAGCATTCAAGTTTGCCATTCTATGCCTATTGTGAATTAAATATCAGTTTAAAAAAAGAGTTGATATGAGCTTTATGCAACACCAACAAACATATTCTGAAAAAAGTCTCTTGTCTAATGTTCTAATGTTGTCTTGGATTGACGTTCATTATGTTAAAAGCGGTTGCAACACATCTTTCTACAGAGTTCTACAGATATAGTCATAAAGGTTTGGAATGACATGAGGTGAATGAGTAAAATGACGTCATCATTTACTCTCCCTTGTGTCGTTCCAAACCCATAAGACTTTGTTTTCTCTGCAGTTCTCCTCTGCCAACAAACGAACACAGTGTGATTATGATTCATGGAGTATCACAAGTCAGAGTTCAGATCTGTAGCATTCAGATATTCATCCAGTTCCTTTTGCTTGAAGATCGATTCATCAAGTGGGTGTGGAGCCGAAGCTGTCCATAGGGTCTGTGCAGAGGACCTGTCTGGATCTTGTGGTCTCTGTTGAGGATCTGTGCCGACGAGGCCTTCACAGGGGATTGTCTAGTAGACACAGTCTCTGCCGATATTCAGGGCTGCGTTTAGGTGCAGGTCTACCATCTGATCTGGATATAGACCGGTAACCTCAGGACACGGATGAGACAGACAGGCTAATATTAGTGTAGATGCCATTCTTCTTATGATGTAACGTACATCGGGTATTATAGGAAGTGTTCCGGTTGACCTAATTTATGCAGCATAACAATCATTTAACTGATTTGAATAATAGAAATTGTTTATGTGTTATGTGTATGCCATGGTAAAAAGATGCATTTTTAGACTAGGTTTAAACTGACAGAGTGTGGCTGCTTCCCGAACAAGGCTAGGAAGACTATTACTAGAAAGTTAGATGCCGGTGAGTTTTATATGATGAACGGATTTAATTTGGCTTGTATTCAAATATAAACACACATACATAGAGTGCATCACATATTGCCACCTTGGAATTATAAGGTTCTATCTGCGTTCTGAGTTTTTGCATTCCATTCGACTTTGTAGATAGAACCTTTTTGTTTTCTAAATAAAAAGTCTCAAAATGTAAGCAGCTTAAAAAAAACATCACATAATGTAAATTAGATTGTCACAGAATAAGTATATGAATATATGAAATATATGAATAAATCAATGTTGACAAAAATGTCAGATAGAACCTTATAATACAAAGGTGATGATATGATAAATACAGAAGCTCATGCATTGGACACACGCTAAAACAAACCTCAATGGTTTTCATGCATCACACACACACAACTTCTGTGTTTACCATGTGTTGTGGTGTATATATGTATAGCCCCATTTCCACCGAAATTACCTGGAACAATTTGTACCAGGAACTTTTTCCCCCCCAGACCTGCTACTGTCTGCGTTTCCAACTGCGGTCTAAAGTACCGTGAAGATTAGGCAAATTAGTCCGGTGATGTAGGACTGCGCGACTGCTCCTCCCAGTCAGCGACGGACAGTAATCATTTTTGCGCGACACTGTCTGCAACAATAACAAGTATGGAGGAGATTCAAGCAGCGCTGCTGTAGCTCTCTTCACAACACAGACACAGGTCGGTTCTTTGAAACGGGCGTTTATTGCTGTGGCACGTCTGATCTCTCTGATACATCAACGCTTTGTTCACGCCGTGAGAACTACATTCATAAATGAACACAGTACAAATATATCAGTGCATTATACAGTATAGCTTTAACAAATGAAAATACAAACAACATCTAGCTTAATAAAGACAATGTGAAAAAATACCTCGTTGGCCGCTTGTCATGAAAAGAGGTTCATAAATCCTTTAAAGTCTCTTGAAAGTCCATTTGACTGTCTGCATTGACTTCAGACATCGACATTTACAACCTTTAATGCAGTTTAACAAAGTCTCGTATGCCATCTGCTCCGCTGGAACCCAAACAGTGCGTCGACTAAACGGTTGTAGCGGTAACACAAACAGAGAACATTAGTTCCGGGACAAATCGGAACACATAAAATGAACTAAATACACTGTTGACCACGTCTTATTCAGCTGCCTATTTACCCTTTAGCTTTTAAACATGCATTACATTATTAACTTTACATTAAGTTAATTTTTATTTATTACATGAAATTATGACAGCAATTATTAACTGTGCATCATGAAAACACGAGTATTTATGCAACAACACTTACACTCCCACCAAATCACTCATTAACTTGATATGTGTGATTTTTAAATCTTTTATAAAGGACAAAACAATCAATAAAGTGTTTTAAGACTGAATGAATGATGATGTGATGTAATGTATGTGACTTAGTTGGCCTCAAGTAATGTAACTACTTTGTGAATAGGCCTTTCGAGGTAGACTGTTTTAGTAAGTGACTGTCCTTTACCAGTAGTGTCCCCGACCAGTAACTTCAGCTTCCGCACCATACCGTCTGCACTAGGGTGAATTTCTACAACCCTGGCGAGCTTCCATTCATTTCTCGGAGAGCTGTCGTCTTGTAGAATCACAATGTCATCTACTTGTGAATTTCGTGATGTTCTTTGCCATTTCTGTCTTTGTTGGAGGTTTAGCAAGTATTCCCGCTTCCATCTTTGCCAGAATTCATCAGCTAGGAACTGCACTCTTCTCCAACGTTTGCACAGATAGAGATCTTCCTTGCAGAACTGTCCAGGAGGGGGCAGAATAACTGATGATTTCATTGTTAGTATATGGTTGGGAGTGAGAGGCTCCGGTCCGGTGGGATCATGAAGATGTTCAACACTTAGTGGCCTGCTGTTAATTATAGCCATTGTTTCATAGAGAAACGTTCTCAGAGATGTGGTGTCGAGTCTGCTTGCGGATTTGTCAAGCATGACAGTCAAGATGCTTCGGATTGTTCGAATTTGACGCTCCCAGACTCCGCCCATGTGGCTTGCTGATGGGACGTTTGTTACAAATTCGCAACCAATTGCTCGTTGACGTTCTTGGTCCATTCCCTTGAGCAACTCAGAAAACACTCTCCTGGCACCCATGAAATTTGTTCCCTGATCGCATCTCAATTGGCGCACAGGTCCTCTGATAGCTACAAAGGTTCGAAGCGAATTCATGAAGGCGTCTGTTGTCATGTCATCTAGTGTTTCTATATGTATTGCTCTGGAGCATAAGCAAGTAAACAACACTCCATAACGTTTCAATTCCTTCCTTCCTTCCTTTACAATAAAGGGGCCAAAACAATCAAGGCCACAATAAGTAAAGGGGGAAGACATCTCTGTTCTTTCTTCTGGCAGGTCTGCCATCTTTTGGACTTCTGTGACTCTTCTGTATCTCCTGCATGTTACGCATTTGTAAATGTGTGAGGAGACCACATTTCCGCAGCCAAGGATCCATATTCCATTTGCGCGCAGCTCGTTCATAGTCATGCCTCTTCCTTGGTGGCGCACACGCTCGTGATAATGTTTGACTAGCAGGGCTGACACATGAGAGTTCTTCGGAAGTATTGCCGGATGTTTTACATCATGGTGTAAGGCTGATCGAGATAGCCGTCCTCCCACCCTGAGAACATTGTTCTTGTCCAAGAAAGCATTCAGCTGGCTTAACTTGTTGTGCTTGTTCAAGGTGTTTTCTTTCTGGAGCTTGATTTTCTGGATGTCTTCAGCAAAGGCTTCTTCTTGCACCAGTTTGATAATAAAGATTTCGGCTTCTCTTCTTTCTTCAAGGCTAGTTGCTTCCTTTGTTCTTGGCTGATGTCCTTTGAATTCTCTGATGAATCTCTTGAGCCTAGCAGCAGCTCTCACTGCTCTGGACCAGTCAGAAAACTTTGTGAAGCGGTTCACCATTGAATTCACCTCTTTTATCTGGACTGCATGAACATGGGCTTTGCGAAGCTCAGGATCGGTTGTTTCAACTTCTCCCACCATTTCCTCTTTACATGGAAGATTCTGCTGCCAAAGAAAGTCAGGTCCTTTCAACCAGTTAGAATCCCTCAACTGAACTGCGGTCAGTCCTCTTGAGGCGTGATCGGCTGGATTATTTCCGGAGCTGACATGTCGCCATTGTTCAGGGTTTGTGCTAGATCTTATGCGTTGGATCCGATTGGCTACAAATGTGTGAAACCTCTTGGCATCATTGTTCACATAGCCAAGGACCACCTTTGAGTCAGTCCAGTAATATTCTTCCAGGTTTTCAATCTCGAGCTCCCGTTTGACAACATCGCCGATGCGGACAGCAGTCACAGCTGACGACAGTTCAAGTCTTGGGATGGTCGTTAGTTTGGTAGGGGCTACTCTTGCCTTCCCCATGACAAGTGAGCAACTGATCTGTCCCGTTTCACTTATTGCTCGCAGATAAGAACATGCACCGTATCCATTGAGGCTTGCATCTGAAAAGTTGTGTAGCTCATAACGCATGACAGAGTCAAAGTGTGATGGAAGGTAACTTCTTGGAATATTCAGCGCTGCCAGATGTGGCAAATCCTTAAGCCATAACTCCCATCGTGACAGAATATGTTCGGGGAGATCTTCATCCCAGCCTACCTTTTCTCTACATAGCTCCTGAAGGATCTGTTTGCCGACTAATATGAAGGGGGCCACAAACCCTAACGGATCATAGACTGAGGCGACTGTTGAGAGAACTCCTCTCCTTGTCAGTGGACTTTCTTTAACTATGACTCTGAATTTGAATTCATCGGTTTCGATGCACCACTGAACTCCAAGTGCTCGCTCAATGTGAAGTTCTCCTAGGGCCATGTCTTGATCTTTGGTCTGTGTACATTCTTCCTGTGGTATTACGGCAATCACATCTTTGTCATTGGACACAAACTTGTGTAGCCGAAGCTTTCCTGTTCTGCACAAGGCTCTTGACTCTTCCACCAGATGAACAGCTTCATCGGTAGATTTTACGCTTATTAAGCCATCGTCGACATAGAAGCTTCTTTGGATGAACTTGATGGACTCCTCACTGAACTTTCCATGACTCTGCGATGCCAGATGTTTGAGTCCAAAGTTGGAGCAGCCGGGGGACGAAGCTGCCCCAAACAAGTGCACCTTCATTCTGTACACTGAGGGTTTGGAGTCCAAATCGCCTTTGTCCCACCAGAGGAACCTCAAGTAGTCTTGGTGTTTCTTTATAACGTGAAACTGATGAAACATTTTTTCAATGTCACACATAATGGCTATTGGGCCCTTTCTAAATCGACATAGCACTCCAATTAATGTGTTGGTCAGATCCGGCCCAGTCAGAAGATGATCATTTAGAGAGGTTTCTTGGAAACGTGCTGAACAGTCGAAAACGACACGGATCTTCCCAGGTTTGTGGGGGTGGTAGACTCCATGGTGTGGAATGTACCACGCTGGTTGGTTATCGAGTTCAGTCTGTGGAACCTTCTCGGCATCTCCTAGGGTTATTATGTCATTCATGAAATGGACATAATCCTTGTAATACTGCTCATTTTTTCTCAGTCTTCGCTCTAAAGAGGTGAGCCTTCGAACAGCACATTGTTTATTGTCTGGGAGATTAGGTTTGTCTGTTTTGAAAGGAAGTGGGAGTTCGTAGTGGCCGTCTTCCTTCTGCCTTATACCCTTTTTCACCTTAGACAAGAAGAGAAGGTCTTCCTGAGAAACCGGGTTATCATCTGCAGTGTGATCTGTGAAATCGGATTCGAGAACCTTGATGATGTCCATTGGACTAATCTCTTTGACTTGAGTTCTGCAAGCAAAGTGTACTTCCCTCTTTAACTCGACTGATTGATGCACAGCAGGCGTCACCTGTCGCACTATGATTCTATGACTGGTTCCTATTGCATCGCCACAGTCACTTTCTGGATTTGAGCAGCCGACGATGCTCCAACCGAGGTCAGTTCGCTGTGCATATGGATGGGTTTCTTTGCCAGACAGGATCTCCCTTGGGAGAAGAGCTTGCTGACAGTTATAGCCAATCAATAGGCCTACTTCACAGTCCAATGGTGGTGGAATCTTGTCTGCTAATTGTTCCAGATGAGGCCATTTTAGGGCTGTTTCAGACGTTGGAATGTGCGACCTGTCTGCTGGAATGAACTCTCGTGTGAAAAGTGGTGGCAATGGAATCCTTTTCTCTAAGTTGTATCCTCTCACTTGTAGATTTGTTAGTTTTTGACAGGGTATGACTGTCGACCTTGTAGACATTGTGGATAGTCGCAAACTGACATTTTCTTTGTTTATGTTGAGATCTCGGGCCACTTCATCTAGAATGAAGGTTGTGTCGCTCTGTGTGTCTAGGAGTGCGTAGACAAGAACTTCTTGATCTGGCTGTTTTGTGGATGAGACCCAGACTGGAACGATTGGAGATGTTTGTGTGCTTACACCATCTTGTATGACTCTGTTGGTGGTTGCTGTTGCAGCGATCTCTTTGATGTTTGCCTTTAGAGGTGTTGACCTTTGACGTTCATTGAACTTGTCATCATGCAAACACGTTGGATGTCTCCTCTGGCACCTTTCACATGTGCTCTTGTTATCACATCTTCTCGAGTGATGGCCAGTCTTCAAACATCCAAAGCAAAGCTTCTCTGTATGCACAAACTTTACGCGATCTTGAACTGTGTTTTCAAGGAACCTTCTACACTTGGCGAGGACATGTCCTGTTCTTTTGCAAAAAACACATGATGGAATGCTGCTCTCTGTTGTGTTTGTAGACAGTGTCTTGGCTCGTATGGTTTGGCTTCGTGGATACCTTGGTTTCTCACTTTCCACATTCTTGAGTGCTTGTACTGAGGATATGGGATCACAAGCGAGATCTGCTTCCTTCGACAGAAAGTCAACAAACTCTTTGAATGGTGGGTACTCAGCTCTTGCTTGTCTGACTTCCATTGCTTTGCGATTCCATCCGGAGACCAACCAGTCTGGCAATTTCAGCAGGATTTTTTGACTCTCATTGCAGTCGTTGAGAACTTCCAACGTCTTAATGTAGGGCATTGCTGCCTCACAGCTCTTCAGAAAGTCTGCAAATTCTCTTAGTTCACAACCATCCTTAGAGCTTATTTTTGGCCATGCGTGCAGCTTGTCTCTGAAGGACTTCCCAATTATGAAAGGGTCTCCGAAACGTTTTTCCAGCAGCTGCCAGGCTGAGTCATATGCTGCTTCAGTTCCTAGTAGGACAAATCCCTCGACGGCTTTCTTTGCAGTGCCACCTAGGTACTTTCTAAGGTAGTACAGTCGTTCATTCTTTGGAATGTTTTTCCTGTTAATTAACGCTTCGAAAGATAGTTGCCAGTCTTTGAATTTCAAAGGATCTCCAGTGAATAACGGAGGCTCTGGTGTTGGAAGACGATTAGCACTTATAGCTTCTGCTAGCACGTTGACAAAATCAGAGCTGTTCTGCACTTGTTGTATGGGCATTAAAGTTGATGGAGCTTGAGGTACCAGTGGACTATGGAGGGCTTGCATTGTAACTGGAAGAGATTGAGGAATGAATGGGGGACTTGAGGCATGAAGAGTTTGAAGTTCTCCTGCTGATGCAACAGAATGTAGCAAGTCAATCGCTTCGAAATTTTCTTCAACTTGGTTGTAGACCTTTACTCGAGCTCTTGCAGCGTTCAACTTCTTCACTTCTTCGAGACGTTCGAGTTTTCTACGTCTCTCTTGCATTGCTTGCTGTCTGGCTAGGTTCTCAGATTCAAACTGTGCCAGCCGTTGTTTATTTTCAACCTCTAACCTTTGAAGTGCTGTCATTTCTCTTTCTTGCTCATCCAATACTGCCAAAACCTCCTGTGATGCGGCAGCTTCAGCAGCAGCCTCATTTCTTTTAAGTGAGTGGATGCTAGAGTGGGCAGATCCAGATTTTGATCGATGAGACGGTGGCCTTGATGGAGAACATGTAGAGTTTAGGATCGATCCAACATCAGGCCAGGGTTCTTCTTCTTCTGATGTAAGGCCTTCAAGATGCCTTTCTGCCTTTCGAATAATAAATCCTGACAACGATACACATGTGTCCACTCTGCGCCGCAGTTCTGCTTCAGGAACTTGGATTTGACGTAACTCTTCATAAATTATCTTTACATCGGAACACGTAGCTTTCATGTTCTCAATTAGCTCATACAATTCATCTCTGGAGGCCTCATCAGTCAATATTTCTTTGCTTGTTCTTGCATGATACCTCCACTTCTCATAGAGTATTCTATACCGACGTTGTACTCTCTTTAGCTTTTCTTCTTTAAGTTCTTTTCCCTTTTCTGTTAGGGTTCGGGTTCTTTCACTTCTTCGTAGCCTTTCTACTTCTTCTGCAGCTCCATTGTCTATAGCTTCGGCTTGAGCAGATGATTTGGCATTCCCATGACAGGTCTCAGTGCTTGAGTTAGACATACTGAGGCTGTGTGTACATGTAAGCTACAGCAGGCTAAGTGTGATTAACTAGGAAGGTTGTTAGTAATTATGTGAATCTTAACAGATGTGTGGAGACTGTGAGCGAAGTCTAAATCTAAATACAAACTTCAATATTGCATCCCAGTAACTGTGTCAGTATTTAAACTTCTCTAGACTTCAATTTGACTTAAGACTAGAAATTAGCTTGGCACAAACATGCAAATATAAACCTTAATTTTAGATTGAATATGCTCAGAAATACATTAAATCATTTGTTATTTGCACATGAAAATTTTCACATCAATGGAGTTACCCTTTAAACTTAGCTTAAGTTGCTCTTTAACTTGTTACCTTTCAAAAAATAAAATAATTTAAATAAATAAATTATACAAATCTCAATTTTAACCTATAATGTAATTTCCTTTGACCTTTACTAAAACGTGTTAATTTGCTTAAGAGGTGGGACTTTTTTCCTTTAAGAAGATTTGTTGCATGTAACAATCACGAATACCAGCACATTAGATGTATACTCAAACACAGGCTAGAAACAGTATGCAGGGGGTAATAGACTTGAGTCCTTAATTGCAATTTCCAAGTTAAACCACTTCTCACACCACTTTAACTTGAGGGGATTTGGTAGAGCTCTTTCTGGCTTTTACACGGAAAGCTGCACTTTCAACAGAGTCTAATAACCGCTGCTTGCGGTAGCCATGTCGACAGTGTGTCCTGGGCTTTGCTTATCTGATATGCTGGATCTTCGTCACGTGGTTACCCGTCGTGGTCTTGTCGTCACTCCTACCCGCGCCGAGCAGGCGAGTTCTCACTGTAGCTCTCTTCACAACACAGACACAGGTCGGTTCTTTGAAACGGGCGTTTATTGCTGTGGCACGTCTGATCTCTCTGATACATCAACGCTTTGTTCACGCCGTGAGAACTACATTCATAAATGAACACAGTACAAATATATCAGTGCATTATACAGTATAGCTTTAACAAATGAAAATACAAACAACATCTAGCTTAATAAAGACAATGTGAAAAAATACCTCGTTGGCCGCTTGTCATGAAAAGAGGTTCATAAATCCTTTAAAGTCTCTTGAAAGTCCATTTGACTGTCTGCATTGACTTCAGACATCGACATTTACAACCTTTAATGCAGTTTAACAAAGTCTCGTATGCCATCTGCTCCGCTGGAACCCAAACAGTGCGTCGACTAAACGGTTGTAGCGGTAACACAAACAGAGAACATTAGTTCCGGGACAAATCGGAACACATAAAATGAACTAAATACACTGTTGACCACGTCTTATTCAGCTGCCTATTTACCCTTTAGCTTTTAAACATGCATTACATTATTAACTTTACATTAAGTTAATTTTTATTTATTACATGAAATTATGACAGCAATTATTAACTGTGCATCATGAAAACACGAGTATTTATGCAACAACACTTACAGCTGCTTTTGCTGGTTATGTATTGGTTTACTAAAGAGGTAATTAACAAAACGGCGGAAAAGAGACGAGCACTGAAACTAAAGCGTATTCTGAAAGCTCGTAAAGCAAGATTTAAAATAAGACAATGTATGTTATTATCAGATATTACGGACATTGACCGTGAGATGGCTCAGACAAACGTGCGCCATTGGACAGAAAGAGAAAGACTGATATTTACTGAACGCAAAACGAACCTTGCAAAAGACTTTTAAAAATGCTGGTTGAAATAAAATGCTGCATGAGCTCAACCAATCAGCATGTTCAGCGCCCAAGTCCCACCCCTGAAAGTTCCTGAACTTTGAAAAAGTACTACCTCGCGAGCATAGATATCCCTAATAAAGGCTAGATGTCTCGTCCGCGCTGCTGGCCAATGGAGGTCGACGTCCGCACCTGGCGGCCATCTTTTCACAGGCAGCTCGCTCACTCGCAACATTGTTTTCATGGGTGCTTGCACTTTTTAAATAACCATAACTTGCTAAATTTTCTACCGATTTTCAAACTGTTTGGATTGTTATAAACGTCAGAGACGTAGTTATGACACTGCATACTTATGAAAAATTATTCATAATTTGTTCAAGCATCCATAATTATAGCCACGTTAATAACGTTTGTAAGAAACCAAACCATTTGTAAATCCGTCAAGATTTCAGTGAGATAAGAGTATTTGTGTTCATGCAGATCACTCGCCTTACATCAGGTACCACAGAGCCCTGCCTGTGACAAGATGGCCGCCGGTGATGACATTAGAGACTCCGCCGTAAGATATCTAGCCTTTATTATGGATATCTATGCTCACGAGCCGGGACTTTCGGAGGGGGAAATATTTACCCGGAACTGCATTTAGACCCCGGTTCCTGCGGTCGAAACACACCGGGTACCACCCCAAAGTTCCTAGTTCCTGGGGAAAGTTCCTGTGGTGGAAACGTGGCTTATGTTGATCATTGGTTAGCCTAAATGAAATCTGCTCATCATAAAAAGCCATCATATCTCTTCACAGGACTTGGATTAAAGCGCTCAATTCATATAGATACATTTTATGATGCCTTTATGACAATTTTCAATCTTGTTTTTGGTTACCTGAGCCCCGTTTCCACCTAAATTACCCAGAACAATTTGTACCAGGAACTTTTTTTACAAGACATTTTTCCCCCCAGACCTGCTACTGTCTGCGTTTCCACTGCGGTCTAAAGTACCGTGAAGATTAGGCAAATTAGTCCGGTGATGTAGGATTGTGTGCGACTGCTCCTCCGGACAGTGACGGACAGTAATAATTTTTGCGCGACAACAATAACAAGTATGGAGGAGATTCAAGCTGTGCTGGTTTTGCTGGTTATGTATTGGTTTACTAAAGAGGATATTAACAAAAAGGCGGAAAGAGACGAGCTACTAAAGCGTATTCTGAAAGCTTGTAAAGCTAGATTTAAAATAAGACAACGTATGTTATCAGCGACTACGGACATTGACTGTGAGATTGCTGAGACGAACGCACGCCATCGGACAGAAAGAGCAAGACGGATATTTACTGAATGCAGAACGAACCTTGCAAAAGACTTTTAAAAAATGTCGGTTGAAATAAAATGCTGCGTGAGCTCAACTAATCAGCATGTTCAGTGCCCAAGTCCCACCTTGCGAGCAGGGACTTTTGAGGGGGAAATATTTACCCAGAACTTCATTTAGACCCTGGTTCCTGAGGTCGAAAAAAACACAGAGTACCACCCCAAAGTTCCTGGTTCCTGGGGAAAGTTCCTGCGGTGGAAACGTGGCTTATGTTATGTTATGTATTATTGGTTAGCCTAAATAAAATCTGCTCATCATATAAAGCCATCATATCTCTTCACAGGACTTGGATTAAA